>NC_141668.1:64396831-64894331 GCF_028749965.1 Puma concolor | reverse complement strand
ATGAGGTAATTATGTACACATTCATCTAATAAACATGTTTTCTGGACACTTACATTGCACTTTGCACTGCATTAGTCATTGAAATACAATGAGCACTCTTGTCAAATGGACTCATTTAGGTAGGGAAGTCAGATGGATAAAGCAATATTTAGAACTGGCTCTACCCAATGTAAAATATGTAATTATAGCAGTATCAGTGTTGATTAATGAACTATCATACTTTATTTTCCAGGAAATATTTCAATATTCTTAGGATTCTGATTATTAAGTGCTTTAATTAGCAATGTATCATTGTTTCAAAAGGTGTCGACACATTTTAACAGCTTCATTTGTGGTTCTGCTTTTGCTAGCACATATTGGCTAAGATATCCCGAAGAGTCCCATCCCTCCTGACACAAAACAACTGAACCCAATATAAAACAAGCTTTTAATATTTGGTTGGTTTTTATTTATTTTTATTTATATTTTAATGTTTATTTACTTTGCCGAGAGAGCGCAAGCGGGAGAGGTGCAGAGAGGGAGACAGAGAATCTGAAGCAGGCCCCAGGCTCTGAGCTGTCAGCACAGAACCCAGTCAGAGCTCAAACCCATGAGCCGTGAGAGCATTACCTGAGCAGAAGTCAGATGCTCAACTAGGTGCCATAATATTTGGTTGGTTTTCAGAAATTAAGGGGAAAAAATTAGGCCTTCTCCACAAAAGCAAACAGATATACAAATAAAATCCTGAAACCAGGGCAGAACACTAGGAGTTGGGAGCAAATATGAAAGCCAGGTTTGAACTGAGGTTAACATGTGGGGACACTGGGACTAGAGCTATGCCTTGGGGCCACCACACAGTAGGAGGAGAGCAAGTGGGAACTGGTGGAGAGTTACCTGAGGAAAGACCAGGAGGAAGAAGGGGATGGAGGGAGGGAAAAGAGCCATAGCTTTCACCAGATTCTCACTGGAGTTTATTTCCAAAACAAATTAAGATCCTTTCTACTAGAAGTTTGTCCTCTATTTCAAGAGACTATTGTAGGAATTCAGGCTTTTAGATACTGATCTTTAAGCAACGGAAAACTGAAAGAATTACTGCAAGTTCCAAAAGAAAAATTCATTACCTTTGGAAGGGAGATGAGAAGAAGATTCAGTACTAGGAAGTGTGGAGGAACCACGGAACGAAATAAGCTTCTCTCTGTCAATGTAGTAAAATATACCTTCTCATCCTGCTTCAATTAACTTACTGAAAATGTTGAGTAATATTGAGTAACCATATGTGATTTAATAACCACCCACTCCCACTCTTACTAGGCTTTATATAAACTCTTTGAAGTCTGTCTTCTTGGAAAATATTAAATATTGAGATTAAGAAAATTAAAATATGGAAAATTATTCTTGATTAGTTGAAGATCGTTTGAAAAAAATACAGCTAAATTTTGAATAGCAAGTTTCTTACAAAAATCTTGACAGAAACTCTCAGTATCCATATGAAAGAGAAATGTAATTTACATAATAAATACAAAGAGAATGTGGTACTGTGAGAAGCCATGATTATTTAATCACAAACTAGTGTATCTGCATTTAATATCATCTGTGAAGATGCCCTTTGTACTCACACATTATTAAAATCACCTAATTAAAAAGACATAGCATAATGATCTAAATAAAATTCAATCTCCAAAAATATTAACAATTAGCTTAAATCCATTTATCCTAAATGATTCATTCCAATTTCTCCGTGCACAGCCAATTTGATTTGTCAATCAGCCAATACAAACCTGCAATTAAATGGATTACAAAACTAGCAGAGTACTCAGTACATCAATACTTTAGAGAGTCTCATAGGTTAACTGCTGCTTACTCTTACCGATTAAAGATTGTGATTCTACAAATATAACTTTTGTAATTATCATTTTTAAATTTTTCCAATCATGTTTAGAGCAGGGGGAGAAACAACGATATTCAAAATACATCTTAGATGCTATATTAAGAAATGTGGAAGTGTATAGGACTTCACACGATTTAGTGATTCATTCAGGTAAGACTACCTAAATGCAACCCCAAGGCCTGAGTACTCTGCATATTTGACAAATCAAACACTGACCATTTTTAACTAGTATTCTGCTTTTTATCATATTCACCTATCTGTATTTCTCTGTATCTATCTCCCCAATCTATATAAAAGCTATCTATATTATTTCAATAGGCTAGGTTATGCTGAAGTTACAAACAATCCCCAAAGTTCATGGTCTTTAAACAACAATTTCTCACTCATACTAAAATCTATTCACTTTAGTTGGGGGTTTGCTCTATTTTGTGGTCTTTCTGGGACTCAGACGAAGGGAAGCTCCAGCTCCATGTTACAGCAAATTGCCAAAGGCCGAAGAGTTAGAGGTGGGGAGACGAGAAAGAGTAAAACAAATAGAAACAGGATTCTTTATGATTCACAAACCGAAATTTTTACGTTTGATCAACATTTCATTGGTCAAAGCAGGTAATATGTCGTATCTAATTTTTTCAGCTTAGGAGGAATGTCCTACCATGTGCCCAAAACATATTGAGCCAGTAACATTTATATTTGGCAAACAGGACTAAGAATCACTATAGTAGTCAATATATGCCAAGCACTGTGGTTGTTCCTGTGAACACTGAGGCTACAAATATAGAAACAGAGTTTCCTTTCTAACATCTATTTTAAGAATATATATCATCAATTTATTTTTTGGTTTTGTTCTCTCAAGAGACTAGAAAATAAATTGAAAATGTCAGGGGGAAAGGAAATCTCATACCGAAGACATGTATTACTTTTTAAAATATTTCTTGTAACTACAGTTGTTCCTAAATTAACCAGTAAATTTGAAATCAAATTATTCTTGCTGGTAGAAAAAAAAGTATTTTTTTTTTTGTTTTTTTTTTTTTTTACAGTCAACTCTGCAGTACTATATCAGGTCATCTAGACACACTATTAAAATCTCAGTGTAGCAGAACAATAATTTTAAAGAATCAAATGTCAAAAGAGTATTTTTAAGTGGTGTTAGAACGGAAGCGCTATCTACTGAGAAATCGCAGGACTCTGTTCTGTTCACTATGTTTTACTGAAGACTAAATTCTCTCTATAAAAGCAGCACTCAACACATTCATAATGACAAAGAAAGCATGAGAAGCCAGCATCACATGTTTAATTATTCAGCAATTAAAGAGCTAACACCTGTAACTTATTCCCTTTTTTAAAGAAATCTCACCATATCACTATTCCTAGCTTGTTTCCTAGAAGAGTTCTAAGTTAGCTTTCGCTCTTCAGAATTTTCAAATGTTTGTTGCCCAGGAAGTAATTTGGTCATCTCAGGCTTCAATTCACACAAACTATGTAACACTATGGAAAATATTATCAGAGAGAAATGTGCCACGTGGCTAATGAAGTATATGCTTCAAAGTCCTCCAATGGCACTAAACTCTTCCAAAGTCCTGAGAGATCATAAAAATATGCTCATATGATCATACAGTTTTGTATTTTCTTTTTTTTACAAATTAGCTATTTTAGCTACTTTCAGTTAAAACCACTGATTTTTTCATTTTGCTTTTACTCATTCTTAGCCAAATTTTGGATACCACTGAACTGACTACAAAACATCTTTTGATATTCAGCCAAGGAATGATTGATTTTGGAAGTAATTTTAGCAAAATAAATTTATGGGAGTTACAGTCACATAGGACACATATGTAATTATTAGCTATCTGGAAATAGAAAGGACTTTCAAACATACTCCTAATGACCACTCTGCCACAGAAGTAAAAGACCAAAGATCCTAGTTGTATTATGAAGGCTTCTTGTAAGGCCCAACACCAGAAGTTTGTAGGTATTAGAAGACAAATATGTTTCAGTGTAGCCAAGAGCTGGTCATTCAAAAATTATTCCAACTTTTATAACTCCTTACTAAATAAAGAAACTTAAAAGAGGTCATCTCAACTTCCACAATCCTAAAATTTACATAGGATTACCAATAAAATGTGAAGCTGAAACAAACTTTTCTATTAATTTAAAATAAAAATCCCAAAACCATACTAGAGCAAAGACTTCCTGCTATGTTTTTTCTTTTTACAGTAAATATGAAACTGTTGTCATATTATGAGGTGATCAGAATATGTGGCCAAAGCATAGGAAAACATTTGTAGAAATATTTTAGCCAATTAATTAACAATGTTATTTTTCAGAATAGGACAACAATCGCAGTATTTGCTAGATTTAAAAAAAAAAATTTTTTTTACGTTTATTTTTGAGACAGAGACAGAGCATGAACGGGGGAGGGTCAGAGAGAGAGGGAGACACAGAATCTGAAACAGGCTCCAGGCTCTCAGCTGTCAGCACAGAGCCCGATGCGGGGCTCAAAATCACGGACTGCGAGATCATGACCTGAGCCGAAGTCGGTCGCCCAACAGACTGAGCCACCCAGGCGCCCTTGCTAGCTTTTAAAGATAGGTAACTTCTGATTTCTTCTCTTAGTCTAAGTAATCATTTCATATGGAAATCTGTATTTGTGATGTTATTTTTTTTCGTAAAGACAGCTCCTTAAATTGCTTTAGACTTTTAGCCTTAGGCCACACAAGATCTAGATCCACCCCCAGAATCATGACTTGCACCCCAACTGTTATCATCTTCATCATCACCACCAGCATCATCATCTCCACTACAGTCCCAAGGCAGAACTACGCAAGGATGACATTTTTCAAACTCCAGTCCCAAATTTTCTTCTCTTTCTTTTGAAATGTATCACACTATTTGGGTGTCAGAATTTTTGTAGGTGTATATGCATATCTCACAAGAAGGTCTATTTATCTCCCTTTGTCCTCTTCTTCCGAGAGTAGTGGAGGAGGGTATGGCAACTGGTTTATCATCTCCCTCACTTGCCTGCCATCAGTTAGGAAAAACACAGATACTGGACACTCTCTGGAGGACTGTTTCTTCATGGGTAAAATTAAAGAGTTGGGCTGGATAAACGCTAAGTGTCTCCGGCTTTCACTTTGTATGACTGTGCTAAGCCAGATAATGAAGTCAGTTTAGGATGTTCAACAGGTAGACAAGAATTCTATTTTTAAGTTTTAAGAACGCTAGAAATAATAAATAACTATCCAATATTTTCTCTGTATAAACTATGCATGCATACATCGTAGTTTTTTTCTAGACAGCTCTCAGATGGAAAAAATTTTAAGGTCAAGAGAACAGAATATACAAAGGTTTAAGGGAACAGAGGATGTAACTATTTGGGGAACTAGAAGCTGTGTACAATTGCAACGTGACTTCAGGGTTATTAGTATGTAATCAAAATAAGGCTGGTGTGATCAAGGGGATCCATTTTCTGATGGTACAGGTCGTTTATATTAAGAACCTGCACATTTATCTTGAGGACAACACATGTCTAACCTATTAGGTACAAGAGTAATGTAATCAAATTAATGAATACATTAGTTTCCTATTGCCACTGTCACAAGTTAGCACAAATTTAGTGTTTTAAAACAAGAATTATTATCCTTTAACTCTGGAGCTAGAGGTCTGAAATGGGTGTCACAAGGATAAAAACAAGATGCTGGCGGCACTGCATTCCTTCTGAAGGCTGAAAGCATGAACCATTCCTTTGGTTTTCCACTTTCTAGAGAACTGCATTACCTGTCTCATAGATAGGTCACTCCACCCTCTTTTGTTGTCACATCTCCCGAATCTCCTGCCTTGTTCTTTTCCTCTTAAGGACTCTTTTTTATTACATTGTACCCACTCAGATGGTCTAGGATAATCTCTCCTTCAATTCCTCAAAAATCCTTAATTTAATTACATCTGTTACGTTCTTTCTGCCATGTAAAATGTCATATTCACAGGTTCTGGAGATTAGGACATGAACATCCCTGGAGGCCATTATTCTGTCTACTATGTTGAGCTAGAGAATAGTGGCACAGGCATTTAAAACATTTATTTAATAAATTCTATGCAGCAAGAAGTGTAGGAGTAATGAGGAATTAAAGGCTGAGTAATATGCATTATCTCATCTCCCATGGAGCACAGAAGCTGGTAGAAGAGGAAGACATTAATCAAACCATCATGTAAATCTGTAATTACTCTATGTAATCAAGAACCTGAAGCTAAAGCACAGGAAGCTACAAGCAGTTTATGACAGGGAGAATGGAAATAGTCTAACATACCAGAGAAGGCTTCCCTAAAGAATAGAGAATAAAAATAAAAGTGAAATGAGAAGTGCCTATTTCACTTGTGAGGTCAATAGATAGTGGATAAACACTATTAGTTTTTCCTAACAAGAGCAATGACAGTTGAGAAAATAGGCCTAACCCAGGTTTCACTGAACTAATAAATAAAATGGCAGGTGAAAAAATTCAGATGAGTTGGTATCTCTTTCCAAGAAGCTTGACTCTAAGGAAGGGGAGGGACAAAACCTCGAAGTGAATGTGAATTTGAAGAAGAAACAAGAGGAATATAAATGCTAATGAGAAATTAAAGTAGGAAAGTGGATGTTAAAGATACAATATTAGGAAGTGAAAACTGACAAGAGACCTCAGAACAACTAGGAGGAAATGGAATCCACAGCCCAAATGGAGAAATCAATCTTAGATTACTCTTTTCATTGTATCAGGAGGGAAAGAAAAAAGTATGGTTTGAGCTAAACTTTAGGAATGCAGTCAAGAATTAGGTTCTTTCTGGGGTGCCTGGGTGGCTCAGTTGGTTGAGCATCCGACTTCAGCTCAGGTCATGATCTCACCATTTGTGAGTTTGAGCCTCACGCTGGGCTCTGTGCTGTCAGCTCAAAGCCTGGAGCCTGCTTCAAACTCTGTGTCTCCTTCTCTCTCTGCCCCTCCTCCATTTGTGCTCTGTCTCTGTCTCTCAAAAATAAATAAATGTTAAAAAAAATTTTTAAAAAATTAGGTTCTTTCTGATAAAATTCAGGTCCTACAAAAATAGAAGGCTTAGTCCTATGTGCTTAGCAGCCAAAGTAGTGTTCTAAAGAAGACAGGACAGTTAGAGTGATGAAAAACTAGTATTTCACCAAGTAGATGAAAGATGAGACAATGGAGCAGGGGTATTGTTAACAAAATGGTTATATCATACATAAAATCAGATTAAAGAAAGAACCAAAAAGAGGATGGGGTGAAATACAAAACTCCTATCACTAACTCCTTCAATTTGTTCATTGACCGAGATCTATAAAGACATACGACATGCCAACATCTATTCCAAGTATTAAAAAGTAAAGAAATGAGCAATTTCAGTAAGGTGAAGAATAAATGAAATGGGACAAATGTAACAGCTTTGGAAAGATTAGCTGAAGTTATGATCTAAAACAGATTTTAAATTAAAGTTACAGATGTTCTCATTTGGGAATGGCTAATTTAAGCGTCAGAAACAAAAGTGGTTGAAGGAAAAAGACAGTATGTTGACTCACGTAAATTAAAAATCCAAGAGACAAGATAGTTAAATTCCAGAGGCCCCAAAGCTCAAATATCAGGACTTGGCATAACTCCTTTCGTGCATATAAATTATCACTCTTTGGTTTCCTTTTCAGCTATAACAGACAGCTCAAACCCTTTTCTTCAAAGAAAAATGAACACAGGAAGCTCAACCTCCTATCCTTTTAATCACATGCAATAAGAAATATCAAGTGTCTTTCCCAGTCTTCCATGAATATTGTGATTGAAAGTGATTGGACCAGCTTAGGTTAGGCTAAACCAATCATGTCCTGAGGAGACAGCAATACTTTAATTTCCATGGGTGTTCTCTAGGCAGAGAACCACCAAGAAAAATGGACTTGGATCGCTGAGAGGAAAATGAATGAAATAAAACAGAGTATTGTAACTAGAAGAATTAGAGGGTGGGGAAGTAAACAATGGATAGCCACTATAGAGACTGTTTTACCAATATTTCTAATATTAACATTTCTTCTTCTATGACCAGAGTATATGGCTAAGATGGATGAGAAGTGAAAATAATTGGAATTGAGAAAACCAGAGAAGTGTTGGTTCACCAGTTGAAATACTCAGGTAACCCAGGACAATAACATATCTTGAAAAGGAAGAATAGACTTCTACGTGCCAAAGGGTTCTAAAATAAAAGTGAATGAGAAGGCTAATGGGTAAAATAAATACTTGGTAGAAGAGGCAAAGCTAGATAGCATAAGCCTACCATTATTTTTCTGAATGTTATATCCCACACATTGCCAAACACCATTTTAATTGGTCTTAAATATTATCCTCGGAATAATGCTTGCTTTAAATTTCATAGCTAGTTTAATGTTCTTAAATGTTTTAAGAAATTAAACTACACTAAAAATACTCAAAGTAGTTTAAGATTTATAACAATTTACCTAATATAGGACATATTTAATCTTTGTGTTATTTTAATTGAAGTATAGCTTACATATATTAGTTTCGGGTATACAGCATAGTAATTCAGTAATTGCATATATAATGCAGTGCTCACCAATACATGGTACGTGCTTACAAACTTTCACTATAGTTACTACAGTATTAGTTACTATATTGGCTATGTTGTACTTTTTATCCTTGTGACTTACCTTGTAACTCCAAGTTTGTACTTCCTAATACCCTTCACCTATTTTGCCTAATCCTCCACTCTCTTTCGCTTTGACAACTACCACGTTTTTTTTCTCTTGTATTCAGGAGTCTGTTTCTGATTTTAGCGTTTCCACATTTAAGTGAAACCATGTGATAGTCATCCTTCTCTGACTTATTTAACTTAGCATGATATCCTCTATGCCCATCCATGTTGTCACAAATGACAAAATGTCAACTTTTTATTGCTGAGTAATATTCCATTGTATATGTGAACCATATCTTCTTTATCCATTCATCTATCGATGGATAGTTTGTTTCCCTAAATACCATTATAAATAATGGTATATATTATACATTATGCTACAATAAACATAGGAGCCGATATATAATTTCAAATTAGTTTCTTCATATTCTTCAGGTAAATACCCTACCCAGAGGCCAAATTGCTGTCACAGGATATTTCTACTCAATTTTTTTGAGGACCCTTCATACTGTTTTCCATAGTGGTTGCAACAACTTAAATTCTCACCAACAATGCACAAGAATTTCCCCTTCTCCACATCTTCACCAACACTTGTCATTTCTTGGCTTTTGGATACTACACATTCTGATTGGTGTGAGGTAACACCTCATTGCGGTTTTAATTTGCATTTCCCCAGTGATTAGTGATGGGTGAACATCTTTTCATGTGTCTGTTGGCCATCTTTGTATATCTTTTTTTTTTTTTTTTTAATATCCATTTAGGTCCTCTGCCCATTTGAAAAGGATTATTTGGGAAGTTTTGTGGGGAGTTGTAGGACTTCTTCACATATTTTGGATTATCAACACATCAGATATATGGTTTGTTAGTATTTTCTCCTTTTCAGCAAATTGCCTTTTTGTTCTGTTGATAGGTTCCTTTTGCTGTACAAAAGCTTTAATTTCAATGTAATCCCAATAGATTATTTTTGCTTTTGTTTCCCTTGCCTGAGGAGACCTATTCTAAAAAATGTTGCTAAGGTTGATATCCAAGAGTTTACTATGTTTTCTTCTAGGAGCTCTAGTGTCAGGTCTCACATTTAGGCCTTTAATCCACTGAATTTATTTTTACGTATGGTGTAAGGAAGTGGTCCAGATTCGTGCTTTTGCAGGTAACTGTCCAACATTCTTAGCACCATTTGTTGAAGAGGCTCTCTTTTCCTTATTGTAAATTATTGCCTTTTTTGTGGATGATTTGCTATACAACCATGGGTTTATGTCTGGGCTCTATATCCTACTCCCATGATCTATGTGTCTATTTTTATCCCTATAAATGCTGTTTTGATTACTATACCATTGAAACATAGTTTGAAATCTGGGATTGTGATACTCCAGCTAGATTAGATTGTATGTATCTAATCTTAAGATTACTTTGGATATTTGGAGTCTTTTGTGGTTCCATACAATTTAAGGGTTATTTTTTCTGATTTTGTGAAAAATATTGGTATTTTGATGAGAATTACATTAAATCTGTACATTCCTTCAGGAGTGTTAAAAATTTTTTAAAAAATATTCCTTCAATCCACGAGCATATGTCTTTCTATTTGTGTCATTTCAATTTCTTTCATCAGTGTCTTAAAGTTTTCAATATAGGCATTTCAATGCCTTAAATTTATTCCTATTAGTTTTGATGCAACTGTATATTTGATTGTTTCAATTTCTTTCTGCTAGTTCATCAGCAGTGTGTAGACACAATAGATACCTGTATATTGATTTTATCTTGTAATTATACCAAATTTGTTTATTAGTTCTAATAGGTTTTTTTTGTGTAGACACAATAGATACCTGTATATTGATTTTATCTTGTAATTATACCAAATTTGTTTATTAGTTCTAATAGGTTTTTTTAGGATTTTCTATATACAGTAACCTTTGGATGCCTTTTGTTTTTCTGGTCTGTTTGCTGTGGCTATGACTTCTAGTACTATGCTGGATAAAGTGGTCAGAGTAGACCTCTTTGTTTTGTTCCTGATCTTAGAGGAAAAAGTTTCAGCTTTTCACCATTATGATATTAGCTGATATTATGATATTAGCTGTAGAACTGTCATATACAGCTTTTATTATGTTGAGCTACTTCTCTTCATACCCACTTTGAGTTTTGCCAAATGCCTTTTCTGTTTCTATTGAATTATGTGATTTTTATCATTCATTCTGTTAATGTGGTATATCACAATGATTTGTGGATATTGAACCCTCCTTTCATCCTGCACTAAAACCCATTTGATCATGATACATGATCCTTACAGTGCATTTTGATTTTGGTTTTCCAATATGATGTTGAGGATTTCTGTACCTATGCTCATTACATTTATTGGCCTATAGTTTTCTTTTATATATTATCTTTGCCTGGATTTGGTATCAGGGTAATAATGTCCTCTTAGAAAGCATTTAGAATCATTCCTTCATTTTTTTTTTGTTTTTTTTTTGTTTTTTTTTGTTTTTTTTTTTTTTTTTGAGGAGTTTGAGAAGACAAGGGTTTAAATCTTCTCTACAGGTTGGGGAGAATTCACGTGTGAAGCCATCCAGTCCTGGAATTCTGTTGTTGGGAATTTTTTAAATTACAGATTCAATTTCATTACTAGTAATCCATCTGTTAAGGTTTTCTAGGTCTTCTTGATTTAGTCTTGAAAGGTATGTTTACAGGAATTTATCTCCTTGTAGGTTGTTCAATTTGTTGACATATAATTTTTCACTGTGTTCCAATAATTCTTTGTATTTCTGTGGTGTTGGTTGTGACCTCTTTTTAATTTCTGATTTTGAGTCCTGTTTTTCTTGATTAGTTTGCCTAAAGGTTTTTCAATATTGCTTATCTTTTCAAACAACCAGCTCTTGATTTCATTTTTTTGTTTTTACGTCTCTTTACTTAGTCTCTGATCTGTATTATTTCTTTGATTCTACTAACTTTGGGCTTTGTTTGTTTCTAATTCCTTTAGGTATAAACTTAGATTATTTGAGTTTATTCTTATTGCTTGAGGTAGGCCTATATTGCTACAAAACTCCCTCCTGGAATAGCTTTTGCTGCATCCTAAGGTTTTAAATCTTCTGTTTCCATTTTCATTTCTCTCTTGGTATTTTTTATTTCTTCTTTGCTTTCTCCATTGACCCATTGGTTGTTTGGTAGAACGTTGTTTAGTCTCCATGTGTTCAAGGGTTTTTTTTGTTTGTTTGTTTGTTTTTCTTGTAACTGATTTCTAGTTTCACAACATTCTGGTAGGGAATCGTGTGTGGTATGATTTAATCTTAAGTTTACTGAGATTTGTTGTCTAACATATGACCTATCCTACAAAATGTGTTTTAAAGTCCCCTACTATTACTGTATGACTATTTCTCCTTTTCTATCTGTTAATAGTTACAAGCTTTCATGTTGGGTTCATAAGTATTTACAACTGTTACTTCCTCTTATTGGATTGACACTTTTAATATATAACACCCTTCTCTTTCTTTCATCACAATCTTTATTTTAAAGTCTATTTTGTCCAATATAAGTAATGCTACCATTTCCCTTGCATTTATATGAAAATTTTTTTCTATCTCTTTACTTTCAGTCTATATATGTCTTTAGGCTTGAAGACTTTTGTAGGGCAGCATATAGATGGGTCTTTTTATTTTCAATCCACTCATGATTTTTGATTTGAGCACTTAGTCCGTTTACATGTATAGGACATAGTTATTGCCATTTTGTTAGTTTTCTGTTGGTCTTTGTAGCTCTTCTCTGTTCCCATCTTCTCTTGCTCACTTATCTTTATATTTGATGACCTTCTTTAATGTTATTCCTCGGGTCTTTTCTATTTTTTTCTGTGTTATATGCTTTTGGTTTGTAATTACCATGCCTTCTGTACACAATACTCTGTATGGATAGTAGTCTATATTAAGTTGATGATCACGTAAGTTTGTATGTATACCAAACGCTCATTTTTTATTCCCCTTTTCACCACTGACGTATTTTATGTTGTATTTTATATCTTTTTTTTTGTATCAACTAATTTTTTTTTAGGTATAATTTCACTACTTTTGTCTTAACCTTCACACTGGCTTTTACGTCTTTTAAGTGATTCATCTGCTACCTTTACTGGATGTTTGTTTTTACAAGTGGAATCTTTTCTTTCGTAACTTTTTTCTTTGTTTTCCACTTGAAGTCCCTTTAACATTTCTTGTGAAGCTGACTTAGTCGTGAACTCCTTTAAGTTTCATTCATCTGGAAAACTCTCCATCTCCTTTAATTATGAATGATAGCCCATGCTGGGTAGAGTTATGTTGCATGGTTGTTGTTATTTTCCTTTCAGCGCTTAATTTATCACGCCATTCCCTGATGGCCTATGAAGTTTCTACTGAAAAATCCCACCATCCCATCATTGGTTTCCCTTGTATATAACTGTTAGCTTTCCTCTTGATGTTTTTAAGATTCTGTCATTACAATTTTTGTCATTTTAAATTATGTGTCTTGGTGTGGACTTGAATTCATGTTGTTTGGGATTCAAAGTACTTCCTGGACCTGGATGTCCATTTCCTTCCCCAGGTTAGGAAACTTTTCAGCTATTTTTTCAAGTAAATGTTCTGCCCCTCTCTCTTCTTCTAAAACTCTCTATAATGCAAATGTTATTATCCTTGACCTTGTCCCAGAGGTCCTTTAACTTCTCGTTTTTTTTCTTTTTGTTACTCAACTGATTGCTTTCCACTACAATGTTTTCCAGATTGCTGATGCATTCTTTGGCATCATCTAATTTCCTACTGATTCCCTCTAGCCTATTTATTTCAGTACGTATTCTTCAGCTCTGACTGGTTCCTTTTTGCATTTTCTATCTTTTTGTTAACATCTCAGTGAATTCATCCACTATTTTCTGAAGTCCAGTGAGCATCTTTACGGTCATTACTTTGAACTGTTGATCAGGCATCCTGCTTATTTCCATTTCATTGGGGTTTTCTGAGATTTTCTTATTCTTTCATTTAGAACATAGTTCTATGTCTCCTCATTTTGGCTATGTGTTTATTACTATCTTAGGTAAAGTCAACTAGATCTTCTGGTTTTGAAAGTAATAGCCTTATGTAGAAGCCATCCTGTGGTGCCCAGCAGCACAACCTTCCCAAGTCACCAGAACCAGGTGCTCCAGAATTATCCCCTGTGTAGGTCATGTGTGCACTCTTGTTGTGGCTGAGCTACAACTTCTGTGAGTGCACTGGTGGGTAGGGCTCGCCTCTGGCACCACTAGCTGTGAGGCCCATCTGTACCTACTGCAAGTAAGGAGGATAGGGGCTAGTTCTCTGCTTCCCTCCTGCAGGAGTCATTCTGGAGAGGCAACCTCCAGGCCAGGACTACGGGGGGAATGCTAGGGTGGGGCAAGGAGTATTAGCAAGGCAGACTGACAATGTCAGAACTGGCTCCTGTAAGCATGCAGCCAGCTAAGCTGAAGGAGGCCAAAAAAATGGCACTCACCAGCATCTCCATTCCTGGAAACAACTCCTGCAGTTCCCAGACAGCACACATGCTAAAATTGTCAGATCTTTTTCATATATATCCCAACCTTTTTCAAACTGCTGTTTCACTGCTGGGTCCCAGAGCAAGTGATATAGCATGTTAGCCTTTGAAGAGGACACACTTGGTTTACTACAGCCCTCTAGCTCTTCCAGAGGTAAGCCCCAGTGATTTAAAAGGCAGACATTAAGGAGGTTTGTCCTCCTGATGCAGATCCCCAGCATAGGGCTTCATCCCTTGCCCCTCCATGCCATCTGCTTGTGGGTCACCACATGGGTGGTGTGGTTCCTAGCCACATCTCTGCACCCCCTACACTTCTTGATTTACCCTTCTCCCTGTCTTTAGCTGTGGACACTCTGATTTGCTGGTCGTCAGGTCATTTTCAGGATGACACATAGTTGTTGTGCCAGCATGTCCATGGTTGAACCCAGGATCCTTCTACTCTGACATCTTGCTTTGTGCTTTTAATATTTATTTCTGTCTCTCTCCACACTAAAAATACTACTTTCTAATTCTTATATGTAGTCATCTTTTCTAACCTTTTCAACATTTTCAAAATTGTGAAATCTCATTTTACACGGTCTTATATACATGCATACATATACGAGTCCAAAAGATTTGTATTTGTAGAAAAAAATATTTTTTCAAGGAATCTCGATTATACATTTTACAGTAAAATAATAAAATAGGTCTAGAGTTGACTTTTTGAGAAATGGAAATTATGGGAAATCTCACTCAATTTCAGTCTTCACTAACACTAATTTGTGTCTAATCTGGAACAATGTATTTTTAGATTCGGTGCTTTTAGAAGATCTTATTCATATTAATTTTATACAAGATTATACTATTACTGAAAAAAATAAGTACCCACTTCAGAAGAACATGAAATGAATCAGTGAAAGAAAAAGGGCTCCCTGCTTGACCAACCAACTTAGATCATTCAAGGACCTTACTAATAAAAGTTGGTTTTCTTTTTTTTTTTTTCAACGTTTATTTATTTTTGGGACAGAGAGAGACAGAGCATGAACGGGGGAGGAGCAGAGAGAGAGGGAGACACAGAATCGGAAACAGGCTCCAGGCTCTGAGCCATCAGCTCAGAGCCTGATGCGGGGCTCGAACTCACGGACCGCGAGATCGTGACCTGGCTGAAGTCGGACGCTTAACTGACTGCGCCACCCAGGTGCCCCTTTTTTTTTTTTTTTAATCATAAATAGCTTTAAGTTAGAAGTAAAGCGTTAAATCTTTTTTTTCTAATTTTTGGAAATAGGAAGAAAACCCAACTGTAGAAATTTAGGTAGAAACAACAACAGGAAACATCCTGAAGCTATTGAAACCAAGTCCCAGGCATTATGCTATTGCAGTGATTTAGTGAAATCATCATTACCATATCAAAATTGCCGTCAGATTATTATTAGATGTACGAGATGTATGTTTACCTTAGCTTGTGAGTCGTTATGACTGAATGGGTGCTTGGCTGCCTGTCCCCTACCCCCTTCTCCTTACTTCCTCCCCCTGCTGTTCTAGGTCAACAGTTTATTGTTCTATAATAATGTTTTCATATTTCAAAATCATTATGTTTGCCAAGAATCAAATTTGCAGTAATGAATCTGCACTTGTGGTATGAGCATTTTTTGATTTACAAACAAAATGTTCCCTAGTGAAATAAAATAGACAAAAATAGACCTTTTTGGGGGTGGGGGGAGGACAATAAGGGCTTTCTTTCTAAGGAAGAGTTTAGTCATGAGAACTGAGTGAACTGATTTTCAAAAACTGACCACATTTCTCTACTTCTTGACATAAACTTCTAATGTAGCAATGCATACCAGTTAAGAGCCCCCTTGCAAAGCAATATTTTACCATTTTGCTTTTAAGACTATGATGGCCATCACAAACAGCAACAAAAGCACTTACGTACTTTCAGTAATTCTTAATGTCAAACCTCAGAGACACAGTGATATTAACTTCATTTATTTTTTTTAATTTTTTTTAACATTTATTTTATTTTTGAGACAGAGAGAGACAGAGCATGAACGGGGGAGGGTCAGAGAGAGAGGGAGACACAGAATCTGAAACAGGCTCCAGGCTCTGAGCAGTCAGCCCAGAGCCCGACATGGGGCTCGAACCCACGGACAGTGAGATCATGACCTGAGCCGAAGTCAGACGCTTAACCGACTGAGCCACCCAGGTGCCCCAATGTTAACTTCATTTAAAGAAAATGTATTTTAGATATTCTTGGGAACCAGGAAATCTGTGCAAATTCTATACTCTAGCATAGTTCACATGAAGAAACGACGGACAGAAGGTATTTAAAACACCAAAAAAATAGGGATTACAGTGATTTTTTTTTTTTTTTTAACAGAGCATGTATGAGTACATTCTTATTTATTTGTCCTAACCTCCAGTTTTGGACTGTTTTAGGGCAATTGAGAAAGAAAGATTTTGGTGGAAATGGAGGAAGAGGAAAGGAAGGTATCTAAGTCTACCCCATGACTTGCCGGAGTTTGAAGCATAGAGATTTTGTTCTTATTTAGATACTTCACCTTTAAGGCTACAAATTTATTCATTAAACCATACTTACTATAAGCAGCTCCAAATAAAGACCGAAAACACAGTACCTGCTCTAAAGTAGCTCAATGTCTGAAAGGGGGTCCAGAACACTGAAGAAAGGAAAAATCATTCAACATAGAACAATACAAATCCAAAGAAAAAAATGTTAAAACAGGACACTGATGTGCAAAAACCTTAACACAGTTTGGAACACAGAACTGTGAGTAATTTTAAGAAAATATTAGTGAAAAGTAGGGAAGCACTTTTAATGCTGTTTCTATTTTTTTAAATATTTTATCGAATTAAAAAAAAATTAATGTTTTTATTTTTGAGAGAGAGAGAGAGAGAGCTCACACATGCAGGGGAGGGTAAGAAAGATAGGGAGACAGAATCCAAAGCAGGTTCCAGGCTCTAAGCTGTCAGCACAGAGCCCAATATGGAGCTCGAACCCACAAACTGGGAGATCACGATCCAAGCTGAAGTTGGACAAGCCATCCAGGCGCCCCTATTTTATCTAATTCTAAAAAAAAAAACAAAACAAAAAACAAACAAAAAATTTTAAAGGCCAAAAAAAACACACACACAAAAAAAATTCTTTTAAAAATTGACATTTCCTTTCTCTCATGAACAGAGAATAAGAATTCATTTTTTGTAACATGACCACAATACCAATAGCACAGTGAAAAACAAAATACCAAAAATTCCTTCAAAACCATCTAGCTGTGCTACAAAAGAATTTTGAAACAGGATAATATGAGTCTGTTTTCTGCAGTAGTGGTAGGAAAGGGAAAGTTACATTGGGGTGGGGGCAAGACTAGAAGACAGTAATCTAATAAAAGCCTAATGCGATAATCCTTGACAAACATGTATGCCCAGAAGATGCTTGGCTTCTAGTTCAAAAGCTCCCATGTGGGAGTCTACATTTAATTGACTGTACTCATTCATACAAATATAGTAGCTAACTCTCCTTTTATTAAAGAGGACTGATTTTAACAAAATTCTCGTCAGAAAGAAATGATTAGGATTTTCAGAGGGGGACCCTCTGTAACTCAAATTTTAGCAAACAAGAATTCTTGCCTCTTATGTTCCCTATATGAAAATATGCAAACTTCTAATAGTTAACCCTTAATTATAATTGAGTCCTTTTACATAAAAGTACAATAGCTTTAAGGTCTTGAAACAATGACAAATGGTTAATAGTTAATTTCTGAAAAAATTCTGCTCCAAAGGGAATTTCTAAGAGTTGTGGTACAGGGATACAAACAAGGAAAAGGAAGTAAGGGAGGTCAGTTCAAGAACCACAGGTGTCTCATTATTCTCAGTATTACCCTACCCAAAACTGACCTGATACAGACCAATAAACTAGAACTGAGCACTTCTTACACACCCATTACCATGTTAGGGACTTAAGGACACCCTAAGGACCCTAAGAAGCCTGTAATACATTGCCGGGTATCACCCAATAACTTCTATAAACAAAAGCTTTCTAAAGTGGGCAACAGGGACAATCCTGGAAATGAAAAGACATGGATAATATGTGGCAAGGATGGTTAATGGCAGAGGAAATATTGTTCCATTCACTCTGCATTAGTGAAGATGCTTCTGGTAACTAAAGCAAGGGTTTTTACCACATCTAGTTAAATCAGTCCTTCTAAAACTAAAGTCCATAGATCAGTGTTGATCTGTGCACTACTTACCAACCTTCCAGGAGTACAAAAATTGTTAATGACCAGTTGATGTTGCCTCAACAATGAAATGTGTAATTAGCATTGACAAATGTTTGGGGTTTATGTTTGTGTGGGAATATTTTCTGGATTGTGTGGGAGTATAATCCAAAAAGAAAATCCAAGGACAGAAAAATAGTCTGAAGTAGTCACACAAATTAAGGAGTTTACACCAGAAGGTAAATGACACACTGCTTCTGTCACTGAAAAACAGTACCTTACTAAGAAAAAATTAAAAGGGACAACATCGTACTTAGTAATTGAGCAAAAGATGGGAATCCTGTAAATCACATAGTATGTATCAAACGAAAGATCCTTTTCATCATACGATTATCTGGAAGATGACTGTCAACACCAATATTGCCTACTCACCTCAGGTTTATCACGGGGCACGTTCTGCTGTAAATGTTTCAAGTATGAAATACATGCCTAGTTTTTCTGAACGGTAATAACTTGTTGGGTGCCCAACTTGTAACGATGAAAATTCAACACCTACACTTGTTGGTCATACATTTTTGGTACTTTTAATTGCCTTAGTATGTCTATACAATTACAGAATAGATTAATTTCCATGGTAGGTAAGGACTAAAGAGGAAACAATAACAAGTAAGAAGTATGAGAGGACAGAGTTTCTACTGATTAGTGTAACAAGATCTACAGCAACAATGTAAAAATCATCAATCAAGTAGGTGATTATTCTGACACTTTATATCTGCAAAAGATTTTAAAACAAAGTGTTTTTTTAAGTTTATTTATTTTTGACAGAGACAGAGGGCGAGCATGAGCTGGGGAGGTACAGAGAGACAGAGAGGGAAACACAGAATCCAAAGCAGGCTCCAGGCTCCAAGCTGTCAGCACAGAGCCTGACACAGGGCTTGAACTCATGAACTGAGAGATCATGACCTGGGCTGAAGTCGGACGCTTAATGGACTGAGCCACCCAGGTGCCCCTCCAGAAGGTTTTAATACACTTTACATTTTTGACAAAGAATTATCAGTTTTATTTTCCATCCCAAAAAACCTACACATAGGAATTTCACAGATCTGGAATCAACTTCTTACATCAAAAGTCAATTTAAACTGAACTATATTCTTATAGGGTAGGTTGTTGGGATGGCTATTGATGAAGTATTCAAAGTGATTTTTGAAAATTATAGATCACTTGTTTCATTTTGGATAAAAGTTAAAAAGGATATTCTGAAGTTGCTCAAATTGCTTTACATTTCTTCTTCTATACCTATCAACATAGTGTAGGACACTGCTCTTCCGCTGACCATCATTAAATTTGGATACAACACAGGGCATTATCCCTTGTAAGTAACAAGTTTGTCAACGCCGTCTAGATTCTTTCACAAGAAGTGCATCCATCACAATAAATAAGAAACCCAAGTGTGCACAAAGGTGTTGACAAGGAGAAATCCTTATTTCCTTCATAACTGTTTTAGCTATGATTGCACAGTTAGGTAATAGTGATTTTCCGTATTAATCCCCAAAGCATCATTTTTAGTATACAACACAAATATCTGCATTATCTTTTCTCCGGTTATGTTTGTCCTGAGCATATTTATTGGAAATTTTAGATCTACTGAATCAAGTAATAGACTGAATAGGAGATCTTTAGTTTTTTTATTTCATACTTCTGGTAATCAATTTTTAGTGTGTCCACAAAAGTACTGTTTCAGGAGTGATTGGAGGGAAAAAAGTTGTTCATCACTTCCAAGAGTTACAAAGCACTTGTTTATTTAGACCATCCATTTCCCCACCCACATACTTCTCTGCTTCATGTACCTAAGAACATGTAATGTTGTCAGAAGCAAAAATAAAAAAGAGCTGGATTATCATTTCCTTGTATGATGTACTTAAGATTAAGGTATCACATATTTTTGGCTGTGTTCTTTTTTGAGATACTGATTCTCATTTTGTCTTTTGCTTTTCACCTTCTTTTTCCATTCCAAGCAGAGAATGGAGCCCTTAGCACTTACTTATTTCTGATACTTTTGCTGGGCATAAAACAAAATTTATTTTCAGTCAAGTTTCATTTTGGTAAAAAATTAAACTCAAAATTACTAGGCCAGGTGTCTTCCATCACAGAAAAGAGAGAGAGGGTACCTTTAAGTGGAGTAAAAAGCAAACCCCGTTAAGCAATGAAGGTTAGAGGAACAGAATTGAAGATATAGCCAAAAAAGCAAAAAAACATACTAACAACAAAAAAAAAGAACCCTAAAATGTAACACCCTAGCTAGGCAAAAATTACATTATCAGCCCACTTCATTATATTGTCTATTCACAGGTAGAGGACTGTTGGCTGGCAGATAAAGAACTAGATATGTTGGAAGAGGCCAAGATATTAGTTTGACTTTTCCTCAAGATCTAAAAGGGCTAAGTATCTGCCATTTTAGATGACTCAACATATTAATTTTAAGCATCGATGAATACAGAACAGTAATCTTTTCTTTCATCACGTATAGCTGGTATCCCAGGATTTATTTACACTGTAGTAAAGATGATTCTGGTGCTGTGTGGACCTGTGGTATTCTATTTGACGTTGTGTGTGTGTGAGCGTGTGCGCGCACACGCATGCGCCAGCGACGGAGGGTAGGAACACAGAAATTAAGACACACACATACACACACACACACACACACACACACAGTTCAACCACAGAATAGTTTGAACTTCTAGTCTTGTATAGAAACACACACACCTGGGTTGAATGGGCAGTTCCCCAGAGGGGCTACAAGAGGAGTGACCATTTTTCATGAAATGTTCTTCCCCAAGTTATCACTTCCCCAATCTGTAATGTTCTTCCAACTCCACAATGAATACACCAGCCACATCGCAAGGCAGCTTTTGATCCTTGATTCCAATGCCCAATTCTCTAGTAGTATACCTATATAATGGAATGGATTCTATTCTGAATATCTTCATTTTGAAAGATAAAAATTGGAGCTAAGGATATAATACTTAATGAGCCCCTTTATGTGCCAGACACTGTACAGGACATTTTATATATTTGATTTCACTTAATGAGCAGATGGCAGATGGCTTAGCCATTGGAATCGTTTGATAATAAAAGTGTAGTAGAGAATTAAGGTTGGAAGTCTCAAAAAAATCAAATAATATCAAAAGCTGTAAGTTTTTCCTTCACCTCTTAAATTAATTCAATTTATGTTGTGGCACCTAACTAATATGCATATAATGACTTTGTTTTGGTCAATGTAAAGACTAATTTGCCTGAGAGATTAGTATTGATTCATGCAGAGCCATGATCAATATTGAAATGTGAGGATTAGTTGTTTTTAAAATACGTAACATTATTGACCGTATTAGGTTAAACCTTCTGAAATATACAATATATTAGAAATAGATATTTTGAAGAGAAACCATTTTAAAGTTATAGCAACAGGAAAGATAATAATCCGTTTAGTTGCTTCAAAGACATTTTTAAACACCTCTGATCTTCCTTCGAATTTTATCCTCCAAGCTTTCTCTGAGTATGGGTACTGACAGGGGTTCTAAAGGGGCTGACTGAGGAGAGAACCAGGTAAACTTAAGTCCATCCTCTCCTTCACTGTGACACTCAGTGTGAACACAACTTCCCTGTGGTCTGCATCTCTACATTTATAAGAAGAGAAATGCACCTGGGAAAAGGAAACATGTAAATAGGAAAGAAGGTGGGATGCCATAATGAGAGCAACTCCTCAGAATACTTTGTCCCAAAATCAAAGAAGGTAATTTAAGGTAGCAAAAGATCAAGACTACCAACTCCCAGTCGTAAGTTCCATAAGTGCACAGAAACTCCTGAGTGTTAGGGGTCCCAACAGAGGCCCCTCTGTGAGAGGCCAGTCAAGTAACCACAAACACCAGAAACCCACCAGGAAGTTGCCACAGTATTTGTTTTTGGAAGTTCTTTTCAGAGTGGGGGGATATGTTGCCTGAAGACTATAGTTTTCTTCATAAGGTTAAAGATTAAACATTGTCCTCAACAAAGAATATTTCTGAATCTTTTTTCCATACAGTTTGAACTATGGCCAATACCTCTTAAAATAAAACATCTTGTCCGTTTAAATTCTACCACCTTTTTTTTTTTTTAAGTTTCTCAAGTCAGTGTGCTAAGGTTGATAAAAAGCTAAATCACAGGATAGAAGCTCAATTAATTAAGGCTTTATGTGAAAAATACTGAGAATGGTAAGATCCCTATTACTGCTAAACAAAAAAATCAGGATTTGGCTTCTTTTTAGGTTGTTTTACAGTAACTAAGCCACACCCATATGTATTTAGTGTCCACTTTCCATTTGCGACGCAATGAGAGGCTCTTTATACTATAGTATAGTATAGTATTAGTATTAGTATAGTATTAGTATAGTATAGTATAGTAACGTATTTAATCCTCATCTCTACCCTAACGAAGTATGTGCTATTAGTTCTTATGCAGAAAAAAACTAAGTCGGAGACTACCTTAGGAAACCTACCCAATAGAATCCAGCAAAAAAATAGCAAAAGTGTGATTCAAACTCTCTCAGTTTGGCTTTGTAGCTCTTTGCCCTTAGCAGCTATGTCACACCCTATTTATTGAGTTTTCCTTCTGTTGGCTGGAGCTTGCCTAAGTTTTTCCAAGTTGTCCCTTGTTAGAAGGCAAACAAGATAAAAATAGAACCCGTGGACTGAATTAAACATAAAGGAGAAGCGTGATATAATTTTAAGACCTTTTTAAAGTATCTTCTGGCATAAATCAGTAATTTTCCAACAGTAGAATTATCTAGGCCAGCCTCCCCAAAACCGAATGGAGTTTTTCAGAACCACACTCTCAATGTCCATAAGGTTAGTAGCAAATAGATATTATTAGACACAGCTAATTAAAGAATAGTTAAAATGTATTCATTTTTATGTAAATAATTCAACAAAAACTGGCAATTCAGAGTTGTGAACCGGATGAATACAAACTATGCATCTTTGATTAAGATTTGCATAACTCTGTTTGTAATGAGTCAATTTTGGAAGTGCTTTCTGCAGAAGAGTAACTCGAGGAGAAAACAGTGCATAAAAGAGAGCAAATACCCACTATGATGCTCAAGTTGGAGAAAAGTAGGTCATGCTTTCATACTAAGCAATCTAACAGTATAGAAGTCTAAAGAGCTGTTTATGTACATAATTTATAAGCTAATTTCTTCTGCCACTTTTTCAGAAAGAGCTTTAACGGGGAGTGAAAGAGCTCTCAGGTTCTTATCTTTTTTTAAACCCCAGGATTCATTCCTCTCATTGGTGAGGTATTTAAAATTCTTAAGCATATACTATTTGCATTTGATTTATATCTCTGTCAGAGACATGTATCTTGTGTTCTCTTAGTATTTTCATTGGTCTAGTAGTTTTATTTACTTGCCACATATTTCATGAGTTAATTGGATGGTATCTAGGTGAAAACAGGAAAGAACACACTGCAGGGTCTGGGAATGTCACTCCTTGAGTGATAGTTTGGCCTAAATAGGACAGAAAATTTCTTGATCAACGTCTTTAAATTTGAATAAAAAATCTGTTGAGTTGTTTCTGCTACAAGATGTTAAGCTGGGCTTTCAAAGTGAAGTTCTATACAAGGACTTATTATGAGGACCAAGATCAGTGAAAGGACTCCTAAATCCCTCAGTCACACTGGATAAAAGTTTAGAGTACTTTTCAAGAATGGAGGGATGGGAAGCACCATGTCTCAACTCTAAGTCAATGAAGTGGAGCTGGAGTAAGGAAGGAGATCCATTTGACAGGTGTTTAACCTCAAAAATGCAAGATAAACACCTGGTTATCTTTTTTAATGAAAGAACAAAGCAGAGGTAATTCACTAGGGATCAACTAGTAATCATTTTTAGGGAACAAGAATGTGTCAAGATATCCCACAGACCAAATGCAAGCCACATAAATGAAGGCACAGGTATGGGGTCATCTAACTTCCCTTCCATCAAAGCCTGTGGAAGAGGTGTAAAGATCTCAGCAACAGAACCAGCACACCCAGCATGAAGTTTCATCAAGAGAACTGTTAAGTACGCCGGTCTGGAAAAGCCACATATTTTAGGATTCCAACTATGTAATATCTTGGGAAAAGAAAAGAAAATATGAAAACAAAAGTATCAGTGATTTCCAGGGATTAGGGAATAGGCAGGGATGAACAAGTAGATCACAAGGGATTTTGAGGTCAGGCAAAAGATTCTGCATCATATGGTAATCGCCAATATATGACATTATCTATTTGCCAAACCCACAGAATAAACAACCGAGTTAACCCTAAAACTGTGAGATTTCGTTCACATACCAACATTCTTTCAGCAATTGTAGCAAATGTCATACAAATGCAAGATGTGAATAGGGAAAACTGCATGTAGATGCTAGAAGAGAATTTATGGCAATCTCTGTCCATCTACTTAATTCTTCTCAAAAACTGAACTGCTCATATAATAAAGTCTCTTAGTTTCTTTAAAGGTATCTTGAAAAGAAGACAGCTAAAAGTTTAAGAAACCAATCACAAAAGAGTAGGAGAGGGAGGAGAATGAGGGAAGAAAAAAGGAATGAATGTTTGAAGGTAGGAGAGTGAAAATATTTGGAACATGATCATGGTGCACCCAGAGATGAATCCTTTCAGCAATGAGTTAATCCATCTTGCTATTGGCAAAGAATTCCAAGATTAGAAGTTAAGAAGCTGCCATGAGTGTTACTCTTGACAGTTAAGTCACAATCTGTCCTTAAGGATACTTTTGTCAACTTATTTTTCTTAAGTTTATTTATTTTGAGGAGGGGGAGGGGCAGAGAGAGGAAGAGAGAATCCCAAGCAGACTCTGCACCACCAGCAGAGAGTCAGAAGCTGGGCTTGATCCCACGAACTGTGAAATCCTGACCTAAGTTGACATCAAGAGTTGGATGCTTAACTGACTGAGCCACCCAGGGGCCTCAAGGATACTTTCTCTATGCTTCTAGCTACCAATATTTGTAGGGATCTTCAATTATCCTAATATTCCTTCCCCAAATCCATGAATTTACAAAGTAGGACAGAAAAACTAAACACCACTATCAAATATCTAAGGGAATAATGGATGACCTCTAAACCTATTACCACTCAAATCTCCCCCTTGAATGTTAGTCCCTCATATTCATCATTCAACTTCTCTAATGTTCAGTCCCTCAAAGAGTGTCAACTACAATGTTAAAAACATGGTGCAGATAGAATTTAAATCAACTACAAAGTAAAACAGAAAATGTGACAAATTACTCAAAGTGATTTTGGCAAACAGAATTAGATGGAAAGTCAGACCAACAAGGATGCACTAGAGTTAAATTAAAAACTAAAGAACCACCCATCAAGCTAAGCTTCAGAAAGAACAATTTAAAAAGCAAAGCATTAAGATTTTTATCAAAATGGATAATACGTTTTATTTTTTTTAATGTTTATTTTTGAGAGAGACAGAGACAGAATGTAAGTAGGTGAGGGACAGAGAGGGAGACAGAGTCAGAAGCAGGCTCCAGGCTCCAAGCTGTCAGCACAGAGCCCACGCGGGGCTTGAACTCACAAGCTGTGAGATCATGACCTGAGCTGAAGTCAGACCCTCAACCGACTGAGCCACCCAGGCGCCCCTTGTCTTTTTTTTTTTTTTTTTTTTTTAAGGGATTCACATATTGACTGAGCTACAGTACTCCAAGTGAAAGGATGAGGTCACATGGTCTTATTTTGTTTGGCAAAACCATGGTAAGAAAATACCTCAACTACTGTAAATGAAAAAATAAGTACCTGCATAAATTTTTATTTTTTTCAGACAATGTCCTACTAAGATCTGCTCCCCACCCCCATTTACATACTATGACATTTTGATTCTCATTTTTAAGTTTATTTATTTTGAGAGAGTGTGTGAGAGCAGTAGTGAAAGCAGGGAAAGAAGCAGAGAGAGGGGGGGAAAGATAATCCCAAGCAGGCTCTGCGCGGTCAGCACAGAGCCTGATGTGGGGCTCAGTTATACCAACTGTGAGATCATGAACTGAGCTGAAATCAAGAGTTGGACATTTAACCACCTGAGCCATCCAGGCTCCCCAACTCTTATTTTTAAAAGATTTAATTGTAGTGGACTTTTTATGATACAAGTGGCTTTTGACAAGATTACTACAAGCACTCCCATACTTGTTAACACTTGCCCTATTCACAAACTGCTAAGATGGAGAAAAGAACATGTCAAGTATCTTGCACTCCTACTGCCCTACCTTCAAATCTCTGACCTCCTAGTTAGTCAATGTTGTTCCCTCCCAAACAGCTCTGAGTTTGACTAGTCTAAGCCTACAGATAGTCACTTGGGTTTCTCATTCTACATGATACTCACAACTATCTTTGAAATATTAATAGTTACACACACTGACCAAAATTTGGACACATCCCTGAAGTATTTGAGAATTCAGTATCCTACAGCATGGATCCACACTGGAGTTCCATTGTATTTACTTAACAAGTCATTTCTCTATAATATTTTAACATAAAAATTTCATACTGATTGCCTCCCATCTTTATTTCTAACACTGTGTTTGTCACTATTATGGGCACTGAAATGAACATAGGAGAAGCAGAATATGGTATCCATGCCTAAGGGTGGTGCATTCTGGTTGAAGTTCCATTTTCATGATTTACACATATAAAAAAGTAATCATAGTTAATTGTAATTTAAATTCTTTAGTTATTTACAATTTAGTAAAAAGAGTGAGGCCTACAGCGGAATAATCTAAAGGACACAATCAAAAAATGTACAGGACTGATGTGACCCTTTATAGATGTTTAAAATAAGAAAATATGTGTTCATCAACAGATGAATGGATCAATAAGGTGTAGCATACATACAACATGATATTATCAAGCCATTAGAAAGAAGGAAATCTTGCTGTTTGCAATGACATAGATGGACCTGAAAGGCATCATGGTAAGTAAATTAAGTCAGATGCAGAAAGGCAAATACTGCATGGTACCCCTTATATGCGAAATCTAAAAAAGTCTAACTCAAAGAAAGTAGAAAAAAAAATGGTTGCCAGGGGCTGAGGAGGGGGGAAATAGGAGTTGGTTAAAGGATACAATCTGTCAGCTATCAGATATCCAGGATCTGAGGATCGTGCATAGAATGGTGCCTATAGCTGGTAACACTGTATTGTAGAACTGAAATTTGCTAAGAGACAACTTAAATGATCTGCCATGCACACCAAGATGAATATATGAAATCATAGGTGTGTTAATTAACTAGATGCAAGGAATCCTTTCATAATGTGTATTTTATATACATAATCATGATGTACACTTTTCATATCACATAATTTTAGGTCAACTGTATCACAATAAAACCAAAGAGGAGGAAGGGAAGAAAAAGACTCATGTTCTCAACCATTTGAAAAGCAAAAAAAAAAAAAAATCGTAATTTATAAAACACAAAGAGGTACATAAATATACACACACACACAACAAAATAGCAAGAATAGAGAATGTTCTAAAAAAATTTTTTTTAAATACAAAGGTAACAGTAAATGTTGATAGTTTATAAGAGCAATGATGTGAAGGCCTGACATGAATACTATGTCATTAGGAAACAAGGGATACAAAGAAAAAGGAGAATATATGCTAAGTCCAGAGTTTTCATTACATTACTTCTTTGCTAAATCCTCACTTTAAAAAGATGCCATTATAAAGAATCTGTTTTTCAAATTTGCAGTATGTGAGACTCTGTTCAAATAAGTACGGTTAATGTCTTTCTGTCCCTCCAAGAGTTAACTTATTACTGTCTCTTCCATAGTTTCAAGTAGTTTCAAGCCTAAGACCTTTTTGAATCTCAACTATTAAATTATGTAATTTTATAGAGCATTCTTTTTCAAGAGATAAATATGTTGTATACCATTCTCAGCTCTATTTAATCTCAGACTTTGAATTTTCTATCTTGCCCCTCTGTCCTCAATAACAGAAACCTTTATCTCTGTGTTCTCTCATCTATACAATCCCCAGCTTGCAGATACCCATCTACCAGGAGAAGATTATTTTTCTCATTCCTACTCCCTGACCTTCCAACATGCTAGTGCCAACAGAGGAAAAAAAGAAAGATGACTTTAGGCCATGTTTATTATGAGAATATTAATTTTTCTTATTGGTTTTCTCCATTTTCTACTGCCTCACACCTTTCAAGAATAAAAAATATACTTCTTCTGCCTAAGCTTTTATACTTTTTCTCAGTAAAATGTGGTTTAAAATGCACATATAATAACTTAGGTTTTATCTCTCCAGATATTTGCAGTTATAAACATCTATTGCTGTTTTAGCAAGATGATGCCTTAGAAAAGGTCTCTAAAGGATTTTGTATTCTTACGAGATAATATTTTATAAAGCCTTTAACATTTATATTTTAACTTAAAGGAGTTTCAGGATTATTGTTATGTGTCACAACAGTGAAAAGTAGGTTAAGTACTATTTTCAAACAACACCTATTCTCAAAAATACTTGATTTTACAATACACTCTGTCTGAAAATGTTCTTGGGCAACATTACTTATGCCTAAAAGATTTGTGATGATTCAAAATATTCCATAGATGTTACTACATTTTTCATAACTTAACACACACACTGGATATTCCAGAGATGTTGAGTGACTTTGCATGAGCCTCTAACCCTGCAGCTGTCCCCAGTCACGTGGACGAAAGCCTTAATTGCTCATTCAGAATTCTTTATTTCTAGCTCACAAACACATTTCCTTCCATTTTATGTGAATCTATTATCTAATATTCTGAAGAACTCTCATAAAATGTGGACTTACACATTGGGAGGATATCTCTTTTATATTTTGGCATCCTTTTATTGAAAACCAAAACTTTCTGGGTTGGAGTTTGATTCGGGGGCTTATTTGCTAAGGTTAACTTGCAAGGCACAGGTCTGAAATAACCGTGACCTTTTGTTTTTCCCACATCAACAGATCCTCTCAAGTCTCAACATTTGTAAAAACTGCCACTGGGGAACTCACAAATTGCTTCAGTCTATGATAAGACAGAACTCCTCTTTCTGTTTAGGTCTTGGCAGGACAAAATGTAGTCAAGCCCATCTGGAAGTGTTATTTCTGAGGTTGAGTTTCCATAACCAGAGCACAATTAAAGACTAAAGAAGCTTCTCGTGATTTTTGAGCTGATTAAGAAATAAGATTGTTCTGCAGGAAAATTCAAAAGTCAGTAATTGACACTTAGGGAACAGACAGATCATTTGACATTAGGGTTATTACTGCAATTATCAAAAACTATTTCCTGTGTGCAATACAGTCTAATTTTACACTTCAACATAAGAAAATTTTTGCAGTTTCCAAATTAAAATGAAGATAGCTATTTTGCAGATGCTACCTTCATTGGAAAAAAAAATCTTCATATATAAAAATGCTTTACTGGTCCACTACTTGAGAGGTTCTTAGAGAATCTTCATTTGGAAGAAGTTATTGTGGTTTTTCCCCTTAGCCCCCTTTATAAACAAAGGCAAGTATTTGACAGTGTTGGTAAAGGCTCCATGTAAAACAACTGCTATTCTATTTGTCTTGTTACCACTTTTCCAGCTCCTATTTTAATTATTTGAACTATGAGAATCCTATGAATACATTTATATGAATTATGGGCAATAATAACCTGCCAACTAGTTTAAAGAGGGAGTCCTCGCTAAGTAATTTGTGTAAAATTACACAGCTACTAAGCAACAAAGGGAGGACTCCTACTTGATCTTCAGTCAGTAGTCTTAACCACTACACTGGCAGCTTCCGGCATGTAATTTTTAGTGTCCTTTGGAAAAAAAAAATTTTTTTTGACTATCATGTTCTGGTTCACAGCTTCATCATCATTATTCATCAAATAAGTTTGGGAACAAGTAACCTAATACACACAATGACAGATGTTCATGTCCTGTGTTGGTCCCCGATTAACACTTGTACACACACTGTGTTTGAGCACCTACTTACAAAAGCCCATCCAACTTCACCTAACAAGATGGTTCAATGGAGTCAAGACCAAACCTGTAAATGCCTCTTATCATCTTCTATCAAAATATTACTTCTCTCTCCCTCATACATACACACACTTCTATATATGCTATTTATATACTCACATATGCATAATTTATTCTTAGAAAAGTTAGATTCCTATCCAGAGAATTTATGGAAGAAACCAGAGAGAGCAAGAGGTGAAAACTTAGCACAGGAGAACTAGAAAACATCTAGGGCCTGACAGAAGGGGATAGAGGGTGGGTGAAGAACCTACCCTGTAATTAACATCTGTTGATAATTATTTTGTGCTAGGCAATATTCTAAGTGCTTTATATGTATTAAGTCATTCAATCCTTATAGCAATGCTTTAAAAAATGTGTGAATACCATGGCACCTCACAAAGAAAGAAACTGAGCCTCAAAGAAGGTATGTTGAAAATCACAAGGCTGAAAAATGAAGCCAAGGTTTGCATGCAGTCTGTCTAGTTCCAGAGTCCACATTTTCCACCATTAATGGCCTACTGTTTGTCTTTAAGAGTGCAACATCCTCCCAATATGCGACATATAATTTTCTAGTGTGTGATTGAAGACTGTATCATGTTGGTAACTGATTTATGCTAGCAAGAACCCGATCACTTTGTGATAAACTAATAATGATCACAAGTTAATGACTATGCAAGTTTAAAAGAACCAAATTTAACTCTGGATTCTTCAACTATTACTAGAAGATTACCCAGTTCACTCAGGCCTTAAAGATAGTTAAGACAGTTTAGCCACAATGTTTAAAATATTTACACATATTTCAGACTCTTAATATCAGATTCTGATCATCTAATTAAGTACTTAAGTCCCACAATTTCAGTCTGATGGTTTAATGCACACACTGAAAGACACCTAGGGACAAAATAATAAATGGGAGAAGTTTATTTCATGATGCATTTTACAGCCAATCTCAGGAGCTAGCATGGATGAACCACCATCTACCCTTTACTTAATGACCCAAATCTTCCCTCAAATACTCCTGATGATTTTAACATCACTATACATTAAACAGATGAAAATTCCTATGAAACTACTGAATGTGTTTTCTATTTGTCTGTAACAGCAGCATTGTTACTTACCTACTTTCCTATCAAGTCTGTCACATGGTTGGTTAAATTAAGAACATTGTTTGCCCAATACAACAAGTGGTTTAGTTTAAATCATGGAGATTGAAAAAAAAATTTTTTTTTAATTTTTTTTTTTAACGTTTATTTATTTTTGAGACAGAGACAGACAGAGCATGAACGGGGGAGGGGCAGAGAGAGAGGGAGACACAGAATCGGAAGCAGGCTCCAGGCTCTGAGCCATCAGCCCAGAGCCCGATGCGGGGCTCGAACTCACGGACCGAGAGATCGTGACCTGAGCTGAAGTCGGACGCCCAACCGACTGAGCCACCCAGGCGCCCCTGAAAAAAATTTTAAAGGAGCTGAAGAGTGGATGGATACCTGCAAAATTTCTAAACCTTATAAAAATTTCCAATAACTTCTAAGGAAAACAGAATGGTTATTTTATTCAGTGTTTGATATCAAAATGTGTTCATTTGCATCACACAAGCATTAACACAATCATTTGTGGTATAAAACAGAAGGCTCCATTTTAAGTTAACAAATTTATTATTTTCTATAAGTTTAGATTAAATATAGCCTAATTAGAGTTTAAGTATTTTTTAAATACTATATTTTAATTCAACCACAATCTGTTTGACTCCTTCAAAATGGGTGGCCAATTTTGTCATTATCATTTATTAAACACTTCATTTCTATCTATAAAAAAGCTCACAAACAAGTTGGACTTTTTGTTAGCAAATGAATTTGTATGCATATATAGTACTGTACAGATTATGGATGAATAGATCATTTTTAGTATATAATCCAGTAAACTATCAAACTACTTAAGAAATACGGTAGACCACGGAATAAATTTAACAAACACCAGATAAGTCAAAACTACTTGCATTTACAGAATCTGAATATTCAAGTACATATAGCAGCATATAATAAAATCCTTAGTATGTCAAATCCAGAAATTAAAGTTATAAAATGAATCCTATTAACAATCATTTTAAAAAGAATGATGGTTCAAATTCCTTAAAAGTTTTTATTCTACTCAACAAAAGCTTGAATCCAGACAATGTTGAAAAAACCTGAGAATTAAAATAGATTCTGCCAAGTTCTACCAAAGAAGGAAAAAACTATTAATAAATACTACCACTTGTTTTTCCCCAGATAACTTTTAAATGTTCTCTCACCTTTCTGAACCAGTTTTAAAGCTCTAAATCAACTAATTTACATAAAGGATTTAAAAATATCATTTCCTATTGCCTTAGTAAGACCTATATTAAGCTATTCTACAAACCACTTGTGTAAAATTGTAAATAAACTTTCAAAATGATTTCAAGCCAAGCCTTTCCCCAGAATCAGTAAAGCATATAAATCCTTCTCCTACCATGTGTCAGATCCTATGAATGGACATTTTGAAACTTCTCCAATTTGATTTCATGTGAAGGGGAAACAGTCGCCTCCTTGATAAAGCCTCCCCATCCATTCCTCTATGCAAAAGGGCTGGAAGCTTGGGGAATGTGGCCCAAACAAGCCTTCTCCACAGGTCTCAATGTTCTCATCAAGCCTCTAGCTACTCCTAACAGTTTTCTAGCAGCTGATAAGCTCAGAATTGAAAACGTGATTTCACTTTATTTCCAAGCCTCATGGCGGGGCATAGATCTGACTTGGAATGTGCCCAACACATTGGTACATTTTTGTGTTCCTTGGTTGAAATTTTCTAATTTAACATCATATTATCATGTCTTAGAAAGCAGTAAAAGAGAAAAGGGCATTTTTTTCCAACTGTAACCTTGGAAATAGTTGAAGAATAGGTTAACAGAACTGATTTGTGAAGACTCCCCATTCAATCTAACCACTGCCAAATAATACCTCATCGAGGGCTGAGAACTCTTTACTCAAATTTTTAATATCAACAAGAGAAAAGGTATAGCAAAACCCCAATTCTTCAAAACCTCATGGATATATATGATACAATTAGAATACTTTACTTACCTTAAATATATTTACATGGATACATTATAGCAAGCCATACAAATAAAATGTAAGATCATCTCTAATCATAGCCTACCAATGATATGTATTAAGTACTCAACAAAATAAAAATTCACAGAAACTAATGATTCAAGGTAAATCTCAGTGCAATCAAGGAAAACAGGGCACATCTTAAGAATGAGAAGTTGCTCAGGTGAGCCTAACTTAAATGAAGGTGCTCATCCAGGCCGGGAGGCACAAGTGAACCAAATTCAAGTTTAAGGGCTTAGCTTCCAAAGTTATTTTCCTACAGCCCCGTAAGACTGAAACTATTCATTCTTAAAGGTCTAACCCAGCACACTCACAGTGACCTTAACATGTGTGATGTGCTATACTCACACATTTTATTTAGACAAAAGTATTTCAAGTGAGTAACATGTCAATTACAACTCAAAGGAAAACATTTACCATGCCACCCAGCTTAAAACCTAGGTTTTACTACTTAGGTGCTGCAGAAGAAAAAAAAAAATAGGACTAAGGGGAAAAGTTTGTCAGAAAAAAACAAATATCCAGTAGTTTATGAAGGTAAGTGATAACTTACCCAGCTTCCAGTGCAGAAAGATTCAAGGATTCCCTGATGAAGGAATGAAGATCCTGATCAGAATCACCAGAAAAATACCCTACCCCACCTCCACCTGCTCTAACAAAAGTTGTTGAGGTGAGGAAGCTGATTATGCACATATAATGTGAAAAATGTGGGCTATATGGCACAAAGTATTACATACAGCATAAACAAAATAGTCCCACTAATCAATCCACTGTCTTTTAATTTTAAGATTAACCTAACTAGCCTCACACTGTTAAGTGGTTTGTTTTAGACACAAAGTTAGCAACCTCCAGCAAAATCTTCAGATTCCTTTCACTGTCATGTATCTAACTGAAATTGTATCAAAAGAGCTTATAGGCTTGGCGATTAAATTGGTTTTATATTCCGAAACCACTCCCACTCCAAATTCATCTTCCAAATAGGTGACATTCACATAACTGTTCGAAAGTATTTTTCAGGGAGATGTGCGCAATAAAAATTGGTGCTAATCTTAACTTTCTTTTTATATGAAAATCAACATTTCTAGATGAAGAAAGAGATAATGGGTATTTGTTTTCAAGTTTTTGAAAGGACTTATCCTGCCATACGGTTAACCAGCCCTGCTTCAGGTGAACACAACTATTCCATTAATTTGGTCTGTTATCCAGTGAGAACTCTCGAAATTTTACTCTTAACATGAACTTTGTTTTCCACCAAATCTAAATTCAGGTCATATTTGTTCAAGGGAATAAAAGAAGACTTTTGGAACCATGAAAAATATTAGAATGATAAAACGGTCTCATAAACAAGCTAATTTTAATTATTTACTATTTCCACCGGGTCAAATCTCTCTTCTATTCCCACAGCCTACTCCACTCTCCTCCCAAAAGGATGGATGGGGGAACCAGGATCCGTTTGGGAACATTCAGTTTTGAGGATGTCTAAGCAAACGAAACTTAGAAACAACAGTGTTGATGGAAGTTCTCAGCCAAAAAACCTAGACACACAGCTGAGGTCCTGTCGGGTGCAGGGGTAAGGGAGGGACACAGAGGGGGCTCACCCTGGGCCCACAGCACACTTTGGGTTCTCCAAGATGCAACCCCCACTCCACCCCAGGAAAGGATGTGTGGACCAGAGCTACTCACTCAGCGGTGATGCAGAAAGTGCAGGTCGGTGGGGCCCAAGCGGGGCAGAGACTTGCTGGGGCGCAGCCTAGTTTGCTGAGTCGGGCAGACTCCATGCTCAGAACCTAACCTCCCTACGGAGGCACCTGCTGGTTGCTCTTCCGGCCATGGACTCCAGACCCATGCAACCCGCCCACCCACTAAAACCCCGCCCCACGCCTGCGCTGCCCTGGATGTTGCTCCAGACTCACTTCAGCTGAGGCAGGCATTGCAGGACCATACAACCAGTTTCTACATTTTTCCTCTGAAGGAGGACCCATGGTGCTACCAGGCCCCAGCAGTGCCTTTCCTGCACATGGTCGTTGGACTCTTGAGACTCCCCCCCCCCCCCCCCCCCCCCCCCCCCCCCGTTGAAGGGTCTGACAATGGCCAGTGGCCAGGCTGGAACCCAAACCCTGTGTTCCAGCACTCTCGCAGGTCCTAGGACCAGGGCCCGCTGTAGAGCCTAAGGTTGAGAGACCGGCACATGCCTTCCCATTCAGAATTAATTCTAAATCCAAACATTCTATATTCTCTCCAAGTCCTTTCCACTGTGACACCCTCGCCTCACCCCATGCCCCCTCAAAATAAACTGCACAAAACAACCGAAAAGGACACACTGCATGTATCCTTATTCCCTTCCCATGCTTACCTTTTTGGATTTTGTGTTCTCTAACTTGAAAGTATCAGAAGTGAAACTAACGTAAACGCCACTGAACTGCAGTGCTGAACGCTGAAACCATGGCTTAAAAGAAAAAAAAAAAAAAACCAACACCAAAAACAAAACAAAACAAAAAACTTATTTCAATCTGACTCTATGAAATTTCTCCTTTTCCATCCACAAACCTCAATGAATAGACTCTTTTCAAGTAATCACAAAACTTGATTACCAATTGAATCTAAAGCAGGGTTTCTCCATCTTAGCACTGCTGACATTTGGGGCAGGAGAATTCTTTACTGTGGGGGCTGTCCTGTGCATTGTAGAATGTTCAGCAGCATGTTTGGCCTCTACTGACCAGATACCAGCAGTATCCCTTCAGTTGTGACAATGAGAAAGGTCTCCAGAGGTTCCTTTGGAGCAAAACCATTTCCTCTTTCCCTTAAAGAACCATCAATCTACACCATCCAAGTACTGAATTTTAAAAGTAATTTAGAGAATTCTACTTCTCTGCCTTATAAGTTATTCCTGGTATGCATTATGTGGTAAGGAGACAACACTGAAAGTTTTCCCGGGGTTATCATATACTTTACCTATATTAGGGAATGCAAATGGAGGGCATGGCAATTTCTTTACTGGCATTTTATGTTCTGTTTCCTTTCCCTAATATATTAAAAATAGACTGCAGGGAAAAAATGAGATTAATTGCCCTGGTGGATGGGAAAAGGATGAATACAGTAATCAAGGGCATTGTAGATCACCCGAAATGTAAATACATGAAAAATTTGCAGATTAAATCTGATCAAAATGGACAAGAAATGAAACATACTGTGTTAGACAAGGTTTCGGACCTTATTTCATTTACAAAATCAACGTCATGAAAAGATGTTAGATATTGAATTAAAATACACGTAACTTATTTTTTGATAGACAGTCTAATGCCAGTCCTTAGTTTGCTGATCATAGAAAAACTGTCCTAAAACACTTAGGCTAAATGTATTAACATAATTTCTAAGAGATTAATTCTATCTGTAGAAATGAAAACTTGTTCATGTGAAACAGTTAACTAAACTAAAAGGCATCCGATGAAGATTATGGAATTATCACCATTAACTGAAGTCTGTTTAGAGCTCCAGGGTAGGATTCTGGTTGTGACTTTTCTCTAGGGACATCTCACAAAAACACACGTGCTCCTCCCAGTGACTTCACTTTACCATCACAAATTCTTCATGTTTTGCTCTGTTTTGCTTTGTTGCACTTTTCAATTTTCAAAAACACCTTCCTATCTGTTAGGGCCCTTATTACTCATAAGTATCTGAAGTGAGGAAGAATTCATCTTCCATCTTAGGAGAAACAAGCTTCCTGAACAACAGTCAGTAAACAAGAGTAAAGAGTCACACTTGTTTTGGGTCTTGTATTGTTGCCACTCTTCCAAATTAACCTTTATAATTGGTATGCCTTTCTCCACTTCACTGACCTGGATCATACTTGCCGACTGTTCATGAACGCTACAAAATAAACAGGCTCGGGGCGCCTGGGTGGCTGAGTCAGTTAAGCGGCCGACTTTGGCTCAGGTCACGATCTCGCAGTCCATGAGTTCGAGCCCCGCGTCGGGCTCTGTGCTGACAGCTCAGAGCCTGGAGCCTGTTTCAGATTCTGTGTCTCCCTCTCTCTGACCCTCCCCCGTTCATGCTCTGTCTCTCCCTGTCTCAAAAATAAGTAAAATGTTAAAAAAAATTAAAAAAAAATAAACAGGCTCAGCACACTTCATGAAAGCAAACAAGCAAGCAAGAGAAAGAAAGAAAAACACTCTCTATTCTTTATTGAGACTTCAAGACCAGAAACTGATAAATCTGAACTCAAGTTTCAGGCTACGGCTAATTTCACTTTGTGATGTTGGGTACCTCTAGAGTCTCGGTTGTTTCCTAACAACCCACAGTTTGAGGATCAATAAGAAGATATATGGAAAGTCTCTACTGTTGATGGACTTAAAAGCTACCTTATCAAGTGTACCCCAAATAATCTTAAGAACATAGAAAATTTCACTTTGTTAATTAGGGATCTGTGAGATTTAAAAAAAAAAATAACTTTTATTTATTTTTTGAGAGACACAGAGAATGCGAGCAGGGGAGGGGCAGAGAAAGAAGGAGACACAGAATCCGAAGCAGGCTCCAGGCTCTGAGCTGTCAGCACAGAGCCTGACACAGGGCTCAAACCCACGAACCGTGAGATCATGACCTGAACTGAAGTCAGATGCTTAACCGGCTAAGCCACCCAGGCACCCATGGGATCTGTGAGATTTTTAAAAATAGTTATTTCAATATACCTTTATGGAAGCAGATGGTTTGCAAAAGTAGACAGATGAATCAATAAACAAAGAGAACCTATTTGTAAGAAGAAAGAGAGAGGGAATGGGAAATATTTGGTTTCTTCTATTAGGAAAATCAAAAGAATTTATTGAGACCATGGAAATGTGGTAGACTCTCACTTGGAAATTTTTCTGTATTTCTCTTCAGACAACAAAAGGAAATGCTAATGGGGGCATGCAATGGGGGAAAAAATGCTTCGCTTGAAATGACTAGATAGCTACTTGATAAGCTTCAGAACTCATTAAGAGAGTTAAGAAAATTAACATCTACGAATCACAGAACTTCATAGCTAGAGCAGAATTAGACATTATCTAATTTATCCCTCTCCTGAATCAAAATTTGACCAGTTGCAATCAGCAGGTGAAGATCATTGAGGAAGATGGTGTAAGAGTTGGAGCGAGTAAAAGCAGAGAGCTGCTCGAAAACCAAGATAGTGCAAGGCATACTATGTTTCAACACTGAATACTTGATAAAAGGTGGCTCAAAATTGAAGTTCACCTTATGCAAAAGAGACTTGAGGTTTGCATATATGTGTGTTGTATGCATGTATGTGTATTTTCTAATCACCCAGGTATCTCCAGCACAGCAGATTCATGTGAGTGGAGGCCAATGACCCATGTGATGCTCTTAGCCAGTTCTCAACATTAATACCACCCTTCCCCATACTCCAACATATTTAATATTTAATATTTAATATTTAATCTCAATGCTGGTTGTAAATAGATGCCACATGTAGAACTTTAAAAATAAGACTGCCTAGGTTCCAACCTCAGAGACTTGTATGGTTAAGAACCTGGAATTAGTATAACAGCTGCCCAGGTGATCCCAATGTACTGCCAGCATTGAAAACAATAGTTTCAGGATTAGGGCCATAAGGAATAGGGAGAGTCAGGGCACCTGGGTGGTGCAGTCAGTTGAGCTTCCAGCTTTGGCTCAGGCCATGATTTCACTGTTCATGAGTTCAAGCCCCTATTAGGCTCACTGCTGTCAGTGCAGAGCCTGCTTAAGATCCTCTGTCCCCCTCTCTCTGCCCCTCCCCAACTTGCACTCTCTCAAAAATAAGTAAAACATTGAAAAAAAGAATAGGGAAAGTCAAAATGTAATAACAATAAGGAGAAAGTCAAGCTACAAATATTCAATAATAGAAAATTTGGGCAAGTACCTATATACTTTAATTTATACACTTTAAATTTTAATCTTAATTTGGAAACTACTCTCTTTTTGTTTTCATTTTTGTAAAATATAGTCCCTCTCCCTCTCCCTCCCCCTGTCTCTATATATGCCTAGACTTTTAACTAGCCAAATCCAAGTGTGTTCAAAAGAGAATATAATATGATCAAATATGATTGATTATTATCAATGTAGAGGTAAAGTTTAACATCAAGAAAATATATATCTTGGAGTACCTGGATGGCTCAATTGGTTGAGCACCTGACTCTTCATTTCGGCTCAGGTCATGACCCCAGGGTCATGGGATCAAGTACCAGGTCAGGCTCTGTGCTGATCATGGAGACTGTTTGGGATTCTCTCTCTCTCTCTCTCTCTCTCTCTCTCTCTGCCCTCTCTCCTGCTCGTGCATGCTTTCTCTCTCTCTAAATATATAATTCTTCTTATTGATTGATCAAAAAGAAAAAATTCAAGATTATTTCCATATATGGAGAAAAGGAATTGAGAAAGTCTATTCCTATATGTTATAAAAATTATCAGCAAACTAGGAAATTTGTCTATATCTACTAATTAAACATATGCCTATGTTATGACCCAGGAATCCTGCAATTAGCACATACCCAAGCGCAATAAGTTCACATACACCAAAAGAAAAACAGCAACAGCAACAACCAAAACCCTTGTACAAGAATATCCAGAGCAGCTTTATTCATGATAGCTCCAAGTAGTCAGCTTGCAGAAGCTCACAAGGAATTTTGCAAGCTTATTGTTAAGCTGTGGGAAATTTGAAATTGGCCAGGGTGAAAGCATTAACACCAGGGGTTGAAAAATGCTGCAAATCAGAGTGTCTCCTTACTTCTTCCCACCCACCCCAGCAAGTTTACCAGCATACCATTGAATAGCTCCAAGTTGGAAGACATCCAAGGGTCCATCGCCATGAAGTTAGATAAACACAAGGTGGTATATTCATAAAATGGAATAATATATGACAGTAAAAAGAAAAAACTTACTGATGCAGTAACATGAATAAATCTTAGAAATATCACGTGGATGGAAAGAAGTGAAACCAAAGCAATACCCAGTAACCAATAATTATAGAATTCAGAATATCTCTAGAGATACAGTGATATTGAGTATAAAGGGGCATGTAAAGATTCTAGAGGTGGTGGAAATGTTCTCCATTTTGATCTAGATGGTAGTGGCATAGTTTTATGCATATTTGTATTAATTGAGCTACATACTATATGTAAATTATACCTTCATAAATAAAGATTAGTGTTTTAAAATAAGTTTGTGGAAAAGATGAAGATGACATAAAGCCAAGGCAATTTTGAGAAAAGTGACCCCAAAACCAGGTATATGTCCTATTGGTTATTAAAATATGTTGTAGGGGTGCCTGGGTGGTTCATTTGGTTAAGCCTGGGGACTCCTGATTTTGGCTCAGGCCATGATCTCATGGTTCATGAGATTGAACCCCACAAGGGGCAGAATCGAGCCTGCATGGAATTCTCTCTCCCTCTCTGCTACTTCTCAGCTTGTGTATTCATATCCATGGTCTCTCACTCTCTCTCAAAATAAATAAACTTAAATATCATAACGGTAGTAACAAAAGCATACAGAATAAGCACAACAGAGAAATAACCCAATGGAAAGAATACAGAGCTTAGAAGGACATAAACAGAATTTTGATATATGATAAATAAGGTTATCTTATTTATAACTCACAAAGCAATGAGTTACAAAGAGATTATTTAATAGATTATGGATGGAAAACTCTGTATGATTACAGAGAGGAAAACAAGACTGAATCATTTAACTGATACTATAAGAAAAAAAAATGTGGGAGAATATCTTTGTGACCTTAGTAAGGGAAAGTATGTATTAAATAAAACGCTAAAGCTAAAAACCATAAGTCAAAAATTTGATGTGTTTAAATAGATCAAAAGTGAAGGTTTCTGTTGAATGACGAAGACCACAGAGAAAGGTAGGAGACAGATAGGAGCCAGAAGGAAGCTAACTGAAGTCTGCAACATTGCCAAGGGAGCAATGTCAGGAGCTGCATTCTTTCGCACAGTAGACACTAGCCATCAGTGACTAATTAAATGTAAATTAAGGGGAATTACATAAAATTAAAAATTTACTTCCTCATTGCCACCAGCCATATTCTAAGTGCACAAGAGTCATATGTGGCTAGTACTATTATATGGCACAGATATAGAACATTTCCATCACTGCAGAAAGTTCTATAGAACAACATTATTCTAGAATATAGCAGCTTCTGCAAGTAAACTGCAAATGAATAGCAAACGTGATAGAAAAATTGACCAAAAAAATTAAAAGACAAGTCACAGAAAGGTAAACCCATGTAGTTTACATGTAAATGAGTTGCTCACATTTACTAGCAATCTGAGAAATGCAAATTAAAAAGATATTATACTTCTACATCTATTGAAGTGAAAAAAATTGGATGTGGTATAACACCGTGTGTTGTCAAGGATGTAAAGAACTAAGAAACCTCTTGCACAACTGGTTGGAATATAAATTTTTCTGATTTTACAGGGAAATGGTTGTTCAGTATATAGTCAAATGGAGTATGTATATAAATTCTGTCCCAGTGGCCCCACACGTAGAGAAATCCTCTCAGAGTTTCACAAAGGTGCTTCTAAAAGGATATTCATTGTAGTGTGTTATGTAGTTCTAGAAAGTTGAAGACATATGCATCCTAGATATCCATTCTTCTGGGAATAGATAAGCAGAATATAATGAATGTTCACTGTCAGATATTCTGAGCAATTAGACACAATTCATTAGATAAATTTACTAAGAGAAATATGAGTGAGAATAGAAATATTTTTGAATATATTACAAAAATTATAAAAAGTATCAAATAGAATAAAGGCTATATACAAAATATTTATGTAAATTAAAACATGTTATATAAAATAATTATATATTTTAAGATATAAGTACAAATACGTGTGTACATATACATGTATGTATATGTTATACAGAGTCATACACACAATAAGACGTCTAAAAAAAAAAAAAAAAGACGTCTATATCAGATTGAAGAAAATAGGAGTGGAGATATGACAAAAGGGGAAACAAATAAAAGAACAATCTAAAAAAAATTTTTTTTTAACGTTTATTTATTTTTGAGACAGAGAGAGACAGAGCATGAACGGGGGAGGGGCAGAGAGAGAGGGAGACACAGAATCGGAAGCAGGCTCCAGGCTCTGAGCCATCAGCCCAGAGCCCGACGCGGGGCTCGAACTCGCGGACCGTGAGATCGTGACCTGAGCCGAAGTCGGCCGCTTAACCGACTGAGCCACCCAGGCGCCCCTAAAAAAATTTTTTTAAAGAAATGGCGGATCAATGGAGTAGAATAGAATGTACAAAGTCCAGAAATTCACCTACACATATATGGGTAATTGTTATTCAACAAAGATGGAAAGTCAGCTCAATGGAAAATTATAGTCTTTCAACAAATGGGCATTACTATTCAAAAAAAGAAGAAAGAAAGAAAGAAAGAAAGAAAGAAAGAAAGAAAGAAAGAAAGAAAGAAAGAAAGAAAGAGAAAGAAAGAAAGAAAGAAAAAAAGAAGGAAGAAAGAAAAGAAATAAAAAGAACCTCAACTCACACATTGTATCACATATAAAAATTAATTCAAAATAGATTATAACCCTAAATGTAAAACCTAAAAGTATAAAACATCTAGAATAAAATAATAGGAAACCTCTATGACCTTGAGTTAAGCAAAGATTTCTGAAACATAACACCAAAAGTACTATCCACACACACAGAAAAAAAGATAAACTGGATTTAATTAAATTAGGAGATTTTGCTTTCCTAAGACACTGTGTCATAAATAGAAAGACCTACTCCAGAGTGAGAGAAAATATTTTCAAAACATGTATCTGGTAAAAAAAAAAAAAAAAAAAAAAAAAACATGCATCTAGAATATACAAAGAACTTTTAAAACTCAATAATAAGAAAATCCAGTAGGAAATGGGGAAATGGCTTAAACAGACACCTCGCCAAAGAAGGTATTCATTTGGCAAAAAAAAAAAAAAAAACATGAAAAAACACTCAATATCATTAGTCATTAGGAAATGCAAATTAAATGGGACACCACTAAACATGTATTAGAATAGTGACAACTAAAAAATTGGCTGGGCTAAGTATCAGCGAGAATACGGGACTCTTGCACAAAGCTAGTGACGCTGTAAAAGGGCATATCCACTTTGCAAAACCAGTTTGATGCTCTCTTTAAAAAGTTCCCATATGACCCAGCCATTCCACACCTATTTATACAAGAAAAATGAAACCTATGTCCACACAAAGATATATGTTATTGCTTATAACAACTTTATTTGTAACAGACAAAAACTGGAAATGACTCAAATGTCTATTAACAGATGAACTGATAAACAAATTCTGTACAGTGGCATACTACTCAGTAATAAAAGGAAGGAACTGAGGTACCTGGGTGGCTCAGACCTTTAAGCCACCAACTCTTGATTGCGGCTCAGGTAATGATCTTATGATTTGTGAGGTCCAGCCCCGCATAGGGCTCCACGTTGTTAGCGCAGAGCCTGTTGGGATTCTCTCTCCCCCGCCCCCTCTCTCTCTGCCCCTCCCCTGCTCACTCATGCTCTCTCTCGCTCTCAAAGTAAGTAAATTTTTTTTAAGAAAGGAACTACTGATACACGCTATATCATGGATAGATTTCAAAATAATTCCTCTGCATGAAAGAAGCCAGACAAAAATGAATGCACACTATATCGTTCCATTTATAGAAAACTCTAGAAACTGCAAGCTAATCTATAGCAATAGAAAATAGAATCGTGGTTGGGAGAGTAGAGACAAGGAGAGATCACAAAAAAGGCAAAAGGAAACTTTTGGGGCTGATAGAGATGCTTATTATCTTCATTGTAATGTTGGGTTTATAGATGTATTCATATGTGAGAATTCATCAAATTGTACACTTTACATAGGTGCAGTTTGTCTTACGTAAATTATGCCACAATAAAGTTGTGAAAAACAAGAGAGAGAAATAGTGGAAATAAGAGAGGAGTTTTGCATGGAGCAGTATTAATGAACAATATGCCATAAATTGCAAAAGAGGAGTTTAACTCATCCATCTGCATTTCAGGTGCTCTAAATATATTTTAAATGAAAAATCATGCTTGACTGGAAGATTTGCTCAATGCTCTCAGTTACGGCTGCTCAGGGCCAGAGGTAATCTATTCCACAGCCATTCAGTGCTAGCTAACCTTACTATGGTCATAGGAGAAACAACCAGCCTTTGATATATTAGCATTAAAAAACTACTAATCTAAAAAAAAAGAAATTGGAAGCAATCACTGGTGTCATGAACAACTAAGGTTTGGGAAAGATGTTAATAGTGTTTTAAGAGCAAGATGTGGATTAGGCAAATTTGAATTTTGTTTGTTTATTTCCTATGAACACAGTGAATGACACTGTTAAAGTTAGTCTGGGCACCATAATGAGAATGTCTTCTCATTAGCTACTTCAAAGGATTTTTACAACAATAAGATGTCAATGTAGTTGGTAAAGTCCCCTTGGACTTAAAAAAAAAAAAAAAGCATCTCTTATCCAGGCCTCTGTTATTTATTGAATGGTCTGTTACAAACTCATGTCTAAAAGAACCATATTGCTTTAAGGATATTCACCAAAGAATGATATTTAGACAGAGTGATCCTTAATGAATGAACCACTGTATTAGAAAATTCTCCTAATACTCTTAGGATGGGGAAGACTTTGTAAAATAGAAAATTCATGAACAAAGATGATCTATTTCCACTCTTTTCATCAAATCTGAAACTAAAATACCATGCTAAGGATAATCAAGCTTAGGAGCTAACACTGTGAAAGAAAGTAGCACCTGAATTACCCTGCACATATTGAAGCATGTTCAGATAATGCCCCTAAAGAATGAAAGGGGAAATATAGCTCAATTCATGGCAGCACTCAAAATTACTCAGTAAAGCTCTTCCGAGACCCTTTCTTTGAAAGAGAAGGTTATTAATTTCAAGGTAACAATGAGTCTGGGCCAAACAGAAAAATGTCACTATTGCATAGCAGAATATCCTCCTAGAATGTTCTGAGTGATCATAGAATACCTATATTCTTTATAGAGAAGCACAAAATATCTTGCAGACTGTGGAGTATGTGCAATGGTACTTTTCTTCCTGGAGCAAAAACAATAATCCATCACTCCCACTCTGATACCTAATAAATACTGGCGTTTCAAAGAGAATTGCTTTTCATTTCAGCTTTGCAATTACCTTTATATACAACTTAGCTCAAACATCAGGCCTTCTATATCTCTTGCTTTTTATAAAACTGCCAAAGTCTATGTTTGAAGATTAATGCAAAGTGTAAGCCATTTTCTACAAAAATATGCTTAAAAGAAATTTAAGCATATAAAAAAGCAAATATGTCACTAACTTTTAAATGATATTGCTAAAAAGATGTGACTCTTCCGATATATTAAAATGATGTATTTTTAGTATTTGTTTGATTGAGGCTGTTTGAAATGTATAACTTGGTGTAATAAAAGAATCATGAGTCACTGCAGTCTTACCCTGATTGACATGTCCAAAGCTCCGCTGAGGAGAGCCTTGTATAGTTGTCATCAAGAGATTGGAAAGTGACATGCTTTTCAAAGATGAGATCAAGCAGTCACACTGAGTATTATATTATGTATATAATACACTGTATGTTCTATTATGTGGCATTACAGCATCAGTTTATGAAGTGCCATGTGAAAAATAGCATGCCTTGAGGTAAGAGCAGCCCAAGATTTCCTAACAACTGTACTAAATATAAGTGGATTTTATTGAACAGTGATCCTAATTATCTGTTATTCATTCAAGAAAAAAAAAAGATTGATTCTACAACAGGCCTTTTAAATTTACAGTTAGCTGACTGAAGTGCATGCAAATGGAAATAAAACTGCAGCCCTGGGACATTCTAAAACATGACACATGAGGTTGCCAAGGTAACCCACCAGGAGACTGCCTTGGCATCTTCTGGAATAAAATGGGAAGAAGACATTACAGTGAAAAGATGGGGGATGGGGATCTTCTGGGCCTGGTTATATAATAAAAGTGTTGCAAAAGACTACAACTCCATGAAATTGGTTCCAAACAAAAAAGGAAAACGTATTTCTCACAATTCGATGTTTAAATTGGGCAAGGCTTACGAGCCACGAGAGTGTAATTTTAAAAGCTATTTTAAATATTATTTTAACAGTATAATTATCTTAAAGCCACTGCGCAACAACATTTATTAAATTTTGCACTTACAAATAATTCACCTGTGGTCTACAGCTGACGTTCAAGGTGCAAAAGTGATGTTAACTTTGTAATATTTTACTGTTTGGGCAGGTCTTGGGAAGCAACAAAACTTGCCTAATATTCTCAAAATATAACATCCCAAGAGAACAATAAAACACATGACACTAAAAATCCTTTCACTTTAGCTCACTGTTAAATTTTACACTTGTCCCCTATATTCTTCTTTTAGAATTGCAAAGTATTCCTTTGATTTAGGAGTTGTTTCCTTATTTTTCACAATGCTCCTGTTTCTATTAAACACACACACACAAAGCTTTAGCTCCCTCTCTTTGAAGAGCTGATTCTCTCCAACAGAAGGTTATTCTATAAATAGTCAGTGAATCTCCTTGGCCTGTCCTTAGGCTTTTTTCATTTCTCCTCTGTCCCTGAAGATTGAACAAGAACTCTGAGATGATGAAGGACAAACACGGGACTAGGCCACTTTGGTGTGTTGTATGACATCACTTGCGGCTGTCACAGCTCCGCTGCATTTAAGAATCCCATGTACAAGCAGAAAATTCAAATCGAAAAAAGGAGAATTTAAAAATAACGCCATTTATTCAAATGTTTATGTACTAAACACCTGCATTTTTTTAAGTCTATGTAAAAACAGAATTTGTGTCAGTTGGAACGTTACCAATAGCAAGATAACTGGAATATTTGATTGGGTATCCTGGATAGCATTTATCCAATCAATTCCATTTAAAAAATCAAAGCCAATTATTTTACATTGTATATTCATTCATAAAAACCGATGTTATTTTGTTATCTTGGTGCAGTGGAGATATTAAGGCAGACTTCCTTTCAAAAGATTAGTTTCCTTTTCATACATAAGCAGCTACAGACCTCCATCTGGTCATATCACTACTTTCCTCAAAATCTTTCAGTATTGGGGCACCTGAGCGACTCAGTCGGTTAAGTGTCCGACTTCGGCTCAGGTCATGACCTCACCATTCGGTTCGTTGAGTTCGAGCCCCCATGTAGGGCCCTGGGCTGACAGCTCAGAGCCCAGAGCCCACTTGGGATTCCGTGTCTCCCTCTGTCTGCCCCTCCGCTGCTAGCACTCTGTCTCTCACATTGTCTCAAAAATAAATAAACATTAAAAAAATTTTTTTTTTAATCTTTCAGTATTAAAAAAAAAATCTTTCAGTATTTCTCATCACCTATAGGTATGAAAGTATCCTTACTCTAATTCACAAAGCCCTTTTCAATTAAGACCCAGGATTTCCGCTTATACATGGTAGGCTCCAGCCACCAGAACTTCTCATTCTTTGTGAGTGCACAGGGATATTTATTTTTCTCTAAGACATTTGTTTACTTCTCTGAGAACTTGCTTCAACACAGCTCACATGTCACATCTTCTGTGACTAACGTACCCTCCTCTTCTCTCCTGAGGGAAGTGACTATTTTTTTCCCTTTGTTCCTGTTGCACTTTGTATTTATCTGGTGGACTATATATCACATTGTTATGTGCTTTAGAGCTCTATCTCCCATGCATTGTACACATTTTTTTAAGTTTATTTTATTTTTGAGAAAGAGAGAGAGCAGGGAAGGGGCAGAGAGACAGAGGGAGAGAGAGGATCCCAAACAGGCTCTGCACTGTCAGCACAGAGCCCCACATGGGGCTCAAACCCACAAATTATGAGATCACGACCTGAGCTGAAATCAACAGTTGGAGGCTTAACCAACTGAACCACCCAGGTGCCCCCGTATGATACACTTCTTAAAGACAAAATATGTCTTATTCATTTTGGATCACTGGTACCTAATAGACTCTCTAGCACACAGTAGACAATAAATGCTTGCTGAATATTGACTGCACATATCTATATTCAACTGTAAAGTAAAGAACTGCTGGGGTGGGGAATGGATCCACAACTAGCTGATTCCTCAACTTTACATTAGAGCAGAGTCACCTAGTGAAATAGGTCTAGGGTTCAACAAAGGCATCAGTTTTTTAAAGAAACATTGAAGGTGATTCTGACACCAGAGTTTGGGAATTGAGACATAGACTACTGAAGAGTATGTTACATGTACCACAGAAGTTTTCTAACATTGAAAAAGTTGGAAAGTGGAGGGATAGCCTAAAACTGGAGATAATTTCCATTAAATAATTGATCTAATTCATTTTAACAAAGTACAGTGTAATGCGGTATAAATGTTTACTGTAGAGTCTAAAATGTCATCTGTCTGCAAATTTTTTTAGGGGAAGCAAGTTACAAACAAGGTGATAAACTATAATCTCAATTAAACCGCACACATCATCTTCTCAAGATCAGAAGCTCACCCACATTATCATCTGAATAGTCTCTAAACATGTCAGATCAAGGAAGCCTAGAGTTTCTGCAGTGAGAATCTTAGTCTTCTTTGTATTTGAAGGAAATCAGAGAGAAGAGTTTACAAAATGAGTGTCAAGTATAGAAAACCACTGAAGCAGCTCATATCATGAACTGCTCTGCTGCTTACAAAACAAATTGGGCACCAATAGGTTAGGACACTTTTTGGCTGTATTTTTTTAAGTTATTTATTTATTTTGAGAGAGAGAGCAAGGTGGCAGACAGAGAGGGAGGAGAGAATCCCAAGCAGACTCTGCAATGTCAGCACAGAGCCCAAGGTGGGGCTTGAGCTCATGAACTGTGAGATCATGACCTGAGCCCAAACCAAGAGTTGGACACTTAAACCGACTGAGCCACCCAGGTGCCCGTGTTGGCTGGATTTCTAATGTAAAATAACTTGATTAAATCAAGCTTATTTGAAGAGCTATAAAATTGATGCTTACATATTCCAGCTATCTTTTCCTAAAATTACTCATCTTGCTACTGTGTTCCAAGGGTCCATAAGGATCTCATGGAAGCATGGCCATGAGTGGTGTGAAAAAGACTTGTCTCCAGTCTCCTCTGCCTACAATTCTGTGAGAATCATAACTGATTTCTCAGAGTACACACAGTATATGACATCAGTCCAGTACAGCCACAGACTACACCAACTTCTCAGCAGCAATGAGCTAATATACACAAACCTGTGATCCTACCTCCAATTCTGATTTCAGTACCACCTCTCAAATAGCAAAGGAATATTCACCTGAACACCTTCTTTGCTTGGTACTGATATCTCGTTTTCCTTAACCCTTGCTGTCACCTTAAGATGCTGAATGGCACCACTGTACAGCCTCACCCCAAACCCAAACAATGGCCAGAATTCTCCACAGTGGGCAGATCACCTGGACCAGGACACCGCTGGTGGCAGCTAGACTTACCATGTTGCTGAACCTGGGTGAAGCATAAGGCTCTATCATTTAGCCACAATTTCCATATCCATAACTTTACCGGGCCATTCAGATAATATGCAGATAATTACTGCAAGACTTAGCTCTGTAACTGTATTCATATTTCTGCCCCCATCAAGGCTGGATATTTACTTCCTCCTTTTTTCACCCAGCCTGAGATGCTAAGGCCTCAGTATATATTACTATTAAGCCTGCATTCACTAGCACGTGATTAAGTCCTGATTAAGTCCTGAACTCACTGGGAAGCTAATGCATTATGGTTACTAAACATCTAAATGCCCTAACTCTTGCTGGGAAATAAACTGTCATATCATGTAAGCACAGAATCATTGAAAAGAGTTGCCCCTGTTGATCTCCTGGCACATTTCCTTTTAAAAGCAATTTTTAAAAACATTTATTCTCCCCTATGGAAATTCATAGATTATTTAAAAAAAAAAAAAAGTATCGTAGAGAAGAGTTTTTACTCCCAGGGAAAGAAGCATTGTTTATAAAACACATTTAGGAACTGATAGAATGTAACAGGAGAATTGGGTTCATTTGGGTTGATGATTATTGTCATACTTTTCTAAAACTTTGTTTATACCATCCCCATGGGTTTTTCTAAATTGAACTGGTTGGTTGAAGTAAGTTCTAATACTATCAGACTAAATTAGAAATAAGAAGAGCTCATGGGCAAAAGAAACGGCAGAAATGGAAGACAAACAAGAAACAATGTCATAACTAAAAATAAAATTCTTCTAACAACTTTCTCCTAAACTCTCTAAAATCTTAAAAATAAGATTGCCTAGGATCAGAGGACCCGCAGATACTCAAAAGTGTGATATTTCTTTATTTTATGGATTCAGGAAGTCATAGGAGAAAAGCAGCCCTGAAAAAAAAACAGAGCAACTTTATTTGCTTCCCTTCCTTGCTCTACTTCTATAGTCCTCTGAAGACTAATAATGCAAAATGCTTTCACCTCCCCGTCTGCTTTGCTTCAAGAGCTATGACACTAAAGGGTAAGTGTGTATATAAATTAATGCTATAGAACATCAATTTCTATTTACAAATTTCACTAAACTTTGACAATTATTTCAGTAATGTGCTGAAGACAGAAAAAAGATCTTAAGCAACTTCACCTGAGTGGAGACACAGAATTAAGTCCAGTGCTATAAAATAAACATAGTTTTGATATTATAAACTAATTATTTCTCCATAATAGCTACTTACATATATACCTAAGTGTCCATTTAGTAATAAAAATAGAAATAAAGGAAAAATCAAGTATTTTTTTATACTTATTTATTTTTGGGAGACAGAGAGCATGCAGGGGAAAGGCAGAGAGAGAGGGAGAAAGTGAGGCAAAGAATCCGAAGCAGGCTCCAGGCTCCGAGCTGTCAGCACAGAGCCCGACGCAGGGCTTGAACCCACGAAGTGCAGAATCATGACCTGAGCCGAAGTTGGACGCAACCGACTGAGCCACCCAGGCACTCTGAAAATCAAGTATCTTGATTAGAAAGTGATGAAAAATTTTCTTCCAAATGTAATTACTAAAGGAAAAATTAAAACGTGTGTGTGTTCAGTAGTAATGGCAGTGGTAGCAGTACTGATAACCCAGTGATATAGATTTCATATCCTAAACAGAACCTGGTGAGATAAAACCTTAGAACTAAGTACCAATCTTATATGTCGAGCCTTACTAATAAGGATAATTGCTAACTGATATTTATTCCCACTCTGTGTCATACACTGTGCTACGCATTAAAATTATAGAACTTCATTAAACCCTCATGCAATCCATATGGTGACACTGGAAGGGAAAAGTTAAGAGCCATATCTGTGGCTTTATCTTTAGGGGTGCCTGAGAATGTGATCCTTGGGCAAGTCTCCTAGTAATAGAGTTCACAAAATTAATACAAAAATAGGACACCAGATAGAAGGTGAGAATCCAGCCAAGAACTATGTATCAAACCAAGTACTTGTTTTATTGTCCAGAGCAAATAATGAACAATCTGTATTGATAAAAAGAAACTTTTTTGAAGATTGGGGTCAATTATGAGCACCTGAGGCAACTGCTTGCCTAATTAAGAAAAAAGCGAAAGGGACTGCAGTGCTGATTACTCCCCTAAACCTAGGTTGTCTAGCATCTTATCTCATGATTACATTGTCCCAAGTATGGAATGACTGGCATATCAAAAGCAACGCATATTAGTCATGCAGAATACATGGCCTATGCTATGGTGTTGCTTTGTGTGCTGTGCTATTTCCTTCCTCTTCCTTCCTTAAATCCAAAGGAAAAAAATATTGGTGCTGGTTAAAAGTATTTGTCTCGTGAACTTGATGGTCAATCCAAAACCATAAGCCATTACTGCCGGCATAACAGAAAGGGTTCACTATCTGTATTTTACAGAAAAGAAAATGTAAGCTTAGAGATTAAGTTACGATAAGTAGGCAAACCAGTACTAGAATTGTCTGACATAAAAGAAAGATCTTTTAAATAATACCAGATACTTTGTCCGTATTGCTTCCTGCCATCTTACCAGTCCTGTTATGAAGCTCTCTATTATTGGTTACTAATGATTTCATCATATAACTGTATTTTCATAGTTGATATGTAATCTAATTATATTCCTGATGGATAAAACTCATCATTGTACTGCCAGAAATCTCTCTGATATCAAGCGTATCTACCCCTTGGCTCTCTTTGATTTACTTCCTTTCACTATTCAAGTTATCACTATGGTCTTATATTTTCCTTTAATTTCTCCCCAGGAACATAAGAAAACATTAAAACATTAAAACAAGAAACATTAAACATTAAACAAGAAACATTAAAACAAGAAAACATTAAGAACAATTTTTTAAACCTATTTAAATATACACCTATAATTATTTTGCTGATTTTTTCCAAAATGCACCAAAACATCAGTTTATTATTTTTAAGTTTCTTATTAGATGTTGGTATTATTTTCCCCAATACTCTTTATGTGGCTCTTCTCATCCATGTTATCATAAACTACAACTACCTTAAGGGTAGGGACTGTGTCTGTCAACATCTTCCTCTGTGTATCCAGATATCATAATTGTTGGACAGTAATAAATATTATAATAAAAGATAATTAATGCACATGTCTGGTATGTAGAGCTTTTTATGTAAATAAATAGACATTTACTAAACTCAACTTGAATGATCATTTTTATAGAATGCCAAAATAAAAAGTTGAAAGTTATGAACCTGGATTTATATTAGAGGGTACATGAAAGAGAAATTTCATCTGAGTTGCAATTTTGTATTAGCCCTAGGTATAGAAACCTTTATTTCCTTTTTGCCATTACTTTTAAGAAAGGAATAAATTTTATTACAAAACCTACACAAGCATATTCATGAGAAGAAAAGGAGTTGGTTTATCTTCCAACCTAACCTTAAAATAAAAACTGAATGACCTGGCTCTGCTTTTATAAAGTCATATAGGAAAACCACTTTTCATTTTTTTGTGGTCCCAGTTTAGAAGTGCTGTCTACATTGTACTGCGTTAACCTTTTAGAGTTCTATTCTACGAATTCCAGAAGCACAACTATCCCTTGAACATCTCAATGGGTCACATCTGGTTTCTATAGGATACATAAGCATGTTGTCAATGATGACAGGATATCTTCTGGAAATACTTAACACAGAAAATTTTCAAAGGATATATATTCTGGATAACAAAGATTTGCTCTTAACAAAAATTACTATTTTTATTCTAAAAATATAAGGCAATACAGACTCACTAATGTTATATATTATACCCACTAGCTTAACCAATAATTCTGTTCACTAAAAATTCTATTGCCTTTCCCTAGTTTATTGCATTGTTGTTCTGTTTATATACTGAAATGAATATATATCTCTTATAAGTATAATTAAAAATATATTTATATATGATAACATATATAAAATAAAAATAAATATTATATACCACAGTCCAAGTGACTTACAAACAAACAAAAAAATATTTCCCATAGTTCTGGAGGCTGTGAAGTCCAAGATCAAGATGGCAGAAGATTTGGTGTCTAGTGAGATCCTACTTCCTAGTCCACAGAAACTCATATTCTTGCTGGGTCCTCATATAGTACAATGGGCCAGGAATTTTCTGAAGGCACTTATGTAATTCATGAGGGTTCTTACCCTCGTGACTTAATTACCTTCCCAAAACCCCACACTCAAATACCATCACACTGGGGATTAGGTTTCAGCATATGAATTTGAGAGAGACACAAACATTCAGTCTGTAGCAATAAATTATTGAAAGTATAATTATGTTTTAAAGTGTTAAAGTTTTCATACATTGTCAACATGATCTTCTTACACACCTTATAAGGAATCTATTATAATTCCACTTGGAGAGAAGTTAGTGAAGAGCAGGACATAGATTTGAACCAAATCTATGTAATTTTAGAGCTATTATACTTTATTTACAATGTGTGATTTTTAAATTGTTATTAGAAAAGTAATTTATTGTAAAAATATTAATGTAAATGAAACTATCACACAGAGATAACACCTGTTTATATTTATGTAACACCTGTTTATATTCAACAAATATAAACTCTTGCAGTTATATTTATATATATAAACATATATTGACATAATATATTATTATTACAACCAATATTGACACATCTATTTATATATATTCATAGGGAGATGTGTTATCATCACATATATTTTTTATATATCCTATTTTTTGTATATCCGATATTATCTCCTACTTTTCAATTTATAAGTTAGTGAGATTTTTCATATATCATTAAATATTCTTCTCACATCACTTTTATTTATTTTCCTTTCAATATATGAAATTTATTGTCAAATTGGTTTCCATACAACACCCAGTGCTCATCCCAAAACTCATCACTTTTAATGATTGTGTAATACTCCCTTATAATAATTTACAATGTAATATTGTTATTAACTTACAATTGGTGTTGTCAAGTATTTCAATCATCCAACAACATGAAATTGGCTAAATAAATTGTTTTTGGTATTTGCTGTATTCATGGCTTTCCTTTCCCTACTATCAACCTTCATTCATTACTCACTTCTGAGCAATTCAAATTTTGTTCTCTTCCACTCATTGGAAACTGCTTTTGCCAAAACAACTTGGTAACTTTTTGTTATCAAACCTAATAACTATGTGTCATGCTTCTTAACTGACTGATCTGCAAGGGTGGCACTGTAGACAATGTCATTCCTCTTCCTTATATGGATTCATTTAAGCCATATGCAGTTGTTTTCACCTAGTGATTTCTCCATCAGATCTTCCAGATCTCAGCTTAAGTCACCTTCCCAAGAAGGCCCTCCAATAACATCCTCTCTAAATAAGTCTCCTGCTGTTTTACATCCTGAACACTGTTCATTCACAGACACAGCACAATTTGTTAAAAAAAAAAAAAAAAAGATTAATTTTTTGGGTGGGGTCTTTGGGGTTTTCTGTATACAGTATCATGTAATCTGCAAATAAAGTTTGACGTCTTTCTTGCCAGTTTGGATACCTTTTATTTCTTTATGTTGTCTGATTGCTGTGGCTAGGACTTCCAACACTGTGTTGAATAACAGTGGCGAGAATGGACATCCCTGTCTTATTCCTGACCATTGTTTATTCAATAGATGGAAAACACCAAACTACAAGAAAACTTTCTATTTTATTTAGCGATGTAAATCTATCGCACATCATAGTTCCTTGCCCTGGGTACTGCGCTGAATAGTGAATGAAAATTTCCTTCCCCCCATTCCTCCTGGGAGAGAAGGACTTTCGTTGTAAATTTATCACTGAAGGGCATACGAGTCCTGTGACTCAAAGTAATGCTGTAAACTCTGTATAATTCATCAAAAAAAAATATTTTAAGGTGGCAACATCAAAAGGAAATGAATGTGAAAAGAATATACTCATGAAGTCGCTGTTGATAAAAACCATTAAAACTCCTTGTCACTAACTGTGGGATCATAAGCTATTTAGTCAGCTTGCCTCAAGACAGATTTTGATCAGTTATTATAGATCTCTCACCTAGATTAATAGTTTGAGACTTTTCTTTAAAAAAATAAAATTATGCTAAGGAAATGTCATAAATTCACACATGTTCTTTGTTTTCACCTTTAAAAGTAGATGATTCTATGATTCTATGATTCTCAAAATTCAATTATATGTCTCAAAAAGGACAATTGCTATTATAACACTTTCCCTCTTGAAGATTAATTACCTTCCTCTAGCTTTGCTTCTTCAGTGAAGAATTTCTGGTACCAGACATTAACCAGAGATTCCATTGTCAGCGTTTTTAAAGTTTGAACTTAATTATATAGAATTTTTTTACATATTTCTTTTAAGCTATCACACGTTTCAAGGTATTGAATGTTTCTATGAATCCCTGCATATTTAAGTGTACTTCTGTAAGTTCAAGTTTCAATCTTCTGATGAAAAGAGAGATAGATATAGATATATAGATATAGATAGATATAGATATAGATATAGATATATAGATATAGATAGATATGCTTGATTTTTCAATCAAATCTTAAAGAATTTATTGAAGCTCATTTCTTGGCTTAAAAATATTTTAAACTACAATTTTTCAATGTTGAAAAGCTCCCACATTAAATTCAAAAAAAAAAAAAAATGGTGCTCTGTGCAACCCAACATGCATCCAGTTCCTCTCCAGATCTCTAGCTTCTCTAATCCATACTGCCAGTGGTATAGATTGTGCTCCAAACACAAACCAGCTTCTTTATCAAGCTCACCACCCAGCAGTACCGCACAACCTAGAAGCAGTCCCAGAACATGTTTACTAAATCAAGGTGCTTTTTTTGTCTTTTCATAGAGTTATCATGTTCTTTTCAAAGATAATAATAGACTCCTAAAATCACTAAAATTCCTCAGATATTTGTATTAAATCACACATTGACAGTCTTAATCTTAAACTAACGTTGTCATGCATGGGTTTCTTTAGGAAGATAAGTAGATTGCAGCTGCAATAGGTTTTTTCATTATTTTTTCTGGGAATACACAACCATTTACATCGTCGGAAATCTATTTAGTTAGTAACAGTATCACTTGTAAAAAAAAATCTTGTTAATCAATAAATAAGGGGAAATAGTTAGTCCATGATTATAGCTCTGTGAAGAGTCATTATATCCTGACAAGGGACCAATACATATTCAGCATCAGAAATCATATCCTCAAAGAATGAGGTTTTGTGGTAGTTACTGAAGAATTACAAGTCACGGTACTTGTTAAGATTTTGACAATCTTTATTTGTCAATCTGTATTGACAAATTGTATTTGTCAGATTGTACAATTGACAATCTGTATTTGTATAAATATATCAATCCAAACAGATTAAATCCAGCTTGCCCACCTAGTTTCCAGTGAAGTATTGTCTTCCTTTTGCTGCTTCCTCACCCAGTCAATCATATATCTTGAACATCATTTTACTTGTTGTACACACATTTGCTTGTCTATTCTTCTAAATGGTAAGCTTCTTGAGGGTAGGAGCCATTTATTTCTTTTATAAGCAAAGCTGAAGGTCAAAAAGCATAGTAATTACTAAGAATCCTATATTTCTATAGGCTTTAATTTCACTCACTCCATCTAAGTTTGAGCACATTTTGCTTTGCCACAAATTTCAATCTTTTTATATCCACCAAAACTCATGTATAAATTTGACATACTCTTCAACAATAGACATAAAATGGTAAAGCAAATCTCTCTTCACATCTATTGGTTTAATATTTGTCCCTCCCTCTCCTTTATTAATATGAGAGCAATCTCATGATGAGTAGGTAAGGAGAAATAAAGACACCAAAAGTAAGCTTAAGTCATTTTTAACAAACTCCCTATAGATTTGGACAAAGGTTTCACTGCATCCTATCAGGCAGTATAATTCATCACAAATTAATGTTTGCATTTAAATGTTTTTATCTTGTCATCTAAAAGCAGTTATAATTATAGATTAGTCTCTTATTATTACTTTTATAATGAAAGCTTCCAAAAGAGAATTTGTCAAACAGTAAGAGTTGGCATCATAGTTGATTTACTGTAACACGTTTTTATTCACTTGTATATTATGTAGATTTTTATACTATCTTTAAGCAAGTTTTCCATAAAAAGGTAACAAAGGTAATTTGAATATCTATAATTTAACACCTTAGGTTATTTAATATACATGGAATTTGAAAATGGCTAATAGCGTGATATAATTTCTTTTAGAGTAGTTTAGTACTTCATATGTTCTAATTCCAACTGTGACTAATCAGTACCTTGCAAAAAATGTGAACACTATAATTGTTACAGTAAAGGAGACTTTAAAAATGAATAGTAAAGTAAAAATAATATTTCTTAGTCATTTAAAAGTAGCTTCCTTTTTTTCATACTCCTTTCCTAACATCCAATAGTCATTGTATCTCTATTTTTATTTAACATCGGGAATCATTTCAAAGAATAAAATTTTCTATTTTTATAAATCAAAGGAGTTAGATAATATCACACATCAAATTCTCTTTATCCTTAGAATGAGGAGGAAATAAAAGGCAACAGAAGGAATTTTTATTGAGCATCTCCTCTTTAAAAGACATTACACTCTAAGTATAAATACCAGATTTTCATTCTCTTGCTTGAATCATTCCCACTCAGTGTCTATAACATATCTGAGATGGCTATGCCCTCTAAATTTTTCCTGCTTGGTGGCCTCATCCTACTTGATTACCCCCTCTGTCTAGCTCAGATTCCATTACCTATTATTTCAAATAATCTCATCAGTATCTTTCCTTGCAGTCCTTGGCTTTTCCTCTCATACCTCTGCCAAAATCCCAACAGGTATTTACCATCCTTGAGTCTGCTTCTAGGTTACTGAGATCTGCTAGAAAAAAAATAACCAACAATAGGAGACAGATTAGAATTTATCAACTCCATTGATTTTAATAATGCCTAACCAATTTCTGAAGGTATAACAAGTAAAAAAAAAAAGGGGGGGGGTGGAGTAGAGAAAAAGAAAACTAAGCTGCTACTTAATATATTTAGCTCTATGGAAGGTTATCAGATTGCTAAATGTTGAGGGCAAAATTTAATTTTATCATGAAAAGCTGATGCGCTTACTGGAGCTGTAGAAATCAATCTATCAAGTGGCAAGATAATGATAGCACAGATAGACTCTATGATGACTCACCCTGTTTGAAATGATAACCATTTGCAGAGACTACTCTTAAGCAACCCTCAATTTATTTTATTGGTATAAATTGAATGTGCTTTTCCCCTATGAACCTAATCTGCCAAAATCTAAACCTACAATTTCTCTCACTGTTTTCTTATTTAACCCAATGGCACTTAATGTCATCAGTCTGACCCTACACATATGTTATATGGTTGAATGTAGGACTCTGCCAATTTTTTTCTCATTAACCACTTAAGTGTTTCATTCACTCTAGCCTTATCTGTGAAGCAGTGATAAGATTTAGCTCATCTGTCAGATCCTTGTGCAATAATTCTTTCCTACTTTTACGTTAGAAAACTGGAGTTTTAAAAATTTATCCCTTCATGATTATAATGAATTCTTAAGTTCTTTGAACAGTTGTATCTAAATCTCAACTTCTAAGTACATGTTTTTATCATTTAGAATGATTATTTGTTTGAAATATATGGTTAAAGAATATTCTGTTTTCTGTACGTATTTTTTATTTTTAAACAATTTTTAATGTTTATTTGTGTGTGTGTGTGTGTGTGTGTGTGTGTGACAGAGAGAGAGAGAGAGAGAGAGAGAGAGAGAGAGAGAGAGAGAGAGAGAGGGCATGAGCAGGAGAGGGGCAGAGAGAGAAGGAGACACAGAATTTGAAGCAGGTTCCAGGCTCTGAGCTGTCAGCACAGAGCCCGATGTGGGACTCAAACTTACCAACTGTGAGATCATGACCTGAGCCAAAGTCGGACACTTAACTAACTGAGCCACCCAGGCACCCCTCAATACATATTTTAAAATTTATTTAGTATGTAGACAACCAAGTAGAAAATAAAAGGATGTATTTTTATTAGAAAAGAACAAATGACTAGGATGAAAATTGGTCTTCTCCCTGTCATACCCATACCCATTGAATGCTTATGGGAAAAACATAAAGAGCCTGGATTGATGATTGACTTTTCTTTCTCATAACTTAAAAAAAAAATTTAGACATTTATTTCTATGTATCTAATTTAGAAATTTATTTCTATATATCTAATTGTCAAAGTCGAGGTTTAAATGCTTAAATTAATATCTTTTCCATACCTCATTCATCTTGATCATTTTCCTAAACCACATGTCCATTCTTTTCGTTCTCTCCCCTTTTAGTTCAAGTTGTATTTTTATATCCTTTCCCCACTCCTCTCTCTCCCTTTTTCTCTCGTCAGCCACCACCTCTCCCTCTCTCTTTCTGTCTCTCTTTCATTCTCTCTCTACATGCCACCCCCCCACACACACACCTCTACCCGCCCTCTAACAACACCTTAGTCCACCCACAAATATCTTCACCATCAGTCATCTCTTTTCCACGTCAACTACCACAAACAGGGTTTGGATGTTCAGTAACTCTTGAGTGGCAAAGTGTAATAACCATTAACTAATTTTCTTCTCTAATCTGGTTATCTTTAGCTTCTGGAGAGTTTCAGATTGCTCTCAAAATATGATAGCTTTATATCCTCTTGCCTGTAAAATCCCATACACATAAAATTCACCATGTAGTTTATGATGAATAGCAGTTACAGAAGCCAGACCACAGGTATTGGTTTAAAATTATGCTCTTGCTTCCCCCACTTCCAATCTAGCCCTACCCCACTGCCACTTTAATTCTCCTGATGTATTGACAAATCACATTAATTTCCTCAAAAAACTTGTTATACCCCACTATTTGTTGATTCTTAATCTAAACCTTTATTCTGGACTCAAAATTCTATAAGGTACAGCTTTACTTCCAGTAAGACTCACCATTCTTGTATTCTGTGAAGCCTACAGTCTAGCTCAAATTACTATGCACCAAATGTGTTCCCTATTGTCCTTCCTTTACTGATTTCCTCTGCCTAAACGCTCTCTACACCAATTAAAATATACCACTTCCTAGGTTCCAAAGAAATTCTGAATTCATTTGGGTATAGCATGGACATTAGGGGTTTAAAACTTTCCATGGGTCTCTAATGTGTAGTTAATTTTGAAAAACACTGATGCAGATAATCTAATACCCTCAGTTCTTTCTCCATTCTAATAATTTTAGAAGACACAAAACTAGATGAAGATATTTATAATATATTGATCTGGCAAAGTACTCACATTCATAATATATGAAAATTCCCCCAAATTAATGGGGAAATGGCAGGAAAATTTTAAAATATGCAAAAGATTTGAACAAGCATTCCACTTATGAGAATACATTTATCTAAGTGATCATTGATAAAATCAAGGTGTAGTCAAAAGCATGAGTCATAGGGGCACAAATATAAAGTACAATAAGATACTACTACACATTTAATATTGGATAAATAGTTTGACCACACAAAGTGGTGGTGGGCTGATATAGAACTGGAATTCTCTTTTACTACTCATACACGTGTAAAACCATTTTAGAAAACTATCTGGCAGTATCTATTAAAGCTGAACAGAGCTGAATATATATACATCCTTATGATGTTAGCAATTCTACCCTTATGTATCGCCCCCAAAATGATATTCATGCACACAAGACAGGTAAATACAGCATTATTCAAAATAGCCATAAAGCGGTAAACATATCAAATTTCATTGTACATATGTGCAACAACATGGACAAGTCATAGACATAATGCTGAGTGACAGAAGCCAGAGAAAAGAATGCACTCTGGGTGGTCTTATTTACATAAATTTAAACTGGCCAAATTAAACCATGGAAGTGGAAGCCAGCAGAGTAGTGACTTTGGGACGGAGAGAGAGAAGTAATGCCTGAGAGGGACATAAGAAAATTTTCTGGAATATGAGGTAGTTCTATAACTTGATTTGAATAATGTCTACATAAGGTTCACTTTGTAAACAGTTCATTGAGCTATACATTTAACTAGATGTATGTTATACAATATACTTCAATTTGACATTTTTAAAAGGGAAAGATCTATATGTATTTACATGTCATGAAGGTAGAACTTTAAGATGTATTACTAATGAAGAAAGAGCACATTTTTGCGTAAAAAAGGGACTATCATTTGGAAAATCATGGGTCATACTAAAGTAGTGAACAATTAAAAATATTCAACAGTGATACATATAGAGCTCACATTTCATTTGCTACTAACGACACCCATGCCACATTGATTCTGGCATAATGAATAATGGAAACCACAGACATGAATGCTCGGACAGGACCTGAAATAAGACAATGTAAACCCTTTCTACAGAGTAAAGATACATAAGTATTGCCCATCCTCCCAAAGTTAAAGGTAGTAGTAGCCTGTAATAAATGACTTCCTCTCATACATGAGATTTCACTTTGAGGGCAACATACTTACCTAAGGAACTACCTAATATCCAGGAAGTAATTTTTTTTTTCTCAAAACAGCATCTGAATCTTCCAAATAATTTTACATTTCTTTTTCACTTTCTAGAAAGTATGAATGCACCACTATTAAGAGGAAAAATTTGACTCTACTAATTACACAAATTATTCAGTATTTTTCAAATAGAGACAAAGCTAGATTAGATCACCAAACATCATTTCTTAAAATAAAGTTTAAATATTGATTAGACAGCAAATGCTATAGTTACTATGAATTAAAATGACCAATTCTATGTAAGTTACTAAGAGAAATTAATATTGCCTATTAACAATTTATTGTGACATATTTAAAAACTATACTTTCACTCACCAGCAAGCTATTCTCTTTTGTAGACAATCTATATTAAGGCACATTGGATATCAGATATCCTATTATTTATATACTTTCATAAAATACTTGTTAGCTCTTTATATTTTAGCAACAAAGAGAAATACAAAATCTACTTTTACTCCCCACCTCCCTCTTTATTTCCAATAACATGCTTTTAACTGCCAGAAGAAACCTGGCCAAAATATCATCATATAATTCATACATTAAGGTGCACAAAATTCCAAAATCCTCAGGCTTATGTATAACATTCATATTTTTAGCACCTAAAACTATATTGTTTAATTGTGAACTATAATAATTTTTGTAGCTGAAAGTAGATATTTTCAAAATTAATAAAAATTAAAATATGTAAATATCTTTCTACTAACTATATTAGAATGCATTTAAAATAGCCATAAAGTACATCCAATTGGCTAATATTATATTTAATGGCAAAAAGCCATTCATGTTTAGAATTTTACATTTCCACTAAAAAATTTTTTTAATGAAAAGATTGGATATATCTTAAAATCAATTTAAGTGGTCGATGACCTTAAGGACATCTCACCAAAAATGGTAAACAGATGCTAAATAAGCATCTGTGAAAAAATGCTCCATATGTCATCAGGGAAATGCAAATTAAAACAACAATGAAATACAACTACAAATCTCTTAGAATGGTTAAAATTCAAAACACTGATAGCACCAAATGCTGGAGTGCATGTGGCGTAACAAGAACACTCATACATTGCTGGTGGGAATGCAAAGCAGTACCCTTTGAAAGACAGCTTGGCAGTTTCTTACAAAACAAAACATATTCATAGCATATGATCCAACCATCATGCTTCTTGGTATTTACCCCAAAGAGCTAGAAACTTCTTTCCACACAAAAATCCACAAACGGATGCTTATAACAGCTTTGTTCATAATTGCCAAAAGTTGGCTGCAACCAAAATGTCCTTCAGGAGCTGAATGGATAAATAAACTGTGGTACAGACAATGGAATATAATTCAGTGCTAAAAAGAAATGACCTATCAAGCCGTGAAAAGACATAGAGGAAACTTAAATGTTTATTACTAAGTAAAATATGCCAATCTGAAAAGGCTGCCTACTGTATGATTCCAACTATACCACATTCTGAAACAGCAAAACTACAGAGACAAGAAGATCAATGGTTGCTAGGGGTTGGGGTCAGAGTGATGAATATGATTTTTAGGGAGTGAAAATACTCTTATGCACACATTACTATATGTTTGTATTATGTAAATAAACACATTTGTATATTTGTAGCAAGTACAATACCAAGAGTGAACCTCAATGTAAAGTATGAACTGTGGGTGATGATGTGTCAGTGTAGGTTCCTTAACTGTAACAAATGTACTGCTCTGGGTGGGGGTGATGTTGATAATGGGGGAGGCTGTACATTTGTGGGAACAAGCGGTATATGGGAAATTTCTGTATCTTCCTTTCAATTTTGGTGTGTATCTAAAAATCCTAAGGTCTTAAAGCAATCAATTTATGCTGGAAAAATGCCTCTACATTTCACTTTTCCAAAGCATTTCAACAAATACTTGCTATGAAAGACATGTGTTTCATTGACTTTTGTGTGTGTGTGTGTGTGCTGACATGCTTTGATTCCTGTCACATTTTCTTTTATGTGTGTTGTCATGCTTTGATTCCTGTCACATTTTCTTTCATGAATCTTCTATAGATATTTTCTTTATGGTTACCATGGGGCTTATATAAAATATCTTATAGCTATAACAATCTATTTTAACCTGATAACAACTTCAAACATATATAAAAATTACTCATTTACATACCCCACCCCCACTTTGTAATATTGATGTCACAAATCACATCTTTATATATGGTGTATCTATTAACATAATTTTGCACCTATAGTTATTTCTATGCTTTTGCCTTTTATTATTTTTTTACTTTTTGATATTTATTTTTGAGAGAGAGAGAGAGAGCGCATGAGTGAGGGAGGAGCAGAGAGAGAAGGAGACAGAGGATTTGAAGCAGGCTCTGAGCTGATAGCAGACAGCCCCATGCAGGACTCATTCTCACAAACCATGAGATCATGACCTGACCCAAAGTCGGACACTTAACCGAATGAGCCACCCAGGCACCCTATATGCTTTTGACTTTTAAATTTTATCCAAAAACAAAAGTGCTTTAATTGCCACCAATACAGTATTGCAGTAATCTGTACTTGCTTATATATTTACCCTTACCAGCAAGCTGTATATTTTCATATGCTCTCTGCATGTTTTCTGTATAGCATCCTTTCATTTCAACTTGTAGGATTCCCTTTATAATTTCTGAAAGGGCATATCTAAAGGTGATGAACTCCCTCAGCTTTTGTTTACCTGGGAAAGTGTTTATTTCTCCTTCATCTTTGAAGGACACTTTTACTAGGTTAGTATTCTTGGTTAGCAGGTTTTCTCCCCCTTTGGGCACTTCGAATACATCATCCCATTCCCTTCCAGTCTGAAAGGTTTCTGCTAAGAAATACACTGATAATCTTTTTTTTTTTTTTAATTTTTTTTTTTAACGTTTATTTATTTTTGAGACAGAGAGAGACAGAGCATGAACGGGGGAGGGTCAGAGAGAGAGGGAGACACAGAATCTGCAACAGGCTCCAGGCTCTGAGCGGTCAGCACAGAGCCCGACGCGGGGCTCGAACTCATGGAGTGAGTGTGAGATCGTGACCTGAGCCGAAGTCGGCCGCTTAACCGACTGAGCCACCCAGGCGCCCCAGAAATACACTGATAATCTTATGGGAGCTCCCTTGTACATGACAAGTTGCTTTTCTCTTGCTGATTTCAAGATTTTCTCTTTGTCTTTGACTTTTGACAGCTTAATTGCAATGTGTCTTTTGGTGTGGGCCTCTTTGGATCCATAGTAGTTGAATTTCTTTGAGCTTCCTGAACTTAAGTGCTCATTTCCTTCCTTATATTTGAAAAATATTCAGCCATTATTTCTTCACATATTCTCCCCCTCCCCTTCTCTTCTTTCTGAAACTTCTATATGCATGTAGTAGCTGGTTTTGAGTTCCTTAAGTTTTCTTCACTTTTCTGTATTATTATTATTTTTTGCTCCTCTGACTTAATAATATCAAATGATCTGTCATTGCGTTCACTGATTTTTTTTTTCTTCTGTTTAATCAAATTCAACATTAAATTCCTCTAGTGAATTTTTTAATTCAGTCGTTGAATTTGTTTGGTTTTTCTTTATACTTTGTTTCTTTGTTGATATTTTCATTTTGTTCATGTATTTTCTTGACTTTGTTGTTATTCTGTGTTCTTTTGTAGATCATTTACCTCCTTGAAGGCAATTATTTTGAATTGGTTTTTAGGTAATACATCAATCTCAATTTCTTTAGGTTTATTTTGTTCCTTTTATTGGACAATGTTTCTGTTTCGTTGTGTCCTTGTGATTTTTTTTCCTCCCAATTTTTGGATTTGAGAAAACGGCGTTTCTGTCAGTCCTTATGGCTGGCTTTGGACAGCCCAAGACCTTCATCAGTTAACCCAGATATGATTCTGGGGGCCTTTGAAAACGTTTGAAGGGTAGGGATGTGACTTCTCTGGGCTTGAAAATTTCCCAATTAGAGATTTACCGGTTTCTTTTTCAGGAGCTCATAATCTTTTGTTCCCTCTGGTGACTGCACAATACTGCAAGTTCTATAGTGCTGCAACAGCAAGTTGTTCAGCTCCCTTTTGTTCTCAGCAATGCCTAGGCATCCAAAGTATCTTGATTCCCTGTCAGGGATCCAAGTCAGGCCATACAGAAACCAGTTTCTCAGGCAGCCCTCTGTAAATCCAGATGAATGCTTCTCTCTTCTCCCTCCCTCCCAAGAAACCATGAGCTGGGTGCATTTTCCCAATAGCACCCAGTCACATTAGCCTCTGTGCCACTGTAGGTCCTCCAGTGAAGATTAAGTTATCCCCTTTTTCTCTTACTTTCAGTGACCCCCGAGGCAAATTAGGCTGGCTCCAACTATGCCAGCCTGAGCTAGAGTTCTCTCCAATGACACTGAACTGTGCTGGCTTGAGGGTGACGCAATTGGGAGTAAAGTTAAATAATTCTTCCCATTCATTTCTATGTAGCTGTTCTCAACTTTTCACCTGCCTGTGTAACTGCAACTTCTGAAGATGTTCCTGGAGTTCCCATAAAGATATTTTGGTCCACATATTGCTAGGTTACTGTCTTTGTAGGAAGACAAAGCCTGGGTCTTCCTGTTCTCCCATCTTGCTCTTATTCTCGTTGATCTCTGCTCTGGTCATGATTATTTATTTTCCCACTTATTTTGGTTTTATTTTGCTCTTTTTTAATTATTATTACAGTAGACACTGAACCCATTGATATGAGATCTTTCTTCTTTCCTTATATGGGCTTTATAATGCTATAAATTTCCCCCTCACACTGCTTTAGTAGCATTACACAATTCTGATACATCACATTTTCTTTTTCATTCAATTCAAAATACCTTCTAATTTCTCCTTTGATTTTTTTTCCCTTTGACTCATGTTATTTAAAAGTATATTATTTAATTTCTAAATTTTGGAGGATTTTTCAAGAGAGCAACCTATTAGTGATTTCTAATTTAATTCCATTGTGGTCACTAATATACACTGAATGACTTAGATCCCTTTCAATCTTTTGAGACTCGTTTTATGGCCCAATGCACTCTGTCTTGGTAATGTTTGTTTGTGAGTACATGAAAAGAATGTTTGGTTTTGGGTAGAATGTTTGGTTTTGGGTAGAGAATTTTATAAATGCCAATGACATGAAGTCATTGTGGTTCAAATCTTCTATTACCTTACTAATTTTTCTTTCTCCTGTTCTATCCATTGTTGGGAAGATCTGTTACTATACTTGTGAGTTAGTCTGTTTCTTCTCATGGTTTAAGCAATGCTTACCTTATGTATTTTCAATCATGGTTATAGGTGCATAAGTTTTTTTTTTGTTTTTTTTTTTTTTCTTTTGAGAGACAGAAAACTCATGAATGTGAGCAGGGGAGGGGCAGAAGAAGAAAAAGAGAGAAAATCTAAAGCAGGCTCCACACCCAGTGCAAAGTCCCACAGAGGGCTCAATCTCACAAATGTGAGATCATGACCTGAACTGAAATCAAAAGTCGATGCCCACTGAGTCACCCAGGTGCCCCTATTCATTCATAAGTATTGATAATTCACCTCTTTATTGGTACAAAATAAACTTATTTATCTCTGGATGAAATTCTTTGCTCTGAAAGTTACTTTGTCTGATATTAATATGATCATTCAGATTTTGTTTTATAAAGTGTTAGGATCATATAAATTCTTCCATTCTGTTACTTTTAGGTTACTTATATCTATATACTTGAAATTTGTTTCACACAGGTAACTGTTGTTTCTTACCCAATCTGACAATCTCTACATTTTATTTGAAATTTCTATACCATTTAAATTTATCTGTTATTAATATGTTTAGCTTGAAATCTATTATCTTGTCATTTGTTTCTTATCTGTCCCATCTTTTCTTTGCTTCTATTTTCCTAATAGTGCAGTTTTTTAGATCAGCGAATATTTCTATCATTTTATCTCTGTTGTGGACCTTTTAGCTATAACTCTTTGTCATTTTATATGGTTGCCTCAGGATTTAGAGGATAATGTTTAACTTTTCATAATTTTTTAACTAATACCACTACACATAAAGCATAAAAACCTTAAAACAGTATAGTACAGTAAAAAACCTTGGATTGTGTGTAACTTCCTGTGTGAGTGTTCTGCAAGATGAGCAAACATTTCTAATATGTAAATCTTAACTTGATAAATGAGTGATGTCTTGCAATATGATGCAAAATTTCACATGATCACAACTGAGCCAATAGTTCTTGAAATTCACTTTGACATACAAGTGCTTTGGAGTGCAAGCATGTTTCTGGATGAATTATGCTTGCAAACCAAGGTTTTACTCTACTTCTATTTTCCAATCTCAATATGTATGCCAATGCCCATTTTAATTTTATATATATCGTAAATCTCACTTTACATTATTTTTGTTTAAAGTCTCTTATCTTTAAGAGAGTTACATAATATGAAAAAAATCTTAAATATTTACTTATCTAGTTACCATTTCCTGTGCCCTTCATGTCTTTTGTGGATTCATATTTCCACCTGGTATCATTGTCTTTCTGCCTAAAGAAACTCCTTTAACATATCTTGTAGTGTGAGCATGCAGTTCACAGATTCTTTCCACTTTGTAACAAAGTTTTTGAATTTTTTTTTTCATCTTTGTTTTTTTTTAAGAGAGAGACAGAGTGTGAGCAGGGGAGGAGCTGAGGGAAGGGACACACAGAATCAGAAGCAGGCTCCAGGCCCTGAGCTGTCAGCACAGAGCCCAAGGCGGGGACCGAACTCATGAACTGTGAGATCATGACCGAAGACAGACGCTTAACTGACTGAGCCACCCAGGCACCCTTGTAACAAAATTTTTATTTAGCCTTTGTTTGGAAGGAATGTTTGATAGGTACAGAATTCTAGGCTAACCTTTTTCTTTTAGTTCTTTAAAATTTTTTTCCACTGAATTGTTTAGGATATGAAATATACTATTGTCCTTGTTTTTGTACTCTGTAATATGTCTCTTAATTCTTTTTATTTTTAACATTTTTTTATTTAACACTACCACTGAGCAATTTGATTATGATGTGCCTTTGTGTAGTTTTCTTCATCATTCTTATTTAGAGGGCTTATTAAGTTTATTGAATTTGTGTCATCAAACTGGCAAAATTTATTTTTTTTTAAGTTTATTTATTTTGAGAGAAACAGAAACAGCATGAGTGGGGGAGGAGCAGAGAGGGACGGAGAGAGAGAGAATCGCAAGCAGGCATCGCACTGCCAGTGCAGAGCCCGAAGCAGGGCATGAACCCACAAAGCCACAAGATCATGACCTGAGCTGAAACCAAGAAGCGGACTCTTAACTAGCTGAGCCACCCAGGAGCCCCAAACTTGTAAAATTTATGACCATTATTTGGTTAAATATTTTCCCCCACTCTGTCTTCTGTCCTCTGGGCTAATTTCATTAAATTAAGTATATTAGGTTGTTTAAAGTTGTCCCACAACCCACTGATACACTGTTTGCTTTTCTTTTTCTCTTTTATAATTTTCTTTTTCATGAATACGAAAAGAGAAAAAGTTCATTTTTATTTTCAATTTTTATTAAATATATTTTTCTTTAATTTTTATTACTATATTTTTTACTTTTGTGTAATTTTTTTCAAATTCTACTTTACTTTCATCATTTTATTTTAATCTTCTTCAGTGTATTCACCTTTTCAAATTTTCAAAAAATTTCCTTTCCTTCTTTTCTTTTTTTCTCTTTTTTGTTTCTTTTCTTTTTCTTGAATACAGAAAGAGAAAAACTTCATCTTTACTTTCAATTTCTATTAAAGATATTTTTATTTAATTTTTATTACTATATTTTTTGCTTTTATGCAAATTTTTTCAAATACTATTTTACTTCCATCATTTTATTTTAGTCTACTACAGTGTATTCAATTTTTCAAATTTTCAAATTATTTCTTTTTTCTTTTTTTATCTTTTTTCACTTTTTCATTTCTTTTCTTTTTTCTTAAATACAGAAAAAAGAAAAAATTCATATTTATTTTTAGTTTTCATTAAAAATGTTTTTCTTTAATCTTTCTACTATATTCTTACTTTTGTGTATATTTTTTCAAATTCTATTTTATACCCATCATCTCATTTTAGTCTACTTCACTGTATTCATTTTTTTCAAATTCTCAATATCCTTTTTTTTCTCCCCCCCTTTTTTTTTCTCTAATCTGTCAAACCACTTTCAACACCCAGACCAAAACACACCTAGGATCTAGCATTATCTATTTGATTTTCATGTGTGTGTGTTTGTGTGTGTCTGTGTGTGTATTTTTATTTTTTTAATTTTAGTATTTTTAATTTTAATTTTTTTTAATTTCAATTTTTCTACTTCATTAATTCCTTTTCTCCCTTCAAAATGACAAAATGAAGGAATTCACCCCAAAAGAAACATCATGAAGAAACGACAGCCAGGGATTTAACCAACACAGATACAAGCAAGATGTCTCAACCAGAATTTAGAATCACGATAATAAAAATACTGGCTAGAGTAAAAAATAGATTAGAATCCCTTTCTGCAGAGATAAAAGAAGTAAAAAATAGCCAGAATGAAATTAAAAATGCTATAACTAAGCTGCAATCACGGATGGATGCAGCGGCGGCAAGGATGGACAAGGCAGAACAGAGAATCAGCAATACAGAGGACAAACTTACAAAGAATAACAAAGCAGAAAAAAAGAGGGAGATTAAGGCAAAAGAACACGATTTAAGAATTAGAGAAATCAGTGACTCATTAAAAAGGAACAACATCAGAATCATAGGGGTCCCAGAAGAGGAAGAGAGAGAAATAGGGGTAGAAGTGTTATGTGAGCAAATCATAGTGGAAAACTTTTCTAACCTGGGGAAAGACACAGACAACAAAAACCAGGAAGCACAGAGGACCCCCACTAGATTCAACAAAAACCGACCATCAACAAGGCATATCATAATCAAATTCACAGAATACTCAGGCAAGGAGAGAATCATGAAAGCAGCAAGGGAAAAAAAGTCCCTAACCTACAAGGGAAGACAGACCAGGTTTGCAGCAGACCTATCCACAGAAACTTGACAGGCCAGAAAGGGGTGGCAGGATATATTCAGTGTGCTGAATCAGAAAAATATGCAGCCAAGAATTCTTTATCCAGCAAGGCTGTCATTCAAAACAGAAGGAGATTAAAAAGTTTCCTAGATGAACAAAAATTAAAGGAGTTTGTGACCACTAAACCAGCCCTGCAAGAAATTTTAAGGGAGACCCTTTGAGGGGAGAAAAGATGAAAAAAAATATATATATATATATATATGTGTGTGTGTGTGTGTATATATATATATACACATATATATATCAAAAGCAACAAATATTAGACAAATATATATATCAAAAAATATATATATATCTCAAAAGCAACAAACATAAGGACCAGAGAACACCACCAGAAGCTCCAACTCTACAAGCATCATAATGGTAAAAAATTCATATCTTTCAGTACTCACTCTAAACATCAATGGACTCAATGCTCCAATCAAAAGACATAGGGTAACAGAATGGATAAGAAAACAAGATCCATCTATATGCTGTTTACAAGGGACCCACTTTAGACTTAAAGACACCTTCAGATTGAAAATAAGGGGATGGAGAACCATCTATCATGCTAATGATCAACAAAAGAAAGCCAGAGTAGCCACACTTATATCAGACAATCTAGACTTTAAAATAAAACCTGTATCAAGAGATGCAGAAGGGAATTATATCATAATCAAGGGGTCTATCCACCAAGAAGACCTAACAACTGTAAACATTTATGCGCCAAATGTGGGAGAACAGAAACATATAAATCAATTAATCACAAACATAAAGAAATTCATCGATAGTAATACCATCATAGTAGGAGACTTCAACACCCCAGCTACAACAATGGACAGTTCATCTAATCAAAAAATCAACAAGGAAACAATGGCTTTGAATGACACTCTGGACCTGATGGACTTAACAGATATATTCAGAACATTTCATCCTAAAGCAGCAGAATATACATTCTTCTCTAGTGCACATGGAATGTTCTCCAGAATAGACCATATACTGAGACACAAATCAGCCCTAAGTAAGTACAAAAAGATCGAGATCACATCATGCACATTTTCAGACCACAATGCTATGAAACTTGAAATCAACCACCAGAAAAAATTTGGAAAGGTAACAAATACTTGGAGACTGAAGAAAATCCTACCAAAGAATGAATGGGCTAACCAAGCAGTTAAAGGGGAAATTAGAAAGTATATGGAAGTCAAGGAAAATGGTAACACTACAACCCAAAACCTCTGGGACGCAGCAAAGGCGGTCATAAGAGGAAAGTATACAGCAATCCAGGCCTTCCTAAAGAATGAAGATCTCAGATACACAACCTAACCTTACGCCTTAAGGAGCTGGAAAAAGAACAGCAAATAAAACCCCAAACCAGCGGAAGACAGGAAATAATAAAGGTTAGAACAGAAATTAATGCTATTGAAACCAAAAATACAGTGGAACAGATCAATGAAACCAGAAGCCAGTTCTTTGAAAGAATTAACAAAATTGATAAACCACTAGCCAGTTTGATCAAAAAGAAAAAGGAAAGGACCCAAATAAATAAAATAAAATAAATAAAATAAATAAAATAATGAAAGAGGAGAGATCACAACCAACACAACAGAAATAAAAACAGTAAGAAGAGAATATTATGAGCAATTATATGCCAATAAAATGGGTAATCTGGAAGAATGGACAAATTCCTAGAAACTTATACAGTACCAAAACTGAAACAGGAAGAAATAGAAAATTTGAACAGACCCATAACCAGTAAGGAAATCAAATTAGTAATCAAAAATCTGCCAAAAAACAAGAGTCCAGGGCCAGATGGCTTTCTGGGGGAATTCTACCAAACATTTAAGGAAGAGTTAACAACTATTCTCTTGAAACTGTTCCAAAAAATAGAAATGGAAGGAAAACTTCAAATTCTTTCTATGAAGCCAGCATTACCTTGATTCCAAAACCAGACAGAGACCAGACTAAAAAAGGACAACTATAGACCAATTTCCCTGATGAACATGGAGGCAAAAATCCTCAACAAGATATTAGCCAACCAGATCCAACAATACATTAAAAAAATTATTCACCACGACCAAGTGGGATTTATACCTGGGATGCAGGGCTGGTTCAATATCCACAAAACAATTAATGTGATTCATCACATCAATAAAAGAAAGGACAAGAACCATATGATCCGTTCAATAGATGCAGAGAAAGCATTTGACAAAATACAGCATCCTTTCTTGAAAAAAACCCTCAAGAAAGTAGGGATAGAAGGATCACACCTTGAGATGATAAAAGTCATATATGAGCAACCCAACACTAATATCATCTTCAATGGGGAAAACCTGAGAGCTTTTCCCCTAAGGTCAGGAACAAGACAGGGATGTCCACTCTAGCCACTGTTATTCAACATAGTATGGGAAGTCTTAGCCTCTGCAGTCAGACAACACAAAGAAGTAAAAGGCATCCAAATTGGCCAGGAGGAGGTCAAACTTTCACTCTTTGCAGATGACATGATACTCTATATGGAAAACCCAAAAGATTTCACCAAAAAACTGCTAGAACTGATTCATGAATTCAGCGAAGTTGCAGGATATAAAATCAATGCAAAAAAATTGGTGGCATTCCTACACACCAACAATGAAGCAACAGAAAGAGATATCAAGGAATTGATCCCATTTACAATTGCACAAAAAACCGTAAAATACCTAGGAATAAATCTAACCAAAGAGGTGAAAAATCTATACACTGAAAACTATAGAAAGCTTATGAAAAAACTGAAGAAGACACAAAAAAATGGAAAAAAGATTCCATGCTTCTGGATAGGAAGAACAAATATTGTTAAAGTGTCAATACTATCGAAAGCAATCTACATATTCAATGCAATCCCTATCAAAGTAACACCAGCATTCTTCACAGAGTTAGAACAAAGAATCCCAAAATTTGTATGGAACCAGAAAAGACCCCGAATAGCCAAAGCAATCTGGAAAAAGAAATCCAAAGCAGGAGGCATCACAATCGCAGACTTCAAGCTATACTACAAAGCTGTAATCATCAAGACAGTATGGTACTAGCACAAGAACAGACACTCAGATCAATGAAACAGAATAGAGAACCCAGAAATGGACCCAGAAACGTATGGCCAACTAACCTTTGACAAAGCAGGAAAGAATATCCAATGGAATATAGACAGTCTCTTTGGCAAGTGGTGCTGGGAAAACTGGACAGCAACATGCAGAAGAATGAACCTGGGCCACTTTCTTACACCATACACAAAAAGAAACTCAAAATGGATGAAAGACCTAAATGTAAGACAGGAAGCCATCAAAATCCTTGAGGAGAAAGCAGGCAAAAACCTCTTTGATTTTGGCCGCAGCAACTTCTTACTCAACACATCTCTGGAGGCAAGGGAAACAAAAGCAAAAATGAACTACTGGGACCTCATCAAAATAAAAACCTTCTGCACAGTGAAGGAAACAATCAGCAAAACTAAAAGGCAACTGACAGAATGGGAGAAGATATCTGCAAATGACATATCAGATAAAGGGTTAGTATCCAAAAATCTATACAGAACTTATCCAACTCAACACCCAAAAAACAAATAATCCAGTGAAGAAATGGGCAAAAGACATGAATAGACACTTCTCCAAGGAAGACATCCAGATGGCCAACTGACACATGAAAAAATGCTCCACATCACTCATCATCAGGGAAATACAAATCAAAACCACAATGAGATACCACCTTACCTCTGTCAGAATGGCTAACATGAACAACTCAGGCAACAACAGATGCTAGCGAGGATACAGAGAAAGAGGATCTCTTTTGCATTGTTGGTGGCAATGCAAGCTGGTGCAGCCACTCTGGAAAACAGTATGGAGGTTCCTCAAAAAACTAAAAATAGAACTACCCTACGACCCAGCAATTGCTCTACTAGGCATTTATCCACAGGATACAGGTGTGCTGTTTCAAAGGGACACATGCACCCCCATGTTTATAGCAGCACTATCAACAATAGCCAAAGTATGGAAAGAGCCCAAATGTCCATTGATGGATGAATGGATAAAGAAGATGTGGTATATATATACAATGGAGTATTACTCAGCAATCAAAAAGAATTAAATCTTGCCATTTGCAACTACGTGGACGGAACTAGAGAGTATTATGCTAAGTGAAATTAGTCAGAGAAAGACAAAAATCATATGACTTCACTCATATGAGGACTTTAAGAGACAAAACAGATGAACATAAGGGAAGGGAAACAAAAATAATATAAAAACAGGGAGGGGGACAAAACAGAAGAGACTCATAAATATGGAGAACAAACTGAGGGTTACGGAGGGCTTGTGGAAGGGGGGATGGGCTAAATGGGTAAGGGGCAGTAAGGAATCTACTCCTGAAATCATTGTTTCACTATATGCTCACTAATTTGGATGTAAATTTTAAAAAATAAAATTAAAAAAAAAAGAATTATTTCTAAGCATCTTCCTTATGCTTACAATGATCTTATCCAGGGAAAAAGTATTGTACTCACAATTACATTATGATTAAATGAAATAATGGGAGGCTTTACAAATAAAAGAAAACATCTTTAAGACCTCAGATACAAGTTGAAAACAATAAGAGTACATTTACTAAAATATAAAAAAAAAACTAATTTAAATCTGTTTATTATGATGATCAGCCAATACTGGTCTCTCTAAGCAGTGTTACAGAGCTTTAATGGTTAAATGGCCTATAGAACTTTCTCTTTTATTGTATGATTTGACATTGAAATTCTACTAAAAATATTCCTATTGACTTTAAGCTATAATGTTTTTTTCTCTATATTTCATGCTTTTCCAAATAATGTGTTGAAAATAAACATAGAGTAAATATATTTCTGGTGTCTAATGGAGAATCTTTCTGAAATGTTGTTTTGCCTCACACATGATTTTTAAAAATATTTTATAAAAAAAATTATATTCTTTGACATTTCCCTTGCTCAGCTTACAAATATATTTACTTACTTGTAAGATATCAATGCCCAAATTTATAAGCTAGTAGTAGACTTCCTTTTTAAATTTAATATCTTAATTCAAAAAACAGTTATGAAATATACAACTAAATGACTTCAGGCAATATTTGTGCCCTAAGATTTTCTTTAATGTTTATTTATTTATTTTGAGAGATAGCACAGTGGGGTAGGGGCAGAAAGAGAGAGAGAGACAGAGAATCTGAAGCAGTCTCCAGGCTCCACACTATCAGCACAGAGCCCCACATAGGACTCAAACCTACAAAATGTGAGATCATGACTTGAGCCGAAGTTGGCTGCCCAAAAAACTGAGCAACCCAGATCCCTCTTGTGTCCTAAGATTTTAATGTGCACAATATTTTTCAGACCTTTCAGCTTGTGTGTGTGTGTGTGTGTGTGTGTGTGTGTGTGTGTGTTGCATGTGCATTACATAATTTGGATTACTTAAAGTGCATATGAAAATTTTGTAGATGCACATTGGGGAAACTGCCTGGATTAACAGTAATATCCCCATTCTGTACTACACTCTCTTTTTTCAAATACCTGGGAATGGGCAGGAAATGCAAGCAGAGCCAGTCATAATGAAACCACTCTTTGTCATGAAGACCATGGATATTAATCCAGGTCATATTAACAAGAATCTCTTCCCAATATTTGGAAGAGGGAGGTTCTTGCTTTTCTTTCTTGCAAATCTATAAGAACAGGAGATGAGTGTTATCATTTGCCATGGCTTTGGTTTTGTGAAGAAAGCAATGTGTGAAAAATGAAATGATACCAGCAAGCAAACTGAGAGAATCCTGGGCTCATCACAGCTTCCAACTGGCAGGCACCTTCATATACATCCATTTCCTTAGCAATTCAGTTTTATCAGCCAAATGAATCCTCTCTCATGCTTACAGGAGTTTGAATAGGGTATCTATCACTTGCAGTCAAAAACTGTCCTTAAATGTTGATACAAAAATTTGAAATATATTTTTAGAAGAAAATCTAACAAGAATTTTATGAATTCTTTTGATTTTATTTTAATGATGGATAAGAAAATAGAATATATGACTGCTGGTATCAGCTTATCTACCTATGAGACTCTAAGTTGATTTGTCAGTTAATGATAATAACAATTATTATTAATAATTCTAATGTAAAATTTTATCATCATAAATTTTATTTCTGTTGGTAATATTTTTTTTTAATTTTTTTTTACGTTTATTTATTATTGAGACAGAGAGAGACAGAGCATGAACGGGGGAGGGGCAGAGAGAGAGGGAGACACAGAATCGGAAGCAGGCTCCAGGCTCCGAGCCATCAGCCCAGAGCCCGACGCGGGGCTCGAACTCACGGACCGCGAGATCGAGACCTGAGCTGAAGTCGGACGCTCAACCGACTGAGCCACCCAGGCGCCCCCTGTTGGTAATATTTAGATAAGGAGAATGATTCACATTTTCTTCCATTATTTTCCATGTTTATGTACTGAAAAGAAAAATGTTTACATGGGTTCAATATTCAGCCAAAATTTCTAGACTCAAAATGAGTGTTAATTAGGTAATAAAATTTTGGAAAGTAACAGAAATCTTCATGATCCACAAATAAAAGGACTTTTCTTGGATAAAACAGAGAGGAATGATGCAAAAGGAAATAGAAAATTGGGACACAATAGCATAACTGAGAGCTGAGATCAAACATAAAATGTAAAGAGATCCTGGGAAATATGGTTAATCCTGGATTGAATACTATATCAGGAGCTCAAAACATCTTTCCCAAGTAAAAATATTTTCCTTCTGTTTTCATTTTTTCTAAGGTAACCAGTAATTAATACAATTGGTAGTGCCTGTCTCTTCTATATTTTATCATTCTCTTTCATAATATAGTCACCTGCTTTCTGTGAATAAATGTAAAACAAATCAATCTATATATATTAATTGATTTCAAGGCATTGTGCAAGGTTCTGCAGGCAATATTGTAGACTAGTGATTTTAACAGTCTAAAGTTTGCTTTAAAGTGTTTACACTATGAATTGTATGGCTTAAACATTTTATATCCTCCAATTGGCAGAATTTTTGTTAAAGCATATTTTAAGGAAATATGGAGGGCTGAAGGAAAAAAAGAAGGCTCACACACTCAATGTAGCCCACAATTTCCACCTCGAAATAGTTCCCATATATGAAACCCTTTAAATTATATTGTAACCCTTCCCCCTGGAGTCTTGACCCGCAGTTTGAGAAATACTGGCATTGATATATGAAATACACAGATAATGCAAAAAAACTCATTTTACCACATAGTTTCACCTTCTGCCCCCATCAATCATATTACAAAATCTGTCAACAGGAAGCAAATTGCCTCCATTCCCATGGTCACTTTAGAGGAAGTGTTAATGACCAAAATAAATGCCAAAAGTGAACAGGAATAAAGATACAGAGACAATATTCTACTTAATTAGCTTCTAAATAGTAATATTAATCTACATGGCAAAGCTTGTATTGAAAGAAAAAACTAGAAAAGCCTTCTAGATCTTGTTTTGTTAAGTTTGGAGAAGACAATAGTATTCTCTGATATCAGTGTTTCTCTCTTACCTTCTCTTTGCTTTCCCACTTTGCAATTCTTTATCCAATCTCTTCCTCCAACCTTCTCCCTTTACCTCACCTATTACTCTGACATAGCTCAACATGGTAAGGGATGCAAATAAACTTGGAAGAAAATATTGTAGGCATATAAACTATACATTAAATTCCAAATTACTTTGTCACTTGGCTAATGAATACTTATTGTATGCCTACTACCTACCAGACAACATCACGTATTCAGATGATGGACATGGTTAACAAAATAGCTCCTGTCCTTATGGACTTTACTCTCAACATTTAACAGAGAAGAAAACCTGCACCAGTATTTACTAGCTACTGAGAAACTGTTACGTACAAAATGTTGAGAGTAGATTTTCATAGTGCTAGAGAAATATATAATTTGGGGACTCAACTTATTTAAGTGCATTAGGAAACGTTTACTGGCATAGTAATAGTCATACTGGGATTTGGAGGGGGGCCATCATTTAGATAAGGTAAAGAGAAGGGGTAGAACATTCCAGGAAGAGGGAACAGTATGCACAGAAGCAGTGAAATAGGAGAAAGCATTGCCTGCCAAACAGAAAACCAGAGTGGCTGGCATGAATTAAGCAAATAGTAGATTTGTGCATGTGAGATTGGAAAGGCAACTAAAGGTCAGGTTTGGGGGATTTTAGCAGGATTATTCGAAGGCCCACTGGAAGCTGTTGAAAGATTTCAAGAGACAAATGACGTATTCAAATCTGTATTTTAAAAGGGGTATATCTTGGCTGCTGTGTGGAGAATGGAGAAGAGGAGGCAGGGTAACCACGGCCATGACATCTTCCGCCTGGTTCAGGATACAGACAATGAACACAGAAGTGAATGCATTCAAGAGGTACTTTGGTGGTGGAATGAATTGAATTGGGGATAAGGATAAGAAGAGAGTCTAGAAATATGCTTATATTTTTAGATTAAATATATAACAGATAGTAGGGAGTTTTACTGAACTAGAGACAACTAGAAGGCAAAATTTTTAGATGGAAAAAACTACATATCTTAGGATCACAAAGGTGACCTAAAACTGAACAGCTAACTGAATACTAAGTATTTAATTATCAATAATTGTACTTGCCCTTCATAGGATTATAAGAGTTCTGGGTAGATGATTCAGATGGCCCATTTCTTACTAAAACTTTCCCAATTTTGCATAAATATCTAAGGCATCTGAAATAAAAGAGAATTATTTTTAAATCTGGATGTGCTCAGGAATTTATTTCTCATGAAGAAAAAAAGAAAAGCCATGTTTAAGGGAAAGGCTGAACTAGTCTATCTTATATCTTGTTGAATTCATAATTATAACCAGAATTTCTAGTGGTGGAAATAATACCGTCAGGAAACAATAAGAGCTTTAGGCATTTTCTTCTCATCTATCCCTTTTGCCACTAACTCTGCCACTGTAATTTTCAGTTTTGGCTTAAAATTCTGTGTTCTGTGCACAATAGGCTATGGCATTATATCTTTCCCAGACTCATAAACCCCTAAGCTGCCATCTGCTCACCCAAAACTGCTTTGAATATCCATTCTCTAAACTAAAGCCCACATTTATTACCTCCAAAGATTTTTCCATACTACAACCACATATTTGGGTTCAATAATCCAAAAATCAATCATTCATTCAAGTTTAGTATAATACTTACTTGAGGAAAGCAGTCCGCCTAAGTGCTGAGCTGAAACAGACAAACATTAAGTTACTATATCTCACAATGATTGAAATCTTACTGGATTGATAGCAGAGTGCTTTGCACAATTTTGGGAAAACTAAACAAGTGTAAAATTTTTAGGACCAAGTTTTAAAGTAACTTACCAATATGTTACCATTTAACATTTCTAATATAGGCCTATAAGAATCTTACTGGCTTGCACAGTTGTCTTTTCCATTAATAAAGGGGCAAACAAGAAGATAAAATCTAACAGATCTTAGCCTCTTAATTTAGTAGTAACATTGAAAGCTTACATTAACAAATTAAATATAGAGCCTGATCTCAAGACTTTTATAAATTCAAATGCTTAAAAGTTAATCAATTAATCTTTCCATTACACTTGGAGTATCTCTTCACCCCATCACTTTCACCCCCTCCTAGCCCTGAAGGATCATTAGAGACAAGATGCATGTTAAGATTAGTAACTGTAAAAATGAGATAGGTTATTAACATTTCTCCTAAATGGCAATGCCATTCTGTCTTGCCTAACCTTTGCAAGTTGTTTTCAAGTGATTATGCAATTCTATTCAGATTTGGGGAGAATTACACAAAATCTTATATATTATATGTGACAAATATACAAATATTATAAATATTTGTCACCTTTTCAGAGGTGAATAAAAACGGGATAAAATCTGGGGCGCCTGGGTGGCTCAGTCAGTTAAGCATCAGACCCTTGATTTCAGCTCAGGTCATGATCTCACAGTTTGTAAGTTGGAACCCTGCATTGGGCGTCGTGCTAGCAGTTTTGAGACTGCTTGGGATTCTCTCTCTCTCTCTCTCTCTCTCTCTCTGCCCTTCCCTGACTTGCCCTCTCTTTCTTTCTCTCTCTCAAAATAAGTTAAAAAAAAAAAAAAGATAAAATCTTACAAGGCATACATGGATCATATTTATTTATCATATTTATTGCTTCTGTGATATATTTCCTGGCCTGGTGCCAATTAATTTGCAATTAATTTGAATTGTGTAAAATTTATAATGCTAACAGGTGCTTCTGGTTTAGGATGGCAAATTTGGCACAAATACTTACTCTTCTTACTCATAAGTTCAGAAAATCTTGTAGATTTTACAAAAGCATACACTGCCAGAACAAATAAAACCAGAATTGTGAGGAAAAATTTGTAAAAGCTATCCAGGAAAGTCATGGTCCAAGGGGCGCCTGGGTGGCGCAGTCGGTTAAGCGTCCGACTTCAGCCAGGTCACGATCTCGCGGTCCGTGAGTTCGAGCCCCGCGTCAGGCTCTGGGCTGATGGCTCAGAGCCTGGAGCCTGTTTCCAATTCTGTGTCTCCCTCTCTCTCTGCCTCTCCCCCGTTCATGCTCTGTCTCTCTCTGTCCCAAAAATAAAATAAACGTTGAAAAAAAATTAAAAAAAAAAAAGGGGGGGGACAGACAGAGACACATCAGAGACACAAGACACATGTGAAGTGTTCAAATCAGAATAAAAAGTCAGCAGGTGTAAGAAAGAAGAATGCAATGGATACCAAGAAACAGAATAAGTGAATGAGATGCTGAAATAATAGATACAATGAAAAGAAAAAAAAAAGATAATAAGAAATTACAGGGGGGAAAAGCTATATAAAAAAAAGCACAAAAAGAAACGTAGAAAATTAAAACATGATATGATTTTGAGAAGTCAACAAATGGTATGTATTGCTTTTTTCTACATTTCATTGGCCACAACTCAACGGTGGCAAGCTGTAGTAGTAACTAGAAACTTTGATTAGTTTACTAGATATAAAAGCTTGATGAGCACTTAGGCCTATTTTACAGTTTCTGTGAAATGGTTAACAGTTTAAACTCTAATTTTTTTATTCCATCATTCTCAGATATGATCTTTTGACTCCTTTGCAAGATGACAGTATTATCATTTTCCTACCTCTCATCACCCTATCATCCAGTTTCTGCTACAAGTACATTATATTTTTTATTGCATGGTTGGTAATATTTACCTTATATTCAATAATAATCAAGTTTGCTGTCTTTTGAATATTGGTTAATTATAAAAGTTTATAGTCCATAAGAGCATTTATGTCATTATAACTATAAAATATTGTTCATTACAGAGCCACATTTTGTTCTATTATTGTATTCTTTTTCAGACCTATTTGCATGCTCATAGGAGAGTATATTTAATGGATTTTACCTGTCTAATACCCTTTAAACAATCTGAAAAACAAAGAGGATAGATAGATAGATAGATAGATAGATAGATAGATAGATAGATAGACAGACTGTTTGGAACTATAACAAAAGATTTGATGTCCTTGCCATCAGAGACACAAGAACAGAGAAAGTGATGAGGCTGGAAAAGTACTAAAAGAACTCATGGCTAAACACTTCCCAAATGTGACAAGGAACATAAATTTTCATATTCAAGTTGTTAAGTGAACCCTAAACAGGATAAACCAAAGAAATCAGTGCCAAGGCATATCATAATGAAAGCTTAAAAACTAAAGACAAAAAAAAATCTGGAAATGGCTAGAGGAAAAGAATGTCTCACCATAGAGGGCAAAAGGGAGTGGCACAGTATTTTTCAAGTGCAAAAACAACAGTAAGAAATCCTGTCTACCTAGAGTCCTGTACACAATTAAAATATTCTTTTTTTTTTTTTAAGAAAAATTCAAGATATCATCAGATGAAGGAAAACTAAGAAAATGTGTTGCTAAAGAACACAGTAAGCAAAATTATGGGTAAATAAAATAGACTTCCCTTCTCTTTGGTTTTTAAAATTATGTTTGGTTGAATCAAAAATTCTAACATTGTCACATTGATATGGTTTTAATTATTCGTAGAGGAAATACTTTCAAAAATTATAAATGGGGGGAGATAAAAGGAGATAAAGGGAGCTAAGTCTTCTGTATTTCACTTAAACTACTGAAGAAATGACATCAGCGGACTGTGAGACATATCACAGTACAGCCATAGATTTAACACAAACACACGTACACATATACACATACTTAAGGTAATAGAACAACCACTAAAGAACCATACAGAAAGACAGGATTATCAAAAACAATATAGGGGCACCTGGGTGGCTCTGTAGGTTAAGTGGCAGACTTCATCTCAGGTCATGATCTTGCGGTTTGTGAGTTCGAGACCTGCGTGGGGCTCTATGCTGACAGCTCAGAGTCTGGAGCCTGCTTTGGATTTGGTGTCTCCTTCTATTTCTGGCCCTCCCTCACTCGCATTCTCTATCTCTCAAAAATTAATAAACATTAAAAAAATTAAAAAACAAAAATATAGATAAATTCAAATGGTCATCTAAAAATGTAAATAACACATATCAAAATTTGAAGGAAACAGCTAAATCAGTACTGAAAGAAAAATTCCTAGCACTAAATAAGTATGTGTATGTAAGTACATAATATTTGCTTTAAAAATAGTGGATTGGGGTGCCTGGGTGTCTCAGACGGTTAAGTATCCGACTTCAGCTCAGGGCATGATCTCACAGTTCGTGAGTTGGAGCCCCACATCGGACTCTCTCCTGTCAGCACAGAGCCTGCTTGAGATCCTCTGTTCCCCTCTCTCCCTGCCCTTCCTCCATCAAGAATAATAAATAAACATTTGACAAATAAATAAAAATTTAAAAAATAAAAAAGTTAATGGATTAAAACTCTCAAGGGTTGGGGCACCTGGGTGGCTCAGTCAGTTAAATGTCCAACTCTTGATTTTGGCTCAGGTTATGGTCTCATGTACAGTTCGTGGGATGGAGCCCTACATGGATGGAGCATGGGGCTCCATGCTGACAACATGGAGCTTGCTTGAGATTCTCTTCTCTCTTTCTATGTCCCACCTCCAACCCCCCTCTCAAAATAAATAACTAAGCTTAAAAAATCTTCAGGGTTATACATAAAAATATTTTGAAACATGTCTAAGTTATGATACATTGTATATGCATTATGTATATATGTATATGTATTATGTATATACTTACATATACATACATATAACCTAAATACATTAAAAAATATTTTAAAGTATAACCTTTAAGATTTTTATTCCACTAACTTTATAAACAACATATTTTATATAAAAGTAACCTTAGTGTTTTTGACTGGTGAGGGAAACTAAACCTGATACCTTTGGTTCCAAAGGCTAAGTGTGTTGCATTAATTGATGTCCTGGCTCTTGTCCCCTTGGGAATGTTTCAAATATCCTAGGTCTTTTCACTGCACTGCAATAATGGACACATATTGTAAACTGAGATTTCATACATGAAAAGGATTTGTCTACCAAAAACAACTTAACTAAACCTCTTTTTCTATACCCTTTTTTGCTATCATCATCTCCCTTCCATGATCATTACAGTCACTGATGGCTATGAATTCCATAAAAGAATATCAATTTAACAATTTGGACACAGAAGGTACTAAGACCAAAAAGTTCAAATGAGTGTGTGACTGATGAGAGGAGGAACACAAGGATCTTCTCAGGATCATCAAGTAAACCCAGTGAGAGCTTAATGGAGGAAGGTAATGGATTAAAACCCCAGTGCTTTTAAATTAACATTGACTACATTCACTGGGTATGCTGGAATAGAAATTTCATCCTGGAACAGAAAAGAGATATTCATGGAAAATACTGAAGAATCTCAACAAAATCTAGTTTGTTTTTTTTTTTTTTAATCATAAAGTACCGATGCGAATTGCTTATTTTAACCAAGTGTGCCTTGGTTATGTAGGATGTCAACATAAAGGAAAAATGGATGAAGGGTGTTCAGGAACTCTCTGCACATTCCCTGTAACTCTTTTACAAATCTAAAAATATTTCACATGTAAAGTTTTATTAATATAAAATTAACATTGAAATTTTGTATACAAAGACAAAGACTTCACAGTAAGGGCTTTGAAGCATGAAATGTCATTCTAGCAAAACCCCAATATATTGGTGAAGAGCAATACAGACTTAAAAGAGACAGGCCAGAACATACTGGAATCACACTTTCAGTCCTATTAAAGATCATCATTACTTTCTTCCTAACTGGTAAATCTAGAATTAAATAAGAACATACCACATATTTTAAATAATTTCACATAGATAATAATGTGCATTAATTTAGTGTCAGAATAGTTACACTTGGGAGTTGCCTGTGCTTGCTGTATGCATTAGAAATGGCATAAAGAAGGGGCACCTGGGTGGCTCAGTCGGTTAAGTGTCCAACTTCAGGACAGGTCATGATCTCATGGTCCATGAGCTCAAGACTGGTGTCAGGTTCTGTACTGACAGTTCAGAGGCTGGAGCCTCCTTTGGATTCTGTGTCTCCCTCTCTCCTGCCCCTCCCCCACTCATGCTCAGTCTCTCAAAAATGAATAAATTTTAAAAAACAAAAAAAGAAATGGCATAAAGAACCTCCAAAGTTCCCAGAAAAAGGACATTTATATGCAAATATGAAGGTTAAGGAAAACACTGTAAAATACTTAGACTAAATGAAGGTGTCTAATCTCTGAAGTAAAGCATAAAAAGTGAGAAGCCATTGTGGCAGGCTAAGCATCTTGGCTTCTTAAGTTTCACCTGCAGTATAAATTCAATTTTTCCTCCACGCTAAAGAAGTAAAGTCCCATAAGGGTGAAATCTCTTCAAGCCACTTACCATAGTTTTTCCTTTGAACAGATTATAATTCTTTTCGGGAAAGAAGAAAGAAAGAAAGGAAGGAAGGAAGGAAGGAAGGAAGGAAGGAAGGAAGGAAGGAAGGAAGGAGGGAGGGAAGGAAGGAAGAGGAGGAGGAGGAGGAGGAGGAGGAGGAGGAGGAGGAGGAGGAGGGAGGGAGGAAGGAAGGAAGGAAGAGGAGGAGGAGGAGGAGGAGGAGGAAGGAAGGAAGGAAGGAAGGAAGGAAGGAAGGAAGGAAGGAAGGAAAGAAAGAAAGAAAGAAAGAAAGAAAGAAAGAAAGAAAGAAAGAAAGGAAAGAAAGAAGAAAGAAAAAGGAAGAAAGAAAGAAGGAGAAAAAGAAACATACTGAGGAAAAATTAAAAAAAAAAATCCAGAAATGTAGGCCTGGATTCTTTCCCCTGATATTTTTCTACAAAGTACAGAAAGGGGAGATGGCTGTCACTGTCCAGCCACTGTTAATAAACCCGTTATTGCTTCTATGCTTTCAGCACATCATTAGAAAGTATATACAATTTGATTCAAAAGTTAGAAAACATGAGAGTGGCCAGTGGTATTTAGGGTCATTCTGCTCCTTCAAGGGATTGGAAGAAAAATAGTGAGAAAATTAGTATCAGCCTGCAACATCCTTGCCCAAATACAGTGTGAATCTGGGGAAGATTGCTCCCTGTGTTTTTTGAGGGGCTAGCTCAAATTATGCTCAAATGCATAATTCTGAAAACTGAGTTAACTTTCTTTTTCTTTTTTAAGATTCTGGAACAGTATTGGAAGCAAAAATAATGAGAAAAAGATGACTATAATTTAAAAAACAGAAGCATTCGGGGCGCCTGGGTGGCGCAGTCAGTTGAGCGTCCGACTTCAGCCAGGTCACGATCTCGCGGTCCGTGAGCTCGAGCCCCGCGTCGGGCTCTGGGCTGATGGCTCGGAGCCTGGAGCCTGTTTCCGATTCTGTGTCTCCCTCTCTCTGACCCTCCCCCGTTCATGCTCTGTCTCTCTCTGTCCCAAAAATAAAAAAAAATAAAAAAAAAAAAACGTTGAAAAAAAAACAGAAGCATTCAATCCCATTTTCTTCATAGAGCACATACTAAAACATAAAAGAAATTCCAGGGTAAATGCCCTAAATAATAGAACTAGTTAATACCATACAAACTGAGATAACTTAGGGGTGCCTGGGTGGCTGAGTCAGTTAAGCATCTGACTTCAGCTGAGATCATGATCTTACAGTTTGTGAGTTGAAGCCCCCATCAGGCTCTGAGCTGTCTGCTGTCAGCTGACAGCTCAGAGCCTGGAGCCTGCTTTAGATTTCGTGTCTCCCTCGCTCTCTGCCCCTCCCCCACTTGCCCTCTGTCTCTCTGTCTCTGTCTCTCTCTCTCTCTCAAAACCGAATAAACATTAAAAAAAAAAAAAACTGAGATGGGTATTGAAGAGGGCATCTTTTGGGATGAGCACTGAGTGTTGTATGGAAACCAATTTGACAATAAATTTCATATATTAAAAAAAATAATAAAATAAAATAAAATCCAAACAAAAACTGAGATAACTTATATTTGGAGATGATCATTTTTCTCCCCTTCATTATAGCAGATTCTACTGCATAAAGATTGAATAACATATCTCAACTACAATGAGATATCACCTCACACCTGTCAGAATGGCTAGAATCAACAACACAAGGAACAACAGGTGTTGGTGAGGATGTGGACAAAACCGGACACTTGTGTACTGTTGGTAGGAAAGCAAACTGGTGCAGCCACTGTGGAAAACAGTATGGAGTTTCCTCAAAAAGTTAAAAATAGAACTTCCTTATAATGCAGCAATTACACTCCTAGGTATTGACCCAAAGAATATATGAATACTAATTCAAAGAGATACATGCACCTCTATGTTTCTAATAGCATTATTTACAATAGCTGAGCTACAGATTCAGCCCATCAATAAATGAATGGATAAAGAAGATGTGGTATCTATATGATGGAATATTATTCAGCCATAAATAAGATAGAAATCTTGCCACTTGCAATGGCATGGATGGAGCTAGAGTATACTACTGAGCGCAACAAGTAAGAGAAAGACAAATACCATATGATTTCACTCACGTGTGGCATTTAAGAAACAAAACAAACACACAGAGGGAAAAAAAAATAGCAGAGAAAGAGACAAATCAAGAAATAGACTCTTAACTATAGAGAACAAACTAATGGTTACCACAGGGGAGGTGGGTGGGAGGATAGAGGAAACAGGTGATGGGCATTAAAGAGGGCGCTTGCGATGAGCACTAGGTGTCATAGAGAAGTATTGAATCACTATATCGTATACCTGAAACTAATATAGCACTGTATGTTAACTAACTGAAATTAAAATAAAAACGTAAAAAACGACAAAAATGAGTAAAATAAACAACTGGTCTTGTTGGACAGAAACGTATCCCCTCAGTAACACTTTGTTGGTAGTAAGCTTGCTACTTGGAAGTCTTTTGAGGACCACTCATTTCTCCCAGTTATATCTATGCCTTTAAATCAGGTTACTATGATAAACAAGCTCAAGACAGCTTAATAATGTATATATGACTTATTCCATTAAAAAATTAAATTTTAGTCATAAAATTTTATATAGGAATGTACTCTATAATTCTGATATTAAAATGATGTACATATATCTAGAATCATCCAAAGATGTATTCTTCAAAACATTAGAAGATTGAGACCAATGAATTTGAACTTTCAGTATAAAACACTGTTGGTATCTATAAACTTCACTATTCTTGGGATAATTCATAATTAAAAAAAACATTAAAATTAAAATATTTTAGAGTAATTCATTATCTCATGCTACTGAATTAAGGCAATTTGTAAATTAATAATCTAAATAACTAGTCAATTTCTAGTCTGACACAAGATAAGTGAACTTTCTTATTACAAACTCAAAATTTTCCATCAAAATGCAAAAATAGCCAAGTGCTTCAAAACTGTAGAAGCAGGGGCGCCTGGGTGGCGCAGTCGGTTAAGCGTCCGACTTCAGCCAGGTCACGATCTCGCGGTCCGTGAGTTCGAGCCCCGCGTCGGGCCCTGGGCTGATGGCTCAGAGCCTGGAGCCTGTTTCCGATTCTGTGTCTCCCTCTCTCTCTGCCCCTCGCCCGTTCATGCTCTGTCTCTCTCTGTCCCAAAAATAAATAAACGTTGAAAAAAAAAATTTAAAAAAAAAAACTGTAGAAGCAATGTAATGCAATGAATGGATACCACACACACACAAAAAAAGAGTTTTTACAGATTTAAGAGGCTGGCACACTCTTCTCTCACTAGGATATAATTAATTACATGGTCAGGAATCTTTATATGTTTTAGTCACTACCTTACACAAAGATCCAAGGCAGAGCTCAAAATACATGCTTTAATCTCCATTTTACGACTAAAATCTAAAAATCAACTAAGGTAAACATTGGCAAAGAAGAATTAGCTAATTTTTTTTAAAATAAGGCCTCAATTTCTACTTCTTTCGTCAAAAGACAAACCATATTATATTTAAAATAATAATTATCAAGGAAAATCGCAACCAAAAAGCATGATGAGTCATAATTTCACATGGATTATTTGTAATACTCTGTCATAACTGTAATTATTAGATGGCCTCTGAAATCAGACCATCTAGTTTCTAATTCCAGATTTAACAAATTGCTGTGTGACCTTGGGCAAGTCACTTAATCTTTCTGTGCCTCCTTTTCCTTACCTGTATTTTTCAGACAGTGATAAAAGCTACCTCATGGTGTTGTCAGGACAATTAAGTGAAAGATAAAACTGCTATCCAAGTGTTAGTAGTAGTAGTAGTAGTAGTAGTAGTAGTAAATAGTGATAGTAGCAGCAGCAGTGGCAGCATGTCCCTAACAAGTGTTCAAAGTCATTCTGTAGGGACACCTCTAATCGAGGCGGAATGTACTAAGACAGAATTTTGCTTCACAGATGAAATGCATACTTAATAACAACTCATCCAATTTCTACGAGTTTTTATAATTATAAACATTAATAATTTGTTTCTAAACTACTGTATAAATATAAAAACATAAAATAGACTTGGAGTCTGGGAATTACCTTTTTAACTTTATAATTAGCTTTTTAAACTTATGCCTATAGCTAAACTCACATGTAAACTAATCTTAACCAGGTGATTTACTTTAATATGTATTTTAATATAAATTAATGCCTAGTATTGCTCATAATTCTGGATCTTCATTTCATTGTTACAGTTCTGTGATAAATATTTGTTGCTTACTGCTTATGGCATCTTTTCTCTAGATTATTGTTGAGATAATACCAATAATTTCTCTTTGAGGCTATGTTCTGTCATGTTGAATTATATGAAAAAAATGAAAAAGAAATGTATTTCAATAATATATAGGAATCTGGAACAGTTCAATTAAAAGTAAGTTAAATGATGTGGTGAGTCTGCATGAAGTAGTAAACATGAGGACATGAATTTCAATGGCAGTCTGCATTCAATATTTCAGCACAAATGTTTTAAACTATGATTTTAATTGTGCAACTTTATACATACATTATGTGTTGAGTTGCATACGCACAAAAGATAGGTTGAAATTCTAACCCTCAATACCTCCAAATGTAAGCTTACTTAGAAATAAAAGTCTTTACAAGGTCAACAAGTTTAAATAAGGTCATCATACTCAGCCTTGTGAGCATGACTGGTGCCCTTGTGAAAAGGGGAAATTTGGACACAAAGACAGACACAAATAGAAGGAAGAGGATGCAAAGATACACAGGGATCATGTCACGTGAAGACCAAAGATCAGAGCGATGTATCTACTACAAGCCTGCGAACAGCGCAGGCTACAAGAAGTGAGCTTCCTAAGAAAGGCAGGGGAAGTTACTTTCGGCGCACCCTCAGAGAGAGCATGGCCTTGCCAACACCTTGCTTGACTGCAGATTTCTGCACATTCCGCCTGCGCAACACTCTTGCCCCTCCCAGGCCCCCGCCCGGCCGAGCTTCGAGGCAAGAAACTGCTTGTTGTTTTGAGCCATCCAGTTTGTGGTCCTTAGTGACAGCAGTCCTAGGTGTACAAGACATTTTACTAAAGGTGCTGTTGCATTTCTGGTGTTTAGCTACCAATCTTCCATAATCTTAATTATATACTTCTTTGCAACTGAAACTGTTCTATAAAGATGTCACACCCCTGTGGAAATAATCCTGAATCTGAAGGTATGACACCACAGGCATAAGGCAGATTTTTTTCATCAGCAGATTTTATTGTGTTCTCGTATACTCTATAAAATGTGTATTTTATTTATGCAGAAAAACTGGATTAGGGTTTTCCACAGGAAAATCGAGTGTAAATTTCTTTTAAAACTAGAATAATTTTGTTTTACCTTATACTGCTTTTTAGTGAGAAAAGAAATTGTGTTCTTGTACACCTTGATTTGAATATTCAATAGAAACATTTTTATGCTAATACTGAGTCAAGGTAAAAGAGATATACTAAACCACATCCTACATATGATTTGAACCACAGAAACGAAGGCATTATATAATATGTATTAGTTATAACCATTCACCAGGAGCAAGTGCAAAATAAAAAATAAAGGAATCAACTAAAATTTCCACCATAAAGCATTCCACTATAATTGAGAAACACATTTTGTATCATTTTTTTTTTTGTACTAAGAAAGTAAATTCATTCTTCAAGACACAATTCCTTGGTTATTCTTTCATATAAAGAATATAACCTACTTCCATAATAATTGTAAGAACAATGAGTATGTTTACTTCTTTCTTTCCTTCTCAAAAATACTTCTTTCTCCTGGGATTTCCTTTTCTTCTTCAGATTCAAAATAATAGATTTTTCTCTGAGTCCTTCTTGTGCACTAACTTCATTCAGTTTTGAATTCCTCAGATATTTTAGTATTTAATGAAAAGGCTAATGTTTACAAAAGATCATGTCTATTATGCAATTTTAGAGCAGTTGTGGCCTACTAAGACATCAGGTGATAGCTCCCAAAGGGAAGGAGGGAGTCAGTTGAGATGATCTGGATGGAGGACAAGAGAAAACAAATCAAGGAGAACAGCAAACCTATGTAGACATAAAGAATACCAATCGGTGATCAGAAGAGGATCTTATCCAGGCAAGTTGGACACAAAGCGAAACATCACAAAGGATGTGGTTAAGTGTATAGATTATGGAGTCACACCACATTCACTGACTGTATCTTTAATGGCTGTGTGATCTAGAGCATTAGTTTTCTCATCGTCTAAAACGATGTAATATTAGTTTATTGTAGGGATAAAGGGAGATGACCTTTTTTAGAGTTCAGTGTTTGTGTGGTACCTTCTAAACATCTGGTAATAGCCAAGGGCAGTAGCCCTAATAAGGCAGGCAAGAACTGATCCGTTAATAAAACTGTCCAAGAATTTTTTCTGAATCCCCCCTTTTTTTTAATCTAGCTGACTGGAATGCTCTATATGTCTATTAAAATAAAATATCTATCATTTCCATGTCATTATAGATTGTATTTTCATCCAGACCCAAAGCTTTACATCAATACTTTGATAACTCAAATTTATATCTCCAGGTCTGCTGTTCCTTCCCCTGGATCTGTGGGGATCTGTGGGGGCAGGATCTGTGACTTGAATATGGCAAAGATACTGGGATATCACTGTTGTAATTATGTTACATAATATAAGTCTCCATCCTGCTAGCTGACTTGTTCTAGAATCGTGCTTCCCTTGCTGATTTTATGGGGTTTTTTCAAGTTTTAAGTTAAATTCTAGTAATTTAACATATGTGGTAAAATTGGTTTCAGGTGCAGAATATAGTGATTCATCATGTACATATAACATCCAATGCTCATCACAAGTGCCCTCATTAATACCCATAAACAACTTAGCCTACCCCCCCACCCGCCTCCCTCCATCACCCTCAATTTGTTCTCTATCCTTATCTCTTATGGTTTGCTTCCCTCTTTTTTTTTTTTCCTTCCCATATGTTCATCTATTTTATTTCTTAAATTCCGCATGAGTGAAATCATATGATATTTGTTTTTCTGACTGACTTATTTTGCTTAGCATAATACACTCTAGCTCCATCCACATTGTTGCATATGGCATGATTTCATTCTTTTTGATGGCTAAACAATATTCCATTGTATATAACTTTGCTATTTTTTTAAAAGTTTATGTATTTGCTTTGAGAGAGAGAGAGAGAGCAGGGAAGGAGCAGAGGGAGGGAGAGAGAGAATCCCAAGCAGGCTTTCCTCCCTGAGAGTCAGACACAGCACTCAATTTCATGAACTGCAAGATCATGACCTGAGCCAAAATCAAGAGTTGGACATGTTAACCAACTGAGCCACCCAGGTGCCCCTAACCTTGCTAATTTTAAAAAAGCAGGATCCCAAAAGTCATTAGGCTGCAAGAAAATGAAGTCTGCCAAAAACCTGAGTGAGCTTGGAGGCAGACAGAGTTCTCCCCAGATCAGGTCAAGATGAGAACCCAGCTGGCTGATACCTGTTTGCAGGCTCGTGGAGAGCCCAGCTAAGCCATGTGGAGATTCCAACCTCACAAAAATTGTGAAATAGTAATTTGTGTGGTTTTTAAAATTGTTTTATTTATTTATGTATTTATTTATTTATTTTTGAGAGAGAAAGAGAGAACGTGTGAGCAGAGAAGGGGCAAGAGAGAGGGGGACAGAGGATGCAAAGTGGGCTTTGGGCTGACAGGAGAGCCCAGGCACTCTAATTTATGTTGTTTTAAGTCACTAAATTTGTGGCGATTTTTTATGTACCATAGAAAATAAATATAGGGATTTAATAAGCATCTTCTCACAAATTTAGACTGTCCAAGAGTAGTGATCCCCCTAACATTCAAATATGCATCTTCTAGTATTCCTTATCTAAGTTGATGACCCCACCATTCACCCCAGCTGATCAGTTAAAACATTGTGGAACCAAAACAGATTAAAAACAAAAAAAATCGGAGAACCATTCTTGATGGCTTTGTGCGTCTCAGACTGAAAAATCCTATCAGCCTTATACTTATGTCCAGAAAAGTAATACTGGTTATAATCATTTGGTTCTAATCATTTGCCTGTGCTCCTGTAATAACTTCTTTTCTTCAATTCTTGACCCTCTAGAGGCCAGAGAGATCCTTTAGCAGGTAAATCACTGATCAATATCCTGCTCTCAAGTCTTTCAAATATTACCATGAGATTGAAACAAAATCCAAGTCATTTAGATGATTTGGAGTCCCAAGTGATCTGGCCCATTATACCATATCCTACTTCTTCTTCCCTTAATCATTTTGCTCCAGCCATACTGATCTTCTTGCCAGTTCTTGAACACTCCAAGCAAATTCTCTACTATTGTCCTTCAGTTTGGTATCCTTTCTGTCTTAAATAGTCTCCCCTTATTCTCACAACTTGCATTCTTTTTTTTTCCCTAAACTTCTACTCACATGTTATCTCTTCGTAAAACCCCTTTTATGAATGACCATCTAAGTTAGAAAACTGTATGACTCCTATTTCACCTGCCTTAGGTTTTATTTTTTTTTATAGTACTTATTAAAACTATCATTATCTGGACGCCAGTTGAGCATTCAACTCTTGATTTCAGCTCAGGTCATGAGATTAGAGCCCAGTTTTGGGCTCTATGCTGACAGTGCAGAGCCTGCTTGGGATTCTCTTCTCTCTCTGCCCCTCCCTCCCTCACTCTCACTTGTGCTCTTTCTAAAAATAAATAAATAAACATTTAAAAAACAAAAATAGGGGAGCCTGGGTGGTTCAGTTGGCTAAGTGTCTGACTTTTGGTTTTGGCTCAGGTCATTATCTCACAGTTCATGAGTCTGAGCCCCACATTGGACTCTACTAACAGCACAGAGCCTGCTTGGGATTCTTTCTCTCTTCCCCTTCCCTGCTCACTCTCTATCTCAAAATAAACAAGTAAACTTAAGAACCAACCCCCTGGCCCCCCCAAAAAATATTATTATTGAAATAGGGAATCTGAATGAACCTTATGAAGTTCTGTTGTTTTCCTGCCTCTATTCATTCCAGGACCTGTACCCTTGCCTTCCACATGTCTCATAGTACCAATAATGTATGCCCTCTTTGTAAGGATCAGGAGTTAATGATTTCTTTGGAGACTTCCAGCACATTGATAACATCTGAGGAATGACCAGTTGAGAATAACTAGGTTAGGCCATCCTGTGTGTATTCCAGACCACTGGGACTAGATATCTAGACACCCAAGACACCCTGGCTGCAAGGAATAAGCGACTTATGGAGGACACCTGGACTCTAGTTTTTGTTCTGACCAGTTCCTTGATGCCTGAGAGGACATGTACACCAAATCACAATCCTGAATAAAAACCCCAGACCCCAAACAAAAATTAGACTCTCTCTCCTTTCCTTTCCACATCTCCCAGATGCTCTGTCTATATCTACACTATCTAAATATCTTCAATAAACTCTGATCTCACTTCCTTTTGGCTTGCATTTGATTTCTATCATGCGTGAAATCAAGGGTACTCTTCGCTGGTCCTGCGGGAGCCCCTCTGGGTCCTAGAACCCGGTCTGTCTAAATCATTATCACCTATTACCCATGTATATTGTCTTTTAGGTAGAATACAAGTCACATAAATACTGGTAACTTGGTTTTGTTCATTTCCATAATCTAGAATACCACATGGTAAAAAGTAAGCAGTTGACCAATTTGGCATAAAACTGTAGTTGAAATCATTTTGGAATCCTTTCAGGAAAAAAAATATTCTGCCATAGTACTTTGAGAAGTTCCAAGTATCTCACAGAAAAACACGAGTACATTTCAAACTTTTATTGAAAATTTAATGCTAACTAATCACAAAACTATATTGTCTTTATCTTTCTGTATTCTGTTTTAAGAAATTTTTAAAGTGAATTATCCCATGAATTAACAAGTATTCCAAACTACAGCTTGTGACTTCTCTGTCAGCTACATCTCAACCATCATTTTTTACTCTCCAATGTATATTTAATACAAAGAAATAGAAAACAGTGTGGCAGAAAAGTAAAATAACTTGTTCCCCAAGTATGTTAACAGTGAGTATAAAAGTCAGGCTTGTAATGTTATCCGACAGAGACCAGAGACTATGTGCATGGGGGATCTGCTTATGGTGACACAATCCATCATACTGTCATTGTTTGACAGTCACAGACAAGAGGAGATACCTAGGAATTACAAATGAATTTTCTCACTAACAATTTATAGCAATTTGCAGAACATTGTAACTGGCACATTTTCTTCACATAAGTTCCTTATGTTACGATAAAAAAAGGATGTTGTTTTTTATACTGTTCTTATTTTATTCAGGAAGATATTTGCCAACAGAGTAGTATCATGTGTTAATAAACTGAGTCAAATAATTCTCCCTCTCTTGTCTGAGCCAGTGCTTTTCTGCTTGAGGAATGAGTAGCTTAGATGATTGATAACAGAATCCATAACCTTTCCCCTCCAAGTCACCAGCTTGAACCCAACCTAGTTGAGCAATGAGAGACATTTGTTTCCACAGGCAGCTTATGAGAGGTTTGCATGAAATGAATGGGTAGTCTCTATTTGCTTACTGGACCTGAAATGATAGTTACTTGAATTAGAAATATATTCTGCTGTGAGTAAAGACCTAGATTATCGTTATACCAATATCCTTTTTTTCAAGGCCCTAAAGTTAATGTATGATATTGGTTGGCATTCAGTTTCTGACTAGAATTTTACTCTCTGAGGCAAGTTTATATTCAGTATTTTCAATGTTTTCAATATTACATAAGTATTATTTTAGATTTTTAATAATTAAAACCTAAACGTGGTATAGTAATAAAGGGTAGCAGATTTCACTACCCCAAAATACGTCTCTTTGACATAAGGATTATTTTAAGCTTATTTTTTTTTAAACTGCAGACAAAGGAAAGCTCTGTAAACCAAGTAAACCTTTTTGCAAGAGACATTTACATTTATAAGGGAAATCTCCATTTGCCAGGGTGTCTGTCTCTCTGTACCAGGAGGAGAAGGATGACTCTAAATCTGCAGAAACTCTTATCAGTGGAGAAGGCAAAAGCCTAAATCTGCATAAGAACATTACCTTGGTTTACAGTGCTTTGCTTGGTAACCTGTCATGACTGACTCTCCCTTCTTCCCAACATCCTGGTTTTTTGTTTGTTTTTGTTTTATTTTGTTTTGTTTTTAGTTGAACATATTATTTAAGGTGGTGACTTGGGCCATTTCACAGAGTTACTTAGTTTTACTGGGTTTTTTCCATGTATACAGGAGGTATACATGTTATTAAAATTGTTTTTATCCTGTTAATCTATCACTTATTTGAGGGGGTAGGGTTGGGGGGTGTCTCAGCCAAGAGTCTAAAAGGGTAAGGGAAAATTATTTTTCTTCCCCCACAAAAAACCAACTATATGTATAATAATTAATGTTTTTGTCTTAAATTTATATTCAGGTCTCAAAAGTTAGAATATCACCTTTTGTAAGATTTAAATCATTTTTTTAGTATTTTTAATTCATTTATTAATTAAAGAATTTAAAGTAAACTGATAAAAGGATATATGTTTTTTAAGTTTATTTATTTATTCTGAGAGACACAGAGAGCACTTGGGGGAAGGGCAGAGAGGGGGGGGGGGATCGCGAGCAGGGTCTGCACTGTCAGCGTGGAGCCTAACATGGGGCTTGATCCCACCAACCATGAGATCATAACTTGAGCAGAGATCAAGAGAAGGACGCTTAACTGACTGAGCCACGCAGCCATTCCATAAAAGGATATTTTCTGAAGACATTTCAAAATGAAGGAAATAATATCTTCCAATTGCTGAGTTAGTCAGAAGTGACTCAGGTTATGTGGGCCCTCCTCTTTCCTAGAAGCTTCCCAAATGTATGTAATGGAAGAAAAAGTTGTTTTCACAGATAATTTTTTTAAAAATATATGTTATTTATAAGAGCTCCTTGGTTCTCAATGTAGCATCTCTATATTCACTATAGTGGTTAAGGCTGTCATCTGTCCTTCCTGGCATGGGGTAGGGTAAGTAGTACACTTCCTTGCCGCTATGGAAGCTACGTGTGGATATGTGATTTGTCTTTTCTAAGAAAATGTGAGCAGAAATGACGTGGCACCTTTCTTGCGGTTGCAGTGATCATGGAAATATGGATCCACCTGATGCAGCTACCCCCTCCCAACTTCGACTCAGGTCACGATCTCGCGGTCCGTGAGTTCGAGCCCCGCGTCGGGCTCTGGGCTGATGGCTGGGAGCCTGGATCCTGCTTCCGATTCTGTGTCTTCCTCTCTCTCTGACCCTCCCCCGTTCATGCTCTGTCTCTCTCTGTCTCAAAAATAATTAAACGTTAAAAAAAAATGCACATGTACCATACGCAAGAAATTTGTTTTTAAATATTAAGTACCTGATATTTAGGGGTTATTCATCACCAAAGAATAACATAGCCTACCCTAACTGACACAAAGCTATTTCACAGACATGACATTGATGTTATATTTTGTTTCTAAGGATGCAAAGGCAGAGAAGTCTGAAGAGGACTAAAATATATAGCATAAGAAAGGATTAAGTTAAAAGCAAAAAATGGGAGAATTAGAGGGAGTTCTATGCACAGAGAACTACATAAATTATTAGGAGGGAGGCAAAACAGAGAGATCTTTACTGTTTGGCAACTGAGAAAAAAGACATGAGAACTGATTTTTAGAGAGGTGAAAATATTGTGTGGTATATAGTACATGACCTATGCCCTTTTAAAGCCTTCTCTCCTATAGGGGCCAGGGGTAGGACACCCCAAGATGGGGACTGTGGCGTTAGCATTTTGAGTTAAAACCAATCCAAACCCACCAAATTCAGAAAAGTCTCTTTACCTCTCCCTCAACTGTCTGCTTTACCAGGAAAAGAGCTATTAACAGAGATTCCTCTTTACCTAAGAAACCTATCTGCATAATAGGGCATCTTTGTTTTTCAAACCTCCCCTTTTCACCTTCCTGCTAATGGTCTTTTGCCCCTTTGTATCCTGAGATCCTTCCCCTTCTCCTTAGATCTTATAAACATCACATTGCTTGGGAATTTCCATTTATATGTGGATTCCCCACACATACACTATTAAATTTGACTTTCTCCTGTTAATCTGTCTCATGTCAATTTGATTCTAAGTTGAGTTAGGACCTTGAAAGCCAGAGGAAATTCTTCCTCCCCAACACCACTAATGGGTTTTTAGTAAAATCTGTTTTTCTCACTACTTCTCTCTGAATACATTCTCTTTGAGGAAATGGACAAACATCTTTTAAGGTTACCACAGGAAGAAACCAAAGTGACCAATGGAAGGCAATCAACACAATCTCTTTCTCAGAAGATAAACCAAAGTAATATTTTATGTGGCTAGAAAATCTATAGCCTTTTGTTGTGATTGATATTTAGGTATTCCTAAATACTGCCAATGCTAATGTTGATTCAACCAATGATTGTGAATATGTGTACTGGAACCATGGGAATAGGAAAAATTTGTGTGACGGGAAGGGAGGAGCCAAAGAGAAAAAAATAAAACCTCCTCTAAGGAGGGATTCAATAGATATCTGCACTAAAAATCGGGAAATATCACTATGTACTTGTTACTTTGAAATGTAGACTAAAGAACTAGGAAAAGCAGTGAGGTGAGTTAAAGTGCTTGTCTCTGGGTAATACGACTTGGGGGTAAGGAGAGTTGAGAAGTGTATAGAAGAGTCAATCAAAAAGCTGTATTATTGGACAAAAATTAAGTTGTACAAACAAAATTAAAGAAACAAAACTTACACTTTCTCATTTTTAATCATCTAAATTTGTTTTGATGCCTTTAATTTTTTTAGCGTTTAATATTACGGTAATTATCAAAGAAAATATGTGTTCGTTTCATAAAACTTAGATATGACAGAAAATTATCATTCTAAGTTGGCTACATTTCCCTAGCCAATGTCTGGAGCAGTTCTACCTGGTATAGGAAATGATGATCGCAAATGAATTAAAGAACCACTCACCAAAACATCACTGCTTGGCGTGAACACTGAGACTGTCTTCCATCTCAGTCTCCAGTGCCAGCCGAACAGGCTGAATAGGCACGGTGAAGCGTCAGCTAAATAACCAATTATAAATTGAAATTTTGTTTATTTTAACTTGTTTTATTTTTTATTTTATTTTTTTAAATTTACATCCAAATTAGTTAGCATATAGTGCAACAGTGATTTCAGGAGTAGATTTCTTAATGCCCCTTACCCATTTAGCCCATCCCCCGTCCCACAACCCCTCCCTCAAACCCTCAGTTTGTTCTCCATATTTATGAGTCTCTTCTGTTTTGTCCCCCTTCCTGTTTTTATATTATTTTTGTTTCCCTTCCCTTATGTTCATCTGTTTTGTCTCTTAAAGTCCTCATATGAGTGAAGTCTTATGATTTTTGTCTTTCTCTGACTGACTAATTTCACTTAGCATAATACCCTCCAGTTCCAGTTCCAGCCACGTAGTTGCAAATTGGCAGTTGAATGCAAGAAGAGTTGATGCAGATTATCAGAACACAGAGCAATGCATACTATTCAGAAAAGACTTGAAATGATCAAGAAAATCATTACCTGTGATGATTTACACAATCATATTCTTGTGAAAAGCAAGAATACACAATTAATCTATTCCATTGAAGGCTTTTTGATCAACCAATCTAGCAAAGTAAGCAAAGAAGGAAATGGACAGTGGTAGACTTATTTTTCTTTTCTTTTTTCCCCGTTGCTGCATTTCTTCTTTTTTCTCTCCCTCCCACTCTTTCTTCATCTCTCCCTCCTTCCCTTCCTCCCTCCTCTCTTCCCTCCTTTTCTGCAAGAAGCAAGTAAAGAAAAAGTAAATCATAGTAAGTAAAAACGTTTCTCCTCAGGAAACAGTTGTTTCAGGCTCAGGATTGAGCATAGAATCAATCTTGGCTGAGGAGCAGGGGGAGGGAAACAGGATTTACCAGGCACTTTCTCGATGGCTGTGACCTCCAGGGCTTACCATTCTTGTTGATGTTGTTTTTTGACTTGTAGTTTTCTAATGTTTCCCACTAAATCGATTATTGCCTTTAGAAGTAATTTCATGGCTTTTAGAGTACTATAGCTTTATCTTTCTAACCTTCATGGCGCTGTGAAAGATTGGTCTCATTTCTTGTTAATTCTGATTCTTCTTTGAGGTTATTCTTTCCTTCTCCAAGGGAATCATCAGGTATCGTTTTATTAGTCTTACACATCATGCCACCTCTGGGGAATCTGTGCTGGCTAATTCATCTTTCCTGACAATTGCCAAAATAAATGGTAGCCAGAGCACTTGTTTTATTTCTGTGAACTTATTTTATTGCTCGCCACCTATAACAGCAGTGAGCAGTCATAAAGACCAAATAGACAAGGATTTTCTCTTTTCGATATTATACATAATGGTCAGTTTTAAATCATTTTAGTTGCAAAACATTTTAAAGAATAGTTTAACCCTACATTTTTTATATGACATATTCATTTCTTCTTGTATTTGGCAACAAAAGGTAATGGAAGAAACAACTCACAAGTATTAGTCTGGTCCCAGCCCTACGTATGACCTCACACAATTTACTTAAGCCCTTCAGGCCTTCGTTTTATAATCTGTAAAATATAAGAAACAACGTCTGAAGTTAGCTGAAGTTTTAAGAGATTTTGTTTCCAGTGAGAAAAAATATCACACGGGGTGCCTGGGTAGCTCAGTGGGTTGAGTGTCCGACTTTGGCTCAGGTCATGATCTCACAGCTTGTGAGTTCGAGCCCCGCGTCGGGCTCTGTGCTGACAGCTTGGAGCCTGGAGCCTGCTTTGGATTCTGTGTCTCCCTCTCTCTCTGCCCCTAACCCACATGCATCCTGTCTCTGTCTCTCAAAAATACATAAACATTAAAAAAAAAATTAAAAAAAAAAAAGAAACAATATCACACAATTATCAAATCTTTAAATACCAACAAGTTAACCTAAGAGTATATTTTATCTTCCATTCACTAAAACATACCAGGAAGATAATATCTAAATGCTTCAGTTTTTTCAAAGATAAGCCTTATTACTAAATACTCCTTTAAATATACATAATTAAGAGTAGACTAACAGATACCAGAATGACAATAGGTTATAAAGTTTGGAACATGGTCCTAGAATAAGTTAGTAATTGGATACTACAAAATCCAGCTTTTAGAGCCTAAAATATCTACTTTCTGGCCCTTATCAGAAAAAGTTTTCTAACCTCTACAATTAAATAAACAAATGAGAGAGAAATGGGGGAGAATACATGATCCCAAAAGGTATGTAGATTGCTTGGAGCCAAAGGTAAATAGCACCCAGTGGACTCAGGAAAGGGTTCTTTTGTTTTTTGTTTAATTTTAAAACCTCTCCCTTAACTACCTAAAAGAATTTACACAGAAGGCCTACTAGAAAGAGGTATTGCCATAGATAACTTTTTGTATCAGAAAGACTTACCTGCAGGACACGTGGGTGGCTCAGTCCATTGAACTTCTGACCTTGGCTCAGAGGTCATGATCTCAGGGTTCGTGACTTCCACCCCCACATAATGCTCACTGCTGTTAGCACAGAGCCTGCTTCAGAGTCTCTGTCCCCCTTTCTCTCTGTCCCTCCCTTGCTTGCGGTCTGCCAAAAATAAATAAATATTAAAATAAAAAGAAGACTTCTTTGCATGACAATCATTTGTTTACCATACATTTGCATTTCTATTTTCCTGTGAATTTTCTTCCTCCCCTTTGAAGCCCCAGATTCCGACCACCCCCTTCTCCTTAGCTAATTGAGGATAATATATAAGCCTCAATTGTCCTGACAATCTATCAGGGAGCCTCTCATGTCTTTGACACTTTTATGCTACATATACAAAATTAAATTTTTTCTTCTGTTAATTTGTTTTCTGTCAATCTAATTATCAGACTAGCCAAAGAACCTAAAGGGAAGATGATAAAAGTTTTCTATCAGTACAGGATAAATCTTCCTTACAGAAGAATTCCAAAGAATACGTATAAAAGTGTGAGAAAGAGAAAATCACCGTTAGAAAACAACAGTAATAATTGCTGCAAACAAGATTCTCTATTGAATGCAAAATTTTAAGATAAAACAGGATGGTTGCATAGTGTCAAAGTACCCCCCCCCATGCATATTAATTATTACGGTCATTTTAACACATACACAAAATTTTTGATACTCCTCCCTCCAGAGAATTGAGTTCAATTCTCCTACTCTTAGTGTGGGTAGGATTTAATGACTCAATTTAAAGACAGGAAAATAATATATAAAGGGATAAACAGTGACTTCAGAGTGGAGAAACCTGGTAGATACAATCTCCAACAAGTAAGAAGATTAAGTCTAATAGTCATAGTGCATATTGTTATCAGGTGCCTTTGGTAGGATGCATCAATGTCATATTCTCCAAGACCCACAATCTCCAAAATAAATAAATATTTGTGTAATATCAGCTGTGCCCAAACTGAGGAACATTCTACAAAATATCTAATGAGTAATCTTCAAAACTCTCAAGGTCTTAAAAAAAATAATACTGAGAAAATGCCATAAACTGGTGGAAACTAAGGAATATGCTTCCTTTGAATGATTCTAAGTTATTAGGGCCATTTAAACATGTTTTCTGCAAGGCACCCAGAGTGTATATCAGACATTCGTGGGCATCTTAATGCTTATGACCATGGAAGAATTTATTTAATAGCTGACATGAGACTATGTCTTTATAATATTACAGGATTATAAAGGTGTCAGGTTATAATGTGATTCTGAAGAATAGAATGCTGAAGCTAATATATATTAATATATAAGACAATGTAGATATGACCATTCCTTTCTAATGTGACATGAATTATGAGAATTAAGAGAGTGAAAAGAAATACTGAATTGAATTCCACTAAGAAAAAGAGATAGCTATAAAGACTGGAGCATTGTTGTTTTGTTTGTTTTTTAATATTTTCTTTTTTAAGTAATCTCTCCATCCAACATGGGGCTTGTACTTACAACCTCAAGATCAAGAGTCACATGCTCTAACGACTGAGTCAGCCAGGTGCCCCTGGAACTTTGTTCCTAATTTTGCTGATTTTTGTTGTTGTTGTTGTTGTTGTTGTTAATATCAATTATAGGGGCACCTGGGTGGGTCAGTCGGTTGAGCATCTGACTTGGGCTCAGGGCATGATTTCACAGTTCATGAGTTTGAGCCCCTCATTGAGCTCTGCTATCAGTATAGAGCCCTCTTTGGATCCTCTCATCCTCTTTCTCTCTGCCCCTCCCCTGTTCTCTCTCTCTCAAAAATTAACATTTGAAAAAAATAGGTTTAAAAATATCTATTATAAGGAAATGAAAGACAAAGTGTGGATAAAATGTTTTACAATAACCTACTGTTACAGGATAATAATTCTTGATAAAGCGATGACGTGCCTCAATGCTAAAAATCTCGTGAAGTTAAAAAATAAGCCCTTGAAATATACATTTATTTCATTATAATTGCATCTAAGAGTAAAATAATTTTTCCTAACAGCAGAATATGAGGAGCTGTCTCTCTTCTTTCTGTTCCCTCTTAAAAGAGAAAGGAGCCCAAACACTACTAAAACATATTCAAATTTTTATTAATCATTTCTTATTGAATTTGAATCATACAAGAACAAAGGATGCCTTATGCTCTGGACAAAGATATTTAAGTATCAATTGTGCACTTACACTTCAACAGAGACAAGAAGTCTCTGGTTACTAGGGCAAAATATGTTTCTTTTAGGAAATTTACCCCAAAGCCCCCACTCAAAAAGCTATAATGACTATCTGAAGACCTTCACCCCAGAATGCTTGCTTTGTTTACAGAATTTCATGTTCACTAAGAAGTTAACATCGACATTCAACAAGAACTTGGCACCAGGCTAACTTGATCTCCATGAGCACTCCTGACCAGTCAAGCTAATTGCTGCTCCCTCCATACTGTGATCTCCTTAAGAACAGGACACTTGAATACAGGATCCCTCTATTCCAAGAGCCTAGCTCATTTTCTTCCTTTCTTTCTTCCTTTATTGTTTTGTTTTGTTTTGTTTGTTTGTTTGTTTTGATAAAAATATTTAAGTTCTATTCCCAACCAATTTCAATCATATAATAGACTGTTATCAAGTACAGTCACCATGTTTTACATTAGGTCCTCAGACTTTACTAATCTTAAAGTTGAAAGTTTGTACCCTTTTACCAGCTTCTCCCCATTTTCCTCACTCTTCAACCCCTGGCAACCACTTTTCTACAAACAACCTAATGGAAAAAATGGGCAGAGGATCTGATTAGACATTTTTCCAAAGAAGACATACAAATGTCCAACAGGTACATGAGAAGGTGTTCAACCTCACTAATAATCAGAGGAATGCAAATTAAACCCCCAATGAAATTTCACCTCACACATGTTAGAAGAGCTATCATCAAAAATACAAGAGATAACAAGTGTTGGCAAAGATAAGGAAAAAAGGGAACCATTGTGCACTGTTGGGAATGTAAATTGGTACAGCCACCATGGAAAACAGTATGGGGGTTCCTCAAAATATTAAAAAATAGAACTACCATATGATCCAGCAATGAAATTGCTGGACATTTATCCAGACAAAATGGAAGCATTAACTTTAAAACATACATGCACCTCCATGTTCACTGCAGCATTATTTACACAAGCCAAAAGATGGAAACAACCTAAGTATTCATCAATAAATGAATGGATAAAGAAAATGTGATGTATTTATACAATGTAATATTACTCATCCATAAAAAGAATGAAATCTTGCCATGAACAACAACATAAATGGACCTTGAGGGTATTATGCTAAATGAAATAAGTCAGAGAAAGACAAATAACATATATATCATTTATATGTGGAATTAAAAAAGGAAAGGTCACAAAAACAGAAACAGATTGGTGGTTTGGTTGTCAAGGTGGGGTTGAGGGATGGATGAAATAGGTAAAAGGAGTCAAAAGGTACAAACTTCCAGTTATAAAATAAATAAGTCAGGGGATATAAGGTATGGCATGACAACTATAGTTAATAATACTTGTTGCATATTTGAAAGTTGCAAAGCATGAATCTTAAAAGTTATCATCCGAAGAAAAATCAATTCTGTAGCTATGTATGGTGACAGACATTAACTAAACTTATTACGGTTATCGTTTTGCAATATGTGCAAATATTAAATCATTATGTTGTAGACCTAAAACTAACATGATATTGTATGTCAATTATACCTCGATTTAAAAAAGCTTTAAAAAGAATGAAATATGATAATATTTTATAAATTTGCCATTTTTTAATATTTAAGAAAAGGTTCAGAAACATTTATACTTCAAACCTAAAAACCTACTTTGATTGCATCAAAATATAAACTAATATATTTATCATCAAGTATTTTAAAATTCTAGTTCAGAGTAAGGAAGCAAATTTTGACGCCAGAGTGACCTCGTGTTTTGTTTTTTTTGTTGTTGCCTGTTAAAAATCTTTAATTAAAAAAAAAATCACAACCCTCCCTCAAAAAAGGCTAAAAACAGGACAGAGATTGAATTTCATTGTTGACAAAAAAACAGAACAGATTAAGGGACCGCCCAGGTCAAACAGAATGCAGGAAAATGTGGAGAAAGGATGCCCCCAGCTGTATATCCCTGACACTGCTGATAGAATACACTTCTCCAAATAAAAGGTCTCATTTTGAGATAGAAAACCAAAAGTTATTTCTTTACCCTAAGGGAGAAAGGATAAGTAAGTGGTCAAGCCTTCCTATACTTCACTTGGTAGAAGGCAAGGATAAAGTGGGGGATGGGGGGGACACTGATAAATTATTTTTGAATATTGCTTCTTTTCCTGAATGTTGGTTACTTAGCTGTTCATTTGTGATAATTCACTGATCTGTATATTTATGTTTGGTGCATTTTTCTAATGGCAAACCTCCATAGAAAATAATTGAAAAGGAGAATCCAAATTGTATTTACTGATTTCTACAGCCCAAAGAGAGAGAATGCACTTTCTATTCCAATTATTATAGTTATGTAACAAATTATTCAAAACAGCTATTTATTTATTGTCTTCAGAGATTCTGTGGATCAGGAATTCAGGCACAGCATACATAGCAGGGATGGCTGTTTTCTGCTCCCCATCAGTGAGAAGGCTCCAAATCTAGGGGTGGGAATAATGTTGACATGTTCACTCATATGTCTGAGAGCTGATGCTGGTTCACAACCAGTTAGAGGATATTATAATGGATGTACGAGCTCCACTTAAACGAGGAACAAAACACAAAAAAATAACAAGGAGCATGAAGATATCCATGAAGAAAAATTTAAAGTCCTACTGTGAACATCAATCAATAGAAAATATTACATTTCTGAGTTAAAAAAAATTTTGAAGAATACAAACATGTTTATTCTCCTTATGTTAACTTGTAATCTTACTGTGATGTCAACTAAAAACAGGATTTTTGTTTTCTGGCAAAGCAAGCTGATTCTAAGGCAAATTGCCTTAGCTGTTCCACAAGTTTTGATTGGATTCAAATCACATCTGCCACCTCATACAACTGGCCCAAGCCACCACCATGTTTCATTGGGGCTATTGAAATAGCCAACCAGGACTGCCTGCTTTCACCCTTGCCCTCCTCTCCCTCATTCCTCACCTACACATTAATCAGTTCTCTAAAACAGTGTTTCGTTGATAGTATCAATCACATCCCAACCTTTTATTTCTTACACACTTAGAATGTAATCCAAAATTCTTAACATGGTCTACAAAGCATCCCAGGACCTGGGTCTTTTTCTGACCACATTTCCTATCAGTATCCTATTTCTTTATACTTCTATTCTTTCTACTGTTTCACTTTTCTCATGTTTCACAAAGCTTTTCAAGCTCCTGCCTATCAGCCTTTGTACTCTGTTCCATCCACCAGCCATGATCTACCGAATCATATTCATTCCACTCTCATCTTGAATGTCACCTCTTGAGAGAAACTGTCATTGAAACTGCTATAAAAACAAGTATTTATACTGCTTTATTTTCTTCATATCACAGATTGATTTGTTTTGAGGTTGTTCGTTTCCTCCACTAGGAGGTGCATTTCCACATAAACAGAAACTCTTTCTTAACTATTTAAAATCTGAAGAGCAAGTGCTTAACAAATATTGAAATGAATCAGAGTCAGAATCATGCTGAAAATTAGGATACCATAAGAACAACAATGTAACCCTAAGCTACCATAACATAGATAAAAAGCTCAATCAATGGAACATACAATAAGGACCAGAAATTGATCAAATGTAATGTAATTCAGTATAAAAGAGGAAAAATTTCACATTAGGAGAAAGGTCATTTACATTAGGAGAAAGTCTTACCTTGCAACCTAAACTCCAGATGAATTATTTAAATATAAAAAAAGAAAACCCAGAAATACTAAAACATCCATGGTAGAGTTACAAAAGTCATCTTAGAAATGGGATGAGTTTTATAACTATGGCATGAAGCCCAGAAACCATTTTTAAATGTTGAAGACTTTGACTACCAAAAACAAAATTGTAATGTTTTTATTTTAAAAATCACTTTATAAAAAACAAAGGAGGGAAAAACATTTGCAACTGGTATCACATGCAAATTGCAAAGTTTTTCAATGTGTGATCAGCTCCTATAAATAAATAAGAAAACAACAAACAACCCAGTAGAAAAATGAGCAAAATATGTAAATAGATATCATATTGAATTAATTCTTAAATGTATGAAAATATGCTCAACAGCACTCAGAGAATATAATTCAGGCGACAATGACATGTTATTTACCTATTTCATTGGCAAGCATTTAAAAAAAAAAAAGATACCACGCCCTGACAGAGAGGATAGGTAAAAGACATCAGGCACCTTCCACCACTGCTATTGGAAGTATAAATTGGAAGAGAGAGACGGAGACACAGAATCTGAAGCAGGCTCCAAGTTTTGAGCTGTCAGTGATGCAGGGCTCGAATCCACAAATTGTGAGATCATGATCTGAGCCGAAGTCGGATGCTTAACCGACTGAGCCACCCAGGCACCCTGAACATTTATCTTCCTGACAATTTCTCTGGGTCAGAAATTTGAGAGCAGCTCTGTATGGTTGGGCTAGAGGTTGGGCAGTTCTGGCTCAGAGTCCCTTGTGAGGTTAGTCAGGGCTGCATTATTTTAAGGCTGGATTAGGGCTAGAATGATCCGCTCTTAAAAGTTGTTCACATAGCTACCTAGCAAGTTGGTGCTGGTTGTTAGTGAGAACCCTCAGTTCCTCTATATGTAATACCTGAATGCTCTCATAACATGACAACTGGTTTCTCCTAGAGCCAGAGATCCAAAAAGAAAAAAAAAAAAAAAAAAGGCAGGGTGGTAACTGCTATGTCTTTTATGTCCTGGACTCTGTAGTCACATATCCTATTGGTCACATAGGTCAGTATTGTTCAGTGTGGGAGGGGGCTACACAGGAGTATATATTTCAAGAGAAAAAAATAACTGGGGATCATTTTGGAAGCTCGCTACCAAAGGGAACAATTTGAAAAATATTTTTAAAATGAAAATTTCACAAAAATTCTGAAACCGAAGTCCCACGTCTAGTTAACCTTCAGATATGCACTCAGATGCATAAAATAATATATTCATCTCAGCACTGTTAGAAATCATAGAAAATTGAAATAACCTAAATGCTTATCAATAGGGATTTGATTAAATAAGTTGTAATGCAACCATATGACATGATATACATGTACTTTAAAGGAATGGGATGCCTTGGAAAGGATCCACAAGAAGGAAGAGGAAAAGAGAGTGATGACTAGGGGGACAAGAGAGAGAAATTTATTTTTCAATGAGTACTCTTCTTCACCTTTAATATTTTGTAACCAGGTACAAGAATTATCTACTTTGAGAAAGTGGGAAAAAAACATATAACTGTCACAGTTTTTGTAAAACTACTTATTCCCCAAACAAATGTGAATTGGGCTCCACTGAGCCTTCATGGCTTTTTATTTTGTCTTTGTGTGATATATTAATCAATTTGTTATCATCATCATCTTTATTTGGACTTTCAACTCAATTCTTCCCCGAGATTTCAAGCTTGAGTGTACTGATTACCTGGCTTATTTTTTATTCCCCAGCGTTCTTAAGCACAATATTAAACACAGACAAAGCACTCAATGCATATTTGTTTAAATCAAAGTTTCTTAAACCTCAGCATTACTAATATTTTGGGCTACATGATTCTTTGCTATAAAGGGCTGTCCTGTACACTGTAGGAAATTTAGCAGCATCCCTGGTCTCTTTTTACTAGGTGCCACTAGCGTACTCTAAATCATGACAAACAAAAATGTCTCCAAACATTATGAAATGACCCCTGAAAGGGAAGAATCATTCCTAGTTGAAGACCATTGGTTGCAAGTAATGACGTATTCAACCTTGAAGTATAGCTACAGAATTTTAAAATGGTTTGTCAAGCAAGATTTAGTATATATTTTCTACTACAACATAAAAGTTTGGTATACACTATTTGTGTTAAGTGAATGAAGAGAAGGAATATAATACATTATATCCTAGAAACTAAACAAAGACTAATATTTAATACTTTTGTTATTATTCATTTATTATTCTTAATTATTCCTTATTTTATATCCAGAATTGACCTTGCATAGGAAGGTAAGAATTCACAACTCCTAATTTAGTGAGGCAGTATAATTTGCAACATGATAAATGATGGCCTATATGTGAAATATATCATTTTCTTCACCCTTCCTTCTAGATGACTATAATGATAGAAAAAATTGATTATCAGTATACCAAGGGTATGATTTGAAGTAAATACTCCACTCTTTGATGCAGATCACTTCATCAACTAGGGATTAAAGTATATAAAGATTAATTATTCTAGCCAAAGACTTAGTTCTGGATGATTTCTTTTCATTGATAACCAATGGTTTACAAACTAGAAATTATCATCTGTGAAATTGGATAAAGAGCCTCACAGTGAGAATGATAGACAGAGTAACACTGAGGATATCTAAGACAGATCACTGTCATCTCACAAACAGCATTATTGGAGATAAAAGACCTTCATAACACATGAGTGAAGAAGTTAACAAATCTTTCCCTATCTTTAAGATTGCCATTTTGTCATTAAAAGTCTTTGTGGCATTTTAGGGTATTTCCCATTTTTCTACTCAACTCATTTTTTCCCTCTTTTGTGTTAATTCTACCAAAAGTAGAAAAAAAAAAAAAAAAGAAGAAGAAGAAAAGGAAGAAGGGAAAGGGGAAGAAAGGGGGAGCAAAAGAAGAATGGAAAGAAATTTTTCCGTGATAAAATGAAATTGCCCCAGATCTCTAGGCCACAAACTAAAAATTAAACTGGGGGCCTAGTTTTGTATGTTCTTTTCCTTTAATTCCACCAAAACACAATTTAGCCAACATTTGTAAAGCCCATTTTTGGAAAATACTTAAGAAATTTAGTTTTCTGATGCTACTATTTCCATATTGTAATTTTTAAAAAATGTGTTTAATAAGACCACTATGGACAGGATCCCTGGTGTTATTCAGCATAACTTCAAACAGTATTGGCTTCAAAACTAAAACTTCCTGCTACCTTTAATTCTAAAACTTTTGCATTGCTTCGTCTCATCTATCTTGATACCTGAATATCTGCCACCAAATCACAAATGGTATACCTACCAACAGTTCCGGCATTTAAAAAAAAAAGTTAAAGATATTTTAAACTTTTAAATATTTAAAAAAAAATATTTCAGGGGCGCCTGGGTGGCGCAGTCGGTTAAGCGTCCGACTTCAGCCAGGTCACGATCTCGCGGTCCGTGAGTTCGAGCCCCGCGTCAGGCTCTGGGCTGACGGCTCAGAGCCTGGAGCCTGTTTCCGATTCTGTGTCTCCCTCTCTCTCTGCCCCTCCCCCGTTCATGCTCTGTCTCTCTCTGTCCCAAAAATAAATAAACGTTGAAAAAAAAAAAAAAAATTAAAAAAAAAAAAAAAATATTTCAAACATTAGGTACAGTTTTTTTTTTTTTATTTTTTTTTTTTAATATTTAAAAAAAATTTTTTTTTTTTTAACGTTTATTTATTTTTGAGACAGAGAGAGGCAGAGCATGAACGGGGGAGGGTCAGAGAGAGAGGGAGACACAGAATTGGAAGCAGGCTCCAGGCTCTGGGCCATCATCAGCCCAGAGCCGGACGCGGGGCTCGAACTCACGGACCGTGAGATCGTGACCTGAGCTGAAGTCGGACACTTAACCGACTGAGCCACCCAGGCGCCCCCATTAGGTACAGTTTTTAATTTTGACTATATCTTATGTATACCATTACTGAATAATAGTCTAATCTAGTGAAAACAAAACATAAGTAAAGAGCAAGAAATCTGGTTATTTGTTATTTTATATGAACATAGAAATTACAGCATATTATATTATTTATATAAAAGGCTATCAATTTTACACCTTGATTATTTATAGAGCAAGACAAAGGCATTATAGAACTATCCTGTCAATGTAGGTCATTTGTATAACAACTAGAAATTTACACGGAATCCACAGTTCAGTGATATGAAAGGTCATTTATCAAGCTTTTAAAGACAAAATAATTAATCAAGAAGGAATATGCTTTGTGTGCTTTCAGGTGGAAATATTACATCTTTTTTGTAAGATAAATGTTATTGCATGGTAAACAATACTGTCTACAATATGATTAACCTCAGATGAATCGATCTTAGAATCTTGATGGACTTAAGTATGTTTACATTGATGAAGCTAAATCTAAGGTTTGTCTAGTAATTTCAATTTATGTTTTTAAGTTTATTTATTCTGAGAGAGAGAGAGAGAGAGAGCACAAGTGGGACAGGGGCAGAAAGACCAGGAGAGAGAAAATCCCAAGCAGGCTCCACATCATCAGTGCAAAGCCCAATATGGGGCCTCAAACCAACAAACCATGATATTAGGACCTGAGCCAAAGTCAGACACTAAACCAATCAAACCACCAGGCACCATTCAATTTATTTTTTTAATAAAAAAGTTGACATATAGTATTATTCATTGGATCTTCAAAGACAAATATTCTTGGTATGATAAACATTTATCCGTTTTCCATTATAACTTCTCTTCTATTAATTTGAGCCAAATGAAAGAAATTGCAGAAATTGCAGTTTCATATGGTTCAACTTAATTGTATGAGCAAGAAAACTAAGGATTGAAATAAGAGAGAGAAAGAAAGAAAATGTAAAGGAGAAAGCTGGTTTAATAAAGAAAGAATCCTTTTTAATTGTGTCACATTCAAATTATTCCAAAAACAGCTAAGGAAAATCACAAAAAATATTAGCATCCAAATGGTGCTTGCGCTTTGAAAAACTTACATAAAACATTATGAGGTTTAAACAACCAATTCACATGTGACATATAAATTTTATATTTTAATGTAGTGTGATATAATGGATGAGAGATTAATAAATTAAAACATGATACTCAACACTGAATAGTTAGGCATAATGAATATATAATTCTGATTACGTTTATAGAAATTAATGCATTTGCAAGAAAATACTTTATTTTTCTTTAAAAGTTGACAATGGCAAGACTTTTTCACCTTTTCTTGGCTTAAATTTTAAAATCATATTTTAGCAGGGCGCCTGGGTGGCTCAGTCGGTTAAGCGTCCGACTTTGGCTCAGGTCATGATTTCACAGTTCGTGAGTTCAAGCCCCGCGTCGGGCTCTAATGCTGACAGCTCAGAGCCTGGAGCCTGCTTCACATTCTGTGTCTCCCTCTCTCTCTGCCCCTTCCCTGCTCATGCTGTGTCTCTCTCTGTCTCAAAAATAAATAAACATTAAAAAAAAATCATATTGTAGGGACTAATGGATGGTCTGTGATCCTTCACACCTGAAAATGCTTTAAGTAAAAACCCAAGGAGCAATTCAGCATAAGTTATCAACAATGTGAATATTTATAATGAATTCAAAGTTATGAATCAACCACATAATTGACATAATTTGAGGGTCAACTATTTATGGTAATTTAGGATATTAATACTAATCTGAAAATAAAAATGATGAAAACACTATTGACCTAAGCTTCAGTTTGGTAACTTGTAAAATTGGCATAATATCCAAACCAAGTGAAATATAATCAGGAATTTGGCAAACACTGTCTAGGTTAAAACACTCAAAATATAAAAGTTTAAAGTAGGGGCGCCTGGGTGGCGCAGTCGGTTAAGCGTCCAACTTCAGCCAGGTCACGATCTCGCAGTCCGGGAGTTTGAGTCCCGCGTCAGGCTCTGGGCTGATGGCTCAGAGCCTGGAGCCTGTTTCCGATTCTGTGTCTCCCTCTCTCTCTGCCCCTCGCCTGTTCATGCTCTGTCTCTCTCTGTCCCAAAAATGAATAAACGTTGAAAAAAAAAAGTTTAAAGTATTCAAAGCCCTCAGTGTAGGGTATAAGACGTTATTGCTAGTAAGCCTCACAGTAATCCTCAAAGAGATGGACCTGTGATATCAGTCAGTCCTACTGCTAAATAGATTATCCTTTCTTTGACCCCATAATTGGTTCAGAGTGCTATTGTATTTTATTAATTCTCACCGTTTTGGAAGATTAAATGTATTTTATTAAGGGAACCTGATAATTTTCTACAAGTCAAGGAGGAATAAACATGGACAGCTCCCCTCCTGGTATGTACACTTAAGCAATATAAAAAATACTACATGTCAGAGAACATCAGGTTCTGATACAGATTTTAAGACATGAATGCAAAGCATCTCTAGTATCTGGTATTATGGCAAATATGGTTTGCTCATTTTATGAATCTGAGTTATTAAAAAAATATGTCATGTAGCAGAAAAACTGCTATCTAGTATTCTGGTTGGTGCAGACCCTAAGAGAATTAGCCAAAAAAAATTTAATCTTAAAAAAAAAGAGAAAAAACACATCTTTCTACATTCTTTCAGGTGGACAGATCCAGCTGAAAAATGTGAGGGTGTTTGCCAAACCAATGACTTTCTTCTCTGATTACTACATTCCCCTTCCTCTTGCCCACACAGATGTAGCCCTTGTTAATATGATTCTTCTAGGCATCCTGAATTCTTCCAGGCTATATTTATTTAGTTTATAGGTAGACATTTCATCTAAGCTTGTCAAATAAGAATTTCTTTCCTGAAAACTTGGATTTAGACTTAGAGGCTGCAGTTTTAAATATATAATATTTTTTTCACTAAAAAAGTGATCTATAACTAGTGTTGGATTGTTAGTTGTTGGACATTACAGTCTAAGTGATTTCACCCAGTTCCATGTACTAAATACCATCTACAGTTGATGACCACTGTGTTAGTTATCTGTTGATGCCTAACAAATTACCACAAACTTAGCCTCTTGGCAGTTTCTGTTTCAGCACTTTACCTGTGTCTCACAAGGCTGCAATCAACTTGTCTGCCAAGCTGGCTGTGTTCTCAACTGTGTTCTTAAGCTACAATTCAAATAGGCAAGTGTCTGTTTCTAAAACTCCTCCAGGTTTTTGGTAGAATCTCCATGCAGCTGTGTGACTTAGGGCCCGGCTTCTTAACTGGCTGTTGGGTCAAGGCTGCCCTCAGGTCCTAGAGGCTACCTTCAGTTGCCTATCATGTGGCTCCTATTTGCAGGCAGTTCACCACATGACTTTGCTTACTCAAGGCCAGCAAGAGAATACTTTCAGTCTGCTAAGACATTTATATAACATAATCATGGGAGTGACATTCCATCACTCTTGTCATAGTGTATTTGTCAGAAGTCATAGGTTGACAGGTTCTGCTTACAGTCCAGAGGAAGGAATTTTACAAGAGCATAACTCATCGGGAGCCTCCCTAGGGTAGGTTTGGTAGAACAACTCAATGAGTATAGCTAGCTTTGATCTTTCCCATGGGCCCTAGACTACCCTACATCTCCACTTGATGTTGAGTAGGTAATGCCAAAAAGAAAATGTTAAAAAAAAAAATTGCCTTGTCTCTATACATAACCCCCAGCCAAACTTGCTTCTCCATTTCAGTTGATGATACTACAATTTATACTTTCCTCGGGGCAAAATCATCACAGTCATCTATGATTTACCTCCTCACCCCACCTACCATATTTAATTCATCAGTAAGTGTTGTTCAACCTTCAAGTCCCAAATCTAACCACATATCAAATGGGTTGCTCATCATCCTAATCATGAAAAGTCTTCCTACAGGTCTCCCAACTTTAGCTCCCTACAATGAATTTATGGCACAGAAAACATGATTATATTTAAGGTAAGAATGAGAGAGCACAAAAAGAGGAAAAAAAGGACAGAAAAGGAAAGACAAGTTGGGAGACAGAGAAGAGCAGAAGAGAAGGTAAGTGAAGGAGAGAAGAGAAAGTTAAGGATAATGAGGTGTGTATGAGAAAAAGACAAAAGAGGAGAAGAAAGGAGAGATGGGGAGCCGAGAAGAGGATAGACAAGGAAAGGGGAGAGTTGACAGAGAACAAGACAAAGACACAATGGAGTTATCCTCCTTTCTCCCTTTCCTACCATTCATACATGATCTATCACCAAATCCTACGGATTCATCTTCATAATATACCTGAAATCTGTCCATTTATCACTACCTCCACCACCACTACTCTAATACAAGCTATCACCTCTTGCCCAGACTAGTTTCAAAGCCTCTTAACTGGACAACCTACTTCTGTTCTAGCTGCATCTCACAATCTATTTGTCACATAGCCAAAATGATTCTTTTAAAATGTAAATCACATGATATCATTTCCCTACTAATTCCTCCCATGGCTTCCCATCATATGGACCAGTAATAACAATTCTTGATGAGCTGAACCTAGGCTAGATCTCTGACCTCGGTTCTGATTACTATCCTCTTGCTCACTCTTCTCTAGGCACACTGGATAACCTCCAGGCTGAAGTATGCCTCACAGTTTCCTACTTCAGAGTCATTGCTATTCCTCTGTGAGATGTTCTTCCTACAGATAATCACACAGCTGGCTCCCTCCCTTTGATCAGATTCCTGCTGGAACACCAATCTTTCAGAAAGGACTACATTAAACATCAGCCCTTTCATCATTCTTTTATCCTAATTTATATTTCTCCATTGCACTTACCAGTATTTGACATTTTATAATTTTTTTATTTAATGTTTGTTTGTTTGTTTGTTTATTTGAGAAATACAGAGCATGAGCAGGGGAGGGGCAGAGTGAGACAGAGATACAGAATCTGAGGCAGGCTCCAGACTCTGAGCTGTCAGCACAGAGCCCAACATGGGGCTCGAACTCACCAGCCATGAGATCACAACCTGAGCTGAAGTCAGACGCTCAACCAATTGAGCCACCCAGGTGGTCCAAGTATTTGGCCGTTTTGATCCATATTGGTTTTTTTTATCAGTGTTCCCCTACTTCCCCACAGGTAAGTTCCCTGAAGACAAACAAGGGCTTATTTTGTTGACTTTTGTATGCCTATGATTTAGAACAGTGTCTAGCACACAGAAAGCACTCAGTGACTGTTGAATGAATACAAGGAAACTATAAATCTAGACGTATTCTAAAATCTCCACCTGTTAGCATGAGAAAATATGAGCTAAATGTCCCTACTATGCAATTTAATTTAAATTGAGTCTGATTCAATACTTTTGAAAGTCCCTTCAAGTTATAGTTGATCATTTGACAAAACACTAGATCCTTCAAATCCTTCAAATGATTGTCCCCATGACCACTTCTCGCCCTAAAAGAGTGATTACGGACATGGGTGACTAAGGAATGAGGCTCCTTGCAGCAACAAGATAGGTGACCCTTAGCTAATAAATTTATCATGTATTTTGTCTGGGATATTTTCTGCAATTAATACCTCTTGTTTGATGTTTGCTTTTTTATGATACCTGTATTTGGCTTGTTTTCATTACAGAAAATATCAGAATTATAAATGTTTTTATTTGTATAGATAATAAGCAGTTTTTAATACTTTTGAATATCTGCTCAGAGTTGGCTGAGTGTTGTATACCATTTGTTATAAAATATTCAATAGAAATCTGATACTAATTCCTGATCTAAAAAAAACATATACTTGAATTGAATATGATCAAAGACACTGATTCTACAGAAACCATTCCTTACACTTTTACTTGTGAATGTCTAAACTTGTTTAAGAAAAAGAACAGGAGTCAGCCTGTATTTTGAAGATTATCAACTGATGAATATTACTGTTTGAATTTTCTTCTTTAAAAATGCATAGAATCTGATAGCATTGATATTTAGATCATGAACTTGTTTTATGATCAAAAGTATACAGAAAACTTTTTTCTGACCAGTACTGTCTGCCTAAGTAAATGTTTTTATTTTTAATATATGAAATGTTTCCTTCTTGAGAAAAACTAATGTATTCTTTGAAGATGGACTCTCTCCCTTATATATTAAAAAATCCAGCTTTGCTTTAATGATCAGAGCCGGGTTATTATGTGTTCTGACTCCGAAACAAGGCATGAGTTTGCTGCAATCCATCCCATATTTGCTTATATGGTGTTTTGAGAACAAACTCAAACCATATCTTTTCCTTCATAACAGCCAGCAAAGCTATAGAAATGGGGGCTCAACACCAACTAAATCTTGATCCAACAAAGGTAATTGATGGCCTTATCCACCCAAAATTTCAAGATTCTTCTACCCTGCCCCAAAGGTGATAGGTATGATTTCCTTTTTTTTTTTTTTTTTTTTTTTTGGCCTTGTTTCTACTATACCTAATAAATGGATTTTTGTACGTTCCTTCTACATGGTGTTGGGTTCTTAATTCACATGAAAGATGTTGTTGACCTAAGAAGAACTGGAATAGACTTTCTATAATTAACTGCTACAAGTTTCCCACAACAGATGGATATATAAAATTAATCCAAGGACCATGAGAAGTTTTATAGAGTAGAGGAGAAAAGAAGAGGAGGGAGCAAACTGTGATTAAAGAAATGGAATTCAAGGGGGTATACTTTGGTTTCCAAACCTACAAAAGAAGTTGTAATATCTTTTAGCAAAACAAAAGAACCTAGCAAAATAGCAGAAACTACAAAGATAATTTAAGACAGGTGACACCAAAGAACAGCAGCTACCTAAAAATATTAGGGACACCTGGGTGTCTCAGTCTGTTGAACAACCAACTCTTGATTTCAGCTCAGGTCATGATCCTGCGGTTGTGGGTTCCAGCCCTGCGTTAGGCTCCCGCTGAGCATGGAGACTGCTTAGGATATTCTCTCTCCCTCTGCTCCTCCTCCCTGCTTGTGTCTCTCTCTCTCTCTCTCTCTCAAATTAAAAAAAAAGTAAATTAAAAATATTAATATTTCTATTTTTTTGTCAATGTCTAAGATAACGTACTAAAAGTATGTGTGAGTTTTTCACCTTTGTTCTCAACACTAATTCCTGAAATTGTTAGCCACAATGTTTCAACAGTTTATGAAATTGTATTTATTACTCACAGTTATTGAATTCCAGAATAAAATGTTTCATACATAATTCTGTTGTCTAAGTAAAGCTGAATTTTTTTTTAAGTAAGGCTGAATTTAAAACAAGTCATATTACATATAGTTTTCCTTTACATGAATGCTCTAAACTTTCTTATGCATATAAAAATTAAAAATAGCCAATAATTCTTAAAATAAACATTTTGATTAATGACCCAAGTATATGATTTTCTACCAAATCTATTCATCATTATCATATTAGTAAGTCAGTTCTCTAATAATTTGGAATTTAAATTTTTTTTAAATTCTGGTTGTTTAGCAGATTTACAACCTTCAACTATTCAAATTAGCAGAGAATTTATTAGGTCAGTTCCCATAAATACCAGTTCCATGTATGTTTTCACATGTCAGACACAAACATATCTCAGATTCTCAGTTTTACACTAGATGTCTTTTACATATACCACATACACCCAGAATTCAGCTTTTACTTACAGAGTTTTTCCACATTGACCTGAACAGATCAATGTTCCGAGTAGCAAGGGAAGATTTTAGAAAATTCCTTAAACACTATATTTTAACTATTATGAATATTACTCATAGTGTTTATTACAGATAAACAAGCACTTTAAAAGCAGAGGAAACACTAAAAAAATATAGGAAAATAAATTTCTTTAACGTGTATTTCACTTTAAATACATGAGTTTAAGAACTTCTAGTAGTTCTCCAAATAACAATAATATGCTTCCTAATATCAGAGAAAAAAATTTGTGTAATACATATAAATGCATGCACTGCATTTCCAGAAATTTAAAGTAATATTCTTAAATACAATTTTATATATCTTTAGTTTAACAATTTCCTTTTTTCCAATTACAAAGAATTCTTTGAAGTGTACTTTATCTTCAGATAAAAAATTTGGCATATCAGTTGCATATTTAATTATTCTTCAATCTCATCCTTATATTTTTAATACTGAATGCTAACTACCAATCTTTAGGGAGAATGATTTAACTAAAAGTTTAAATTGATGGGTCTTTACTGTCAAACATAACTAACATTTTAGGTTGAGAAACCATATTCCATTCCACAGTCAAATAATTATAATGAAAAATGCAAGTTATATAATAATACATGACTAAAAATTATCATGTGAAAACTATCAGTATGCTGACTTGACAAATTTTATGTGGTCTCCTTCAGCTTAAACGTGCATATAAATCATTTAAAAGAATGGGTCAAAATGCACATTCTGACTCTGCAGGTCTAGATGTAGTCTGAGATTCTAACAAGTTCCAGTGTTGCTGACGCTTACAGACCATGAAACATACCGACTAGCAAGAGAAGATTTTAGAAAATTCCTTACACACTATATTTTAACTATTATGAATATTATCCTGTCACAGATCATGCTAACTTCCTAAATATGAATATAAATTAGTATTTGTGCTGGACACAACTGAAGTGACAATCCAACTCACAGATTCTTGTAGTGGCTTTAGTACTAATATCATTTCCCATCCACCTCCACTCTGATGAAATGATATTGATCCAATTAGAAACATTTGACATGAAGACAATAATATTCTCTCTGGATGACTGTTAAAGCTTAGTCACTTTAATGGAAGCCCCTCAAAAAAAATCTCAGTTTTCTGATACTGAAGTCCTTGGAGCAGCCTTTCTGAAATTTAGTTGATGAATTCATTTTTAAATCTGAGTTAACTTTAATACCTATCCAATAAATCCTCCTCTTAATTTAGGTTAGTTAAAGGTGACAAGTGTCTCTTGCAACCCAATAAACCTCAATAACACAATTACTTACTTTATCAAAGTAAGAATCAAAATATAATTATTATAAACATCCCCTGTACTGAACGCCATACAAAATAAATGCTGGTGTGCTGTTCTATAGAGGAGCTACCAGCCATATGTGACTTTGTAAATCAATTAAAATTAAAAAAAAAACTTAAAATTCAATTCCACTGTCATATTAGTCACATTTTAAGTGTTTTATACCAATATGTGTCTAATGGCTAGCATATTAGTGCAGATAAAGGACCACCTCTCTCATTGTAGAAAGTTTCATAAAAAAGCACTGTCCAGAATAAATTAATTGGGGTTTGTGAGTATAGCTAGGTCTGGAAAAAGATTACTTAAACATGCTAAGAAATTCCTCCACTGGCCATTGTGCTAAGAACAAATTTTATAAACTATATCTCTAAGTCCTAATTTCTTTTACAGAAGGAAACTTCATAAATTGCCCATTCCTCTAAGAATGCTATGATATTCTTGACCCTATTTCTATGACTCTAGTCAGTATGCTTATAGTCATTAGTACAGTACATAGAGTTATTATTTGATAACATGAATTTTCATTAACATAATAAAATTAAGTCTAAAATGAGAATTATAAATGTAGAAAAAGGCATTAAAGTATTGGATCACTAATTAAGTCATGATATCTATTATATTAAGTAAAATATGCTAAAATATTCATATAAGTCAAATATGCTAAAATGAGGTCATTCTCAAAGAATTTACGATAAATCAGCCTCATAGATTCATTGCAGACTGATGAGGAGGGGTTCAAAGGCCATTCACTTTCCATTGGTTGGGCAATGATGCCTTTCCTTGACAGTACAAGATATCACCTTGGTATTTTATTTAATCTAAATCTAAAGTCGTATGTCATAATTTATTTCTACATTACTTACACAGAAAAAGTAAAATATTACTTTTAAGATGTTAATGTCAGGGACTAAATATTTACCATACAACCCCCCTAATAGGCACATCTTCATTAAAGTATAACAACAATCTTTAAAAAAAAATTTTTAATGCTTATTTATTTTTGAGAGAGGCAGAGCTTGAGTGGGGGAGGGGCAGAGAGTGAGACAGAATCAGAAGCAGGCACCTGACGTGGGGCTTGAACTCATGAACTGCAAGATCATGACATGAGCTAAAGTCAGACGTTTAGCCAATTGAGCCACCCAGGCATTCCAAATCTTTTAAAGGGAAGAGGAGCTATATGCAAACATACATACATATACCCACAAATCTGAATTCAACACTTATTTGTCTGAATTTTGAGCCCTGTGCCTTCCAGTCATTGTTTTCTCCCTATATGAAAAGATGTAAGCAGGAAAGTAGCCCCCCACCCTTTTTTTTTTTTTGTTTTCAAACAACACTGAATCTAAGGGGCAATAATCAATTCTAAAAAAATCCCCTTATTAATGAAAGTAATAACCAAGGTATAATCTGTATCCATGTATAAAAGTGTCTTTGTAAGAAAACAGAATATTCTGAAGGAAATTTACTTTGAAGCCAACACTTAAAAACTGATGTGTTCTCTAAAGTAACTAACTCTTTTTCTGAATGACGTGTTTTTTTTACATTTATTTATTTTTGAGAGAAAGAGAGTGACAGAGCACAATGGGGGAGGGGCAGGAAGACAGAGAGAGAGGGAGACACAAAATCCGAAGCAGGTTCCAGGCTCTGAGCTGTCAGCACAGAGCCTGACACGGGGCTTGAACTCAGGAGCCATGAGATCATGACCTGAGCCAAAGCCAGATGCTTAACTGACTGAGCCACCCAGGCGCCCCTCCTGCATGACATTTTAAATTCAACATGGTACCTTTAATCTGAGTGTTATGATGAAAATATATTGACCATTTAATAGGTTTTTAAATAGACCATTTAATATCCATACCAAAGTATGGATAATACTTAGAACATAAAAAATTCTGACATTGCAATTTAATTATTTAGGCTTTTGAACAATGCAGAAAGTTTTTAGAGTACAGATGATGAATTAACTACTTGATAAAAGCAGTATGCTAATAAGACTTTGGTTCTGTATACATCAATTAATTTCAGTCTTTTTCATACCTCTTAAATCTCAAAATGGTGTCTGTGTGTGTAAATAATACATGTGTGTATGTGTGTATAAAAGAGAGAGGAAAAGAGAGACTGAATTAATGTAAGTGATCCTACATCAGGAAGAACTGCTGTGAGTACATGTGCTACTGACATTGGATCAATATTATTATTTGAAAATGACTCTTAATCATATTGCTTGTTAATTAAGTTACAATATCCTCTAAATCTGGAGACTATTATGGTCTCCATTATATCAAAAGCTATTCTATAATTGACAAAATAATTTTGGTGGGGCTTCCCAGCAGATTTACCAGTACTGATTCCAGGAATTAAATCAACCTATTCAATTGAATGAATGTGGTTCAATTCCATATAACTGGCCTGTGCTCTCCTAACTCAAAAAACAACAGTCATTAAACTGTAATACATCTGATTACTCTGTACAAAAGCAACATACATCTAAGTGAGAGCAGCTGTGGTGAAACAAAATACTCTCTTCCCTTTTGGAGACCATTAGAAAACTAAAGCTGATAGATGAATCAAATCCACGGCGGGGGGGGGGGGGGGGAGCGCTAATAGAACAGTAAAACATATGGATAGTGCTCCACTGCAGAATTATGATCCTGTTAAAGGAAATTTCTCTCTAGAAATGTCCTCAATGACTCCTATGCTTGTTCACATTAGAATACCTATATTGTATGACAAATGGAAAATAAATCTGTTTCAAGTATGCATTGTCATATTAAAAGACTCTGATGCTTTGCCATTACTCAAGTGTCCCATTTCTCTCTTCAATGTTAAAACAGATGTCATGATGTTACTATTAGCATTTCATGTTTATACTTTTCTGCATTTTCCTAATAAAATTATTTTTCACTGACTCTGTATGCTTTCTACTTACCACTGATACAAATTTTATTTCATATTTACATTAACATGACTAAGGAAATATTATCTTGCTTTATCATTACTGCTGATTACAGTGTTTGCAAATATCCAAGGTAAGTCAGTGAAAGAAAGACACGTTCAAGGCATTTCTACTGCAACAAACTGTGAGTTTTGTTCATGTAGTTTTTAAATTTTTGATATACATTAACATGTGAATATAAATGTGAATGATTTACAAGAACATTCCAGTTGATTTAAAGTTGGTGAGCTACATAAGAAGAAGAGGGTTTAGGGGCACCTGGGTGGGTCAGTCGGTTAAGCATCCGACTTCGGCTCAGGTCACGATCTCGCGGTTTGTGAGTTCAAGCCCCGCATCAGGCTCTGTGCTGATGGCTCAGAGCCTGGAGCCTGTTTCAGATTCTGTGTCTCCCTCTCTCTCTGACCCTCCCCCATTCATGCTCTGTCTCACTCTGTCTCAAAAATAAATAAACGTTAAAAAAATTAAAAAATAAATTTAAAAAAGAAGAAGAGGGTTTAGAATGGAGAGGCTTGTAGGATTCAAGTACATGGAGAGAACAGTAGAAAACTAAGAAATTTAAGCTACAATGTCATGAATGTTTAATTGTAAGATCAATGTTTTGTAACAAACACTTTTCCACTGGGAGGTGGAGGAAGCAAAGGAGAAAAAATGTTTACCAGATGTTGGGCATTCCAAATAAGAAAAAGAAGACATTACTCCTATCACTGCTTCTATAGCACAGATGCTATCTATCACTACAGTACTATAGTCAGACCATGTGGTCCACTTTAATGAGTGTCCTCCTAAGTGGCTATTAATTAGCATGTTCTTATATACTAAGTCTCAATATCATTCCAAAGTTTATAGTTGGTTCCTTACTTTCTTCTTTCTTTAGAGTATGCTTTATGAGTTTTATGAAGAAGTTCCAGTGATTACAAGAGCTCAGAGCATTTACATGGTTTTGGAGGCGGGGTGGGGGAACAAAATATTGACAACTGCCAGAGAGGGAGTAGACAATAAATGAGCCAACCCCAATGAGGATAATAAGTAATAATGGAAGACTAAATAATAATGATGAGTGGAGCCAGTTCATCAGTTTTCCATATCTCAGGCTTTTGCCTCACTTAACTGAATAAAATATATATGGTTCAAGTTATAGTGAAAAAATATTCCTCTTTCTGATATGCATTTATTCATACAACAACTATTTATTGTTTACCTACCATATTTCTGGCAATGTGGTCTGGGATAAAATTACTTTTCAAACTTCCTGATAAACATGAATTTAGTGCCCTTGCATTCTGCACTAATATAAGATAGTACCTTCTGACTTCACCCTGTGAAAAACTCTTAAGAGGTGAATGAAATACTGTAATAAAAGAAAAACATTGACATAACTTAAAAACACATGAATAAATCTTGAATTCAAACACTGTAATTTGAAAAACAGCCTGTATACCTAACAAGGCTTATATTTTCACTTTGAAACAACACATGGTCTACCCATTTGTCACACCTAAGAGATGTCTAGGCTACTTCTATATCTTGTGAACAGTTTCATGGATCTACAACCACCATGGCGATCAAAAATTCTTTCCTGAGGTATTCTGTCAAAATGAAATTAATTTTTACTATTATGTGAGAAAATATTAATTTGGGGTATACCTGAAAGCATTATTTTTTCACATCTAGGTTGTATGTGAGGTTCCAACATGGAAAACAGGTCAGTGGAACTTTGGAATGATTTTTTCCAAGAAGGGAAAAAAATAATCTTATATAATATCAATCATATAATTAAGTATACAGGCAATTATTGTAAGCCATATGATTTATTGGCGCCTGGGTCTTAATATTTAAAAATAAATCCTTCAGTTTCTTAAAAGACTATGTTTAACCTACCTACTTTCAGATAACTGTGAACAAAAATTTTGAGGTTTAATAATCTATATAACTATGTTTAGAATTATTTGTAGGTAATCTGATATCAGCATAAAATAGTTAAGATAAATACTTCAGGGGTTATTTTTTATTACACAAAGTTATGATGGTTAACATATTTCTGCAATTTTCAGCTCCATTCTTTCATTCAAAATCAGTAGAATTCTGTACTCCACTTATGAGTAAACCACTTAGGCAGTTACCTGGAGAACACAGAATATCCATAAAAGAAAGAGATAGGTACAGTGAATATTCTCTAAAAAGAAAAATAAGCTATATCTGGAAATATAAAATTGGCACTAAGCATTTTATTTAAAACATATGAAAAATGTCAAACTTCATAAAAAGGATAACTAATACACAGAACGCTTAAAACAGATTTTGAAGAGTTGGAGTAAGAATTTAAAGAAAGATATAAACCAATAGGGACCATAAGCATCAAGGGACACAGCAGAATATCCAACATACTAGGAAATCACACACACAAAAAAAATGTATCCAGACTTGATTGAAAAGAAGGCAACATTCTGACAAACACCAGGGTAAATTTTATTGCCATTTCTTAGTGAAAAAGGAATACGGAAATCCACTGCCTGTTGCATATTATTATGTTTCCAGTTGATTGCATAATAAATTTTATATAGTTCTCATTCTATATAGTGAGTTTGGTGATTCTAAATATAAAGTGTTCATAGAGTCCTAATAAAGGAATCCTCCCAGGCATATTTGCAACAATGACCTCTATGTAATTAGCCAAGTTCTGGTGCCAGGAGTACAAAGAAACTAGTAAGAACATTCTCACAGATGATTGTTTTTAACAAGCTTATTTTTGTTTGGGTGTTCTACTTATTACATATGCATGTCTGATCTCTTGCAAAACTAAAGCCTTATAAGAATGTCAAGGTTACAAGTGAGGTTCTGTAATTTTCCATTAGTCATCAGGTAGGTACTAGATTTAAACAGCAGATTGTTTCAATTGGTTTAGTTGGCTAGTGCCAAAGCCTATTCAAATGTTCTCTGCCTGTTGTTTACTTTTGTATTTGTAACTCAAAGTCTTGCTGCCAAGTATTCTGAGCTCTCCAAAATATTTTAATGCAAATAGGTTGGAAATGTCATCAGGACAATTACATTAAGGAAAAAGCTCAAGTAAATCCACAAGCAAATGGGTTTGGGGGGGGCACTTCCACATAGATCATTAATTCTTAATGATGAGGATAATAAAAGTAAGGTACTGATGATATACTATGTATATTAACATTAGCTGGGAAATAATGATTAAGCAGTAAAAACATAAAACTGATTGGAAGGTGATGAGCACATTCCAAGCAGAAAGCAGAAACGAAAACAGTGGCAGGAAGAATAAGACAGGAAAGGCAAGAGAACAAGGACTGCAGAGTCCTGGCAGTGTCTGTACTTGGATTCTTTTGCGGAAGCCATCAGTATCCTGTTAAATAGCCACCCAGTCAACAGTCAAGCCCATACGCCCAAGGTCAGATACTGAGGAGCTAAATTTTGCAACAAATGTGACCAGACAAAAAAAAGGCACAATTGTATGGAATTAATCAGCCAGCTCAGCAGGACCCAATTCTCATTTCTTTTTCTGGTATCTAAGAATATTCTCTAACTCCTTCTCTAGATTCAAGTGCAAATGGCATGTTGCTATTATCATCTGATATTAACTACTTTAAGCCACCATCAACATTGCCTTTTGGTTTACAGGATTCAATCCATATCTACTGTCTGTTTCAAAATTCTGAGTATCACATGCCTATTTTATATCTCATCGTAGTCATTTCATCCAACCAAATTTTTTTTTTTTTTAAGTTTATTTATTTATTCTGAGAGAGAGAGGGAGAGAGCACGTGCCCAGTGAGCAGGGGAGGGACAGAGAGAGGGAGAAAGAGAATCCTAAGTAGGCTCTGCACTCTCAGTGTGGGGCTCAAATTCACGAACCATGAGACCATGACCTGAGCCGAAATCAAGTCAGATGCTTAACTGAGCCACCCACGTGCCCCTTTGTCGAACCATACCTTAAAAATAAATCAGAACACAACTAACAGTAAGCATGTAAAAGAACTTAAGATGTGTAATATGCAATTGTTTTCATGACATTTACTACACATACTGAATTTAAAAGTTTTATCCAAATTATTTATGATCAAATCAGGCCAGGTGTATAGGAGACAATGCACCTATTCAAATACAGTCAAAGCATCAATTCCCATTTATTATCCACCCTCATTATTTTATTTTTATAAAATTAATTTCTTTCAAAATTATAGTATGCCATGTTAACATGTATTTCAAAAACAACATATGGTTCCTCTATTCCATGGTGTTGCATCGTGGAGATGGTACAGTGAATGATAAAGATACATAGACACAAGAAGCAACTTTAAAGTTCATGCAGGTACAGAAGGTCAAATGGGTTCAACATCCTAGAAAACAATTTGGGCAACAGAGACAAGAAAATGAAACAAAAAGACTGGGCAACACAGACCAGACAAAGGCAAAGCTTCACAGAATAGGAATTTAGAGTCCAACCCTGAAGATTAATGGGAATCATAGGATACCCACATCAAATAGGGCACCAAACTTATCAAGTAGATTTATGACCTTATTTGTGTGAGGGTAAAAATAACATGTATTGAGCCTCAGTAATGAAAAGACAAGACATATAGGAACCTCCAGGCTGGAAGATGAAGCGAGGTGAAGAGAAGGAAAAGTGTACCTAATACTTTGACTTTTTATTAAGCATGAATTTTAAATTTTTATTGAAGTATAGTTTACATACATTAAGATGAAGATCCTAAGTATTCAGTTCAATGAGCTTGGGTAACTGCATGCAACCCTTTAACTATCCCTCAAAACAAGAACATTTATATAATCAACAGAAAGTTTCTTTATATCCCATTTCCTGTCCATTTCTACCTCCACCTCAGGCAATTACTTTGAGATTTCTGTAACAATTTCTAAAACAATAAGTTTTACCTTTTCTTGGAATTTATGTAAATGAATTACAATGTATGCATTTCTTTTTTTGCATGTAGATTTTTAATATCACAAAATATTCTAGAAATTCATCCATGCTGCTTGTATCAGTAGTCTGTTCCTTTTCTCTGAGTAGTATTCCATTATATGAATGTACAAATGTGTATCATTTGGTTTACCTGTTGATGGATATTTGTTGGGGGTTTTTTCTTTGTTTTAATTTTTTCTACTATTATCTATTATTATATTATTATTTTAAAAGAGAGAGAGCACGAGGAAGAGGTGTGTGTGTATGTGGGAGGGAGGGAGAGAGGGGGGGAGAGAGAGAGAATCTTAAGCAGGTTCCACACTCAGCACAGAGCCTGATGCAGAGTTTGATTCCACGACTCTGGAATCATGACCTGAGCCAAAATCAAGAGGAGTGCTCAACCGACTGAGCCTTCCAGGCACCCCTGTTAGGAGGGTTTTAATTCAAATATTGGCTTAATAAGAATAGGCTGCTATGAATATTTATGTGCAAGTCTTTGTGTGGGTGTATATTTTATGTTTCCGTAGATAGCTGGGTCACAAGAGAGATGTATGTTTAACTTTATAAGAGAGTGCCAGATAGTCCAAATAATTTATTTTTACATTCCCATTAACAACTTATGAGCATTTTAGTTTCTCTACATACTCACCAATAGAGTTCCTATGTACCCTACAATATTGATACTTTGTATTAGTATGGTAACTTTGTAATAAATAATAAAACAATATTGATGCATTTGGTATTGTCAAATTTTTTGTTTTTGTTTTTAGCCCTTTAAATGGATAGCAGGCAGTGTATCATTGTGCTTTTTATTTGCATTTCCTGATGACTAATGATATTCATTACTTTTTCATTTTCCAATTGTCCATTACTATGTATTCTTTTGCGAGGTTTCTGCTATGTCTTTTGCCCATTTTAATTGGATGCTTTATCTTTTTAGTGTTGATTTGTAAAAATAAAGGTCTTTTGTCACATAATTGTATTTCCCCATCCTTAACTTGCTTATTTGATGGTGTACTTGATAAGAAGAAATCCTTAGTTTTGACAAAGACCAACAAATACATCAATATTTCCTTTTGTAGTCCTAATAAATCTTTTTAATAAATAATCTATTTAATAAATAATTTAATAAATCATCTAATAAATATTTTCCTGCCCTAAGTTAGTAAGAAAATAGTACTGAGAATTCCCATGTACCTTACACCCAATATCCCATGTTACATTTCTTATAATTAATGAATCAATATTGATAAATTTACCAAACTTTATTCTCATTTCCAGAGGCTTTACCTAAGATTCTTTTTCTGTTTCAGTGTCCCATCCAGGACACAACATTGCATTTAGTTGTCATGTTTCCTTAGGTTCCTCTTGGTTTGTGACAGTTTCTCAGACTTCCATTGTTAATAATGAAAGCTTTGAGGAGTGTTAGTTAGGTATTTTATAAAATGTCTCTCAGTTAAGATCTTTTGTTTTTCTCACGATTCGATTGAGTGTGATGGTTAATTTTATGAGCCAACCTGGCCAGGCCATAGTATCAACATTTAAACAAACATACTCTGGATATCTCTGTCAGGGCATTTGTGAATGAAATTTACACTTAAATCAGTGGACTCTGAGGAAAGCAGATTGTTTTCCATAATGGAGGTGGGCCTCATTCAATCAGATGAAGGCCTGAATAGAATAAAAGATTGATCTTCCCAGGGCTAGAGAAAATTTGGCCAGCAGATAGCCTTCAGACTTGAACTGTAACATTGGCTCTTCCTGGGTTTCCAACTTTCTCTCTCTCTCTCTCTCTGTCTCTCTCTCTCTCTCTCTGTCTCTCTCTCTATATATATCTCAATATCAGCATACATATAGACAGAGAGATACATCCAGTTGGTTGTTTCTCTGGAGGATCCTGACCAATACAGTGGAGTTGCAGGTTTGGGGGACAAAGACTTTATAAAGAAGTAAAGTGCCATTCTCATTGCATTATACCAAAGGTACATAGTATCTGCGTGACTTATCACCTTGATTGCCTGTCTGAGGTATGTGGATCAGATTTCTCAACTGCAAAGTTACTATTTTTCCCCCTTCTATACTGTGCTCTTTGGAAGGAAATCACCATATGCAGTCGACAGTTAAGGAGTAGGGAGTTATGCTCCACTCCCTTGAGAGAAGAGTATCTACATAAATTATTTCAAATTTCTCTACATACATCATTTGTCTATTTATCCCCATTTATTTAGTCTTTTATATATATATATATATCTGTATGAACTCAAGGATGTATATTTTATAATTTATTTAGTCTTTTATATATATATATATCTGTATGAACTCAAGGATGTATATTTTATAATTTGGATTACCATCTACCACCACCTTATTTATATTGTTGCTTGAAGTGTAAAAGCTTTGGCCATTGGAAACTCTTTCCTTTGGCTGTTGTGTCCCTTTGATATATCCCCCTCATTGTGAGTTCCTATGACTTGAGTGTGTTTATTTGTTTCCTTAAGCAATTTCTTATTTTCTGACACTACAAGTTTCTCCAGGCTCATCTTGTATATTTCCTGATTCAGTTCTAGAATAATCCATTTCTCCCAGGAGCTCTAGCTCCTATTATTAAAGAATGATATTAGAATTAAGTTCTGGCTACTAGGTGTGCTCATTGGTACTGAGGTGTTATTGCTTCCACACCCTCTCAACTGATAGAGAAAGGAAATCTGTGTGTATACTAATGTGTATATACAAGAATCTGTAAACATTCCTGTATGTAATTATCCATATCCCTATTAAGCTAAATATGAGTTTATACTGGCATATACAAATGCAACCCATACTACATTTATTATTGTAGCCTCTTCCCCGTGCTTATCTGTAACTTCTCAGTCCAATAACAAAAACCTTGGCTCCACCTGTCTACCATGCAATTACTTACTGGTTCAATTCCCATATATATGTATGGTGGTATCAGAATTCGTATTCTGTAGCTCAACATGGAACAATTTTATGAACTATAGTACTGTGCCTATATACATTTTCTCTTGCCTTTAGACTTAAAGACTCTATTCATTTCTGAAGTTACTTAGGTCAGTATCTTTTTCTCCTAATACCTTCAGCAAAGTCATTTCATATATTTATAATAGATTTTGTCTACATCACTCCTGGGATCTCACACCTAGTAATTTTTTTTTTTTTAATTTACTTACACTTAGGCACATTCTTTGTATTGTAAAGTTCTATGGGTTTTGACAATCCATAGTGTCATGTGCCCACCATTACAGTATTATACAAAATAGTTTCACCATCCTAAAAAAATACCTTGTGCTTTTCCTCTTCAACCCTCTTTCGCTTCTGCTGAAAGCCTGGCAACCACTGATCTTTTTTACCTCATGTAACACCTACTTCACTACTACCTCATGTAGTTTTGCCTTTTCCAGAAGGTCATGTAATTGGAATCACAGTAAGCCTTTTCAGATTGGCATATATATAATATATATATATATATATGTATATATATATATATATACATATATATATATATATATATATATATATATATATATATATATACGTTATAATGTTTACTTATTTTTGAGAGACAGAGCATGAGCAGGGGAGGGGCAGAGAGAGAGGGAGACACAGAATCCAAAACAGGCTCCAGGCTCTTAGCTGTCAGCCCTGACCTCCGACCCAGGACTCAAACTCACGGACCACGAGATCATGACTTGAGCCAAAGTCAGATGCTTAACTGACTTGAGCCACCCAGGTGCCCCACACATTGGCCTATATTTTTCTATATAAGCATCTAGTGATTCCAAATTAAAAGACTGGTCCTTTCACTATTGAGCTGACTTTGTAGGAAGTTAATTGGATCATGGGTCAATTAATGCATGAGTCTACTTCTGAACTCTGTTATGTTCTATTGATTCTATTCGGCTATTCTAATAACAATGATACATTATCTTAATTACATTAACTTTATAGCTTGAAATCTGGAATTACAAGTCATTCAATTTTGTTGTTCTTTGGCAAGATTATTTTGGTTCTTCTAAGTTCTTCCATTTGCATATAAATTATAGAATCTAATTGTTGATTTTATCAAAAAAGACTTCAAGGATTTTGATTTATATTGAATTGAATCTATAGACCAATTTGAAGAGAAAGAAACACCTTAATACTGAACCTTCTAATTTGTGAAAATAGTATCTCTGTTTATTTCAGTCTTCATTAATTTCTCTCAAACAGATTATAGTTTTTAATATAGGTATCTTGCATGAGTTTTATTAGGTTTATTCCTAGGTATTTAATTTTTTTAATGCAATTGTAAATGGTATTTTTAGATTTTTATTTGAAAATTATTACAATTGATTTTTGTATATTTGTGTCCTATGAACTAACTAAAATAATATATTACTTCTGGAATATTTTTCTGGGACCCATAAAATATTTTACACACAAAATCCTGTTTCTTTACAATTTTGTTTATAAACTTCATGCATTTCAATCTTTTTCATGCTTTATTGCACTGGCTAAGAATTACGGTGAAATGATGACACAAAGTCATTTACCAATTTATCATCATATATGATTCTATCCTCTATGGTGAAATTTTTATAATCAATGAGAATTGAAAAGCTAGTCAATTTACTTTTTTCTGCATTTATTTAGATGATGACATGATTTCTTCTTCTATATTGTTATTTTGTGAATTACATAGATTGAGTTTCAATGTTAGCCACTAGTATTATTAGTTAATGTATTCCTGTATTCAATCTGCTAATATATATTTTTAAACATTTATTTATTTTTGAGAGACAGATAGAGACAGAACATGAGCAGGGGAGGAATGGAAAGAGAGGGAGACACAGACTCCAAAGCAGGCTCCAGGCTCTGTGCTGTCAGCATAGAGCCCGATGCAGGGCTTGAACTCACATACCGGGAGATCATGACTTGAGCCAAAACTGAGTTGGACGCTTAACAGACTGAGCCACCCAGGAGCCCCTGAATCTGCTAATATTAACAAATTTTGAATCTTTGATCATGAGAAGGTGTATGGGTCTATAATTTTTCTTTCAGGTATTGTATTTACCAAGTGTTGATATCAAGGTTATGCTGCTTCATAAAAATGAGTTGGGAAGTGTTCCTTCCTGTGTTTTTTAAAAATTTATTTAATATTAGTTTTCCTTTTTATTTAACACTTGATGTAATTTAATGGTAAAGTCACCTGAAATTTGAGTTTTCTTTGTGAGGTTTTGATAACAATTTAATTTCCCTAATACATGTGAATCTACATAGATTTTTCTATTCCTTTATGTGTCAATTTGGTAAGCTGTATTTTTTAAGAAATTCACTCAATTATTTAAGTTACTGAATTTACTAACACAATGGAGAGATTCTCAACTTCAACATTATGGGTATTTGAGGCTTTGCTATGGGAGGATGCTCTGTGTTTTGTAGGATATTTAGCAGCATCCGTGGCCTATATCCATAAGAGTCCAGTAGCACCTCTTCCCTTCGGTTGTGACAACCAAATTATTTCCAGATACTGTGAAATATCCCCTCTGGGCAAAACTGTCCCCACCTGAGAAACATGGGCATGAAGTTATTCATAATATCCCTTTATTGTGTCTTTAATGTTTGTAAGATATGTAATGATGTCCCCTATTTTTTTAATGATATTGGTAATTTATAATTTCTTCATTTTTTTTGTTAGGGTTTTATCAAATTTATTAATCACTTCAAAGAATAAACTTTGACTTTATTTTCTCAGTTTATCTTTTACTTCATTAATTTCTACTTTTATATATAATATTTCATTTCTTCTTAAGTTGGGTTTAATTTTATCTTCTCTTTTGTTTTCTAATGTAGAAGCTGTGCCTTCAACCTTTTTTTAAAGTTTATATTTAAAAAAAGGAGAAACAGAGGGAAGGGCAGAGAAAGAAAGAGACAGAAAATCCCAAGCAGGCTCCACACTGTCAGTACAGAGTCTGGCACAGGGCTTGAACCCATGAACTGTGAGATCATGACCTGAGCTGAAATCAAGAGTTTGACACTTAACTAACTGAGCCACCCAGGCACCTCTCTTCTTTCCTAATGTAGGCAATTAATGTTATAAATTTCCATTTTACACCAGTTTCGGATGCATTCTATAAATTTTGATATATTATGTTCTCATTATAGAATTTAAAATATTTCTCACTTTTCCCCATGTGATTTCTTCTTTGATTCATGGATTATTCAGAAAAGAATTACTTAATTTCTAAGTATTTTGCCATTTTCCAGATATTTTTCTGTTACTGATTTCTAATCTGTGGTCACAAAACATGTATTATATGTTTCTGATTTTTTTCAAATTTATTGAGACTTTTTTATATGCTAGCAAATAATTGGTTTATCTTGCTGAGTGTTCTTTGTGCAGTTGAAAGGAATTTGTGCTTTTAATTAATGGATTTCATATTGTATTAACTTCAGTGGATCAAGTTTGTACATAGTGTTATTCAAATTTTCTATACTTTTGTTGATTTTCTATTTGATCAATTATTTATTATAGTTTTGTCTATTTCTCCATTTAATTGTGCCAATTATTGTTTTGTGGCTTTAAGACTCTGTTAGTAGCTGCATACATGTTGAAAACTGTTATATCTTCTTAAACAATGACTTTTACCACATGAATTTTCCCCTGTATCTCTGGTAATACTCTTTTTCTTGAAGTTTTATTTTTCTTATATTACTATGGTGGTACATTCTTTCTTATGCTTACTGTTTTCATAGTATATTCTCCCCTACTTTTTTTACTTTATCTATCTTCAAATCTTAGTTTACCTTCAAATAATAAAGAAAAATATAAGAACACTGCAATAATATAATTCTATTTACATTTCTTTCTACATTTTGAGCCCTTTTTGGTATATATTTTACTTCTATGTATGTTATAAACCCAAACTATATCATAACTATATTTACTCAAGATATACAGCTATAGATAGATATAATGGATGAAATACATAAAATAAAGATAATAAAAATTATTGCTATATGTTTATTCATATAGCAGGACTTCTACCTGGTATTATTTCACATTAGCCTAAAGAACTTCTAAAATTTCTGCTAGAAATGTTCTGGTGATCAGAACATCTCCTTGTATTCCAAGTATTCCACATATAGTGTGGTAGGTCATTTGATACTGTCCTGGAGATATCAGATATTTTCTTCCATTTGTCCTTTTTTCTGCTCTTTATATTTGGTTTGTATAATCTCCATTAATCTGTCTTAAATTTATAGTTTTTTCTCTGCTACTTCCAGTTAGCTGGTAATACTATGAAGATTTTTTTATGACTGATATTTTATTAATTTTTCTAGTATTTCAATTTTTTAACAGTTCCCATGTTATCCACTTTCTCCACAGACCCTGAAACGTATTTATAATACTGATTTTAAAGTCCCTTTCAGATAATTTCAACAAATGAGCCATTTTTGTGTTTACCTCTATTAACAGTTCACTCTTGACCAAGCTCACATTTTCTTTTGCCTTCACACATCTCATAAGTTTTATTAAATGCTAGATATAAAAAAAGAGAGAGAGAGAGAGAGAGACAGAGAGACAGAGATAGAGAAGGCTAAATAGTATTTGCCCTAAAAAATATCTTGCCAGTTTTTCTATTGGACTTCTTTGTTTGGAAATTTGAGTGTATTAATACTTTGGATTTGCTAAGTCTGGATTCTTTTGAAGCTTTAATTACAGTGTTTAGTTGCTTAAAACATGCTTAGGTTCTCAGCACTGGAAAAGCTCTAGAGATTACTTGTACCTGATAGCTCATCCACTAAAGTGCTACTCTTTTAGCTCAAAAGCCCAGCTTCCAGCATGTCTGAGGGTTGTCTTTATTCCTGTCTTGCCTGTCTTACTGTGCCTGAGTGTAACCCTCTCCACCCCATTGCCTTGCCCCAGCCTTCCAAGGGCTGCTGCAGTACAACTTAATGAAGGCTTGGAATCCTCAAAGGGACTGCTCCCAGCAATCCTGCCTCATTCCTGCCTTTCACATACTACTTCTGAGCACTCAGTTAAGACCTTTGGAACAGAGTTAAAGGGTGGATGCACACTTACTCTGACTGGAGCTCCATGAGATTGTCATCTATCATTCCAACCCACACACAACCATTAAACATTGGCTGGTCTCTCTTTATGTCTGTTTATGGTGCATTTACGTAGTATAAAGGCAATGTATGCACCATAAACTGTTCTGTAAAAAAATGAAGCAGCTGTGATTCTCTCCTCTGTTAGGAAATTCTCATTACCTTTTGGATTTAAATTCATTAAAGTTTGTGTCCTCAGGTCTGATAAGTCCCTCCCCCCCGCCCCCCCCCCGCCCATTTTTAAAATCCTTTCTTGCTTGTGCTTGTGAACTGGAGCAAAAGTCTCTTGTAACTTCAAAATTTCTGATTGGGCTCTGTATTTTTCCTATATTATAATCCTTTCAGAACACCTCCTCAAGGGTTTCTGGACCCAGTTCTCCACTTTGCCAAAGTGGTGATAATCTCCTACTAAAAAACTGAAAATACTTCTTCTTTTCTCCCCTAACCACTTAATTTTGCTGATTGTTCTCCCTTGCATTCATGTCATAAAAAGCTACTTGATCCCTTGTGACTCATATCTGGCCTTGTTTCTTATTCCCTGAGTTTCTCATACCAGTCATGTCTTCCTTCTTTTCTTCCTGTGCATACTTGGGTTTCCCTGTACTTTGAAAACAAGTCTGACCTTTGTGCAGATATATATATATCTGCTTATATATATATATATCTACTTATATATATATAAGTAGAACTTACCTTAAGGCTTTTGGTTATCATTAACCTCAATTATTGGATTAGTACCTGCCAAAAATGTATTACTCATTTTTGTTGGCTGAACTTGTATTATGTTGGCTTTTTGTTCAGAGTTTCTTATTCTATTTTAAGGATTTCTTCTTCCTGAAACTTTTTGTTTCTTTAATACTAACCATCTTGTCTAACCCTAAAATCTGAAAACACTGCTTCTCAGCTGGACTCACCTTTTGAACTTGACTAGTTATCTAACTGAGCGCATAAAACTTGTTATCATGCTCTGACTTCATCTATATCTATGGCCACTGAAGAAGAAAAATTATTTTTGTCATTACTCCTTCCCTTTAAGTACAAGAACTCCAACTTGCATAGTCCCAGTGTCTTTCAAATAACATACTGGATTTGTTGTCTCACCTGGATTGCTGTTCTGATTATTTAACACATAACCTCAAAATATAAACATAGGCGATAGTAAATAACATACTATAATACTATAAGAATATATTATTCTCTATAGTATCTCTATATGATCTCTATAGAATCTCTAATAATCTTCAGTTTTGAAAACATATGTATATATATTTTTACTATGGTGGGCTTCAACTAATTCTTGACTCCCAGTAGCTATTACTAATCTAATGGCCATCTTGGTCTATCAGCCATCTCATTGATCTCATTACAACAGTTTGTCAGGAAATAAAATATATTAAACAAGTTCATGAAATTTCAAATTATGTAGCTCTATTCCTCAGCTACATCATTGATTTTGTTTAGGTTTAAAAATTTCTTTCTCCAAATTCTATATTTAACTCCTCCCACAGTCTTTCAGGAAATACTCAGTAATAACCACATCCTGTTGATTCTATTTCCCAATTATCCCTACCTATTCATCTTCTCTGTTCCCCAGGCATCATTAACTTTGTTCTGGATCCTTCTCATATTCCTTATCTGGTCAGCCTCCACATCCCATCTACCCACTCCTCATTCATTTTCCGTAACAATTCCAGAATAATCTTTCTAAAATGCATATATGGCCATAATGATTAGCATTAAGTCATAACTCCTTAACGCACAGGATCCTTCATGACCAATTTGTTTTCTCAGTTTTAGCCTAATTTCATTTTGCATTTTTGTCCTCATATATAGACCATGTTCTAGTCATACAGATGTTTATAGTTAAATATATCATACTTTTATAGCTCCAGGCTTGTGCACACCTTCTTTTCTTGCCGGTAACTCCATTTCCAGCCTTATTCAGCTAACTCCTTCACAAATATCTCCTCCTTTAGGAAGTCTTTATTAATCCCTAAGTCAGAACCAAATGCCATTCTCTATACCTGCTGTGCAAATTCTTATCATAGCACTTATCACATTATGTTGTAATTGTTGATTTACTTAACTCTCTTCCCCACTAGGCTCTAAGTCATATTAATGAATGTGATGCCATCAAAATTAAGAACTTCTGCTCTTTCAAAGATAGTTAAGAGAATGAAAGCACCACAGCAAACTGGGGTAAAATTTTTGCACATCATGTCTGATAGAGTCCAGCCTTATTCAGAATTAAAAACTCTCACAACCATAAAAAGAAAACAAAATAATAACAATAAAAAATGGACAAAATTTTGAACACTTCACCAAAAATGTTAAAAAGATGACAAATAAGCACGTGAAAACATGTTCATCAGTAACCCTTAAAACCCTTAATATATATATTATATATATAATATATATACATATATATTATATATATATATATAATGGAGTATTACTCAAGAATCAAAAAGAATGAAATCTTGCCTTTTGCAACAATGTGGATAGAAGTAGAGTGTATTATGCTAAGCAAAATTAATCAGAGAAAGACAAATATCATATGACTTCAACTCATATGTGGAATTTAAGACACAAAACAGATGAACATAAGGGAAGGGAAGCAAAAATAATATAAAAACAGGGAGGGGGACATAAGAGACTGTTAAATACAGAGAACAAACTGAGGGTTGCTGGTGCGGGGGGGGGGGGGTTATGGGTGGGGGGATGGGCTAAATGTGTGAGGGGCATTAAGGGGACACTTGTTGGGATGAGCACTGGGTAGTATATGTAGGGGATGAATCACTGGATTCTACTCCTGAAATCATTATTGCACTATATGCTAAGTAACTTGGATGTAAATTAAAAAAAAAAAAACAATAATAATAATAAAATAAAACAAAATAAAGAAAAAAAAAAGGGGGCACTAGCATTCCCCCCTACCCCCTGCAAAGAAAAGAACACAAGGAAATTTTTGTGGGTGTGAATAGATTCATTATTTTGATGACGGTTATGGTTTCACAAGTATATACGTATGTTTACACAGCATTCTTCTATCATTCACATACCTTACCATATTTCATTGTTTTGTTGAGTTACCTAGTTAGCTTACTAGATTTTTATCAATATAGATGGACAGATATTATTTTTGAGATTGATTTCTTAGAGATAAAAAAAGGTCCTTTCAGAAACACACATTGTTTCTGTTCAAAGTAGAACACTGACTTGAATGGACATTGTCCTGTACTGATACCCAATGCCCAATTCTGTATACTAATATTTACTAATATTACTAGTATTTCTTACTAATTTACTAATATTACTAATATAATGCTACTAATATTTTTACTAATATTTTTCAAGGTCATCATTATTAATTACTAGTGTTCGAAATCTGAAGAGTAATTTGGAAATCAGAACTGAACATGTGATATTTCACAGTGATATTTAAGAACTTTGAAAAGTTGAAATTAGCATGTCAAAGACATACATTCTGACATATCTCTTACAGATGTGCTAGCTTCTATTTGCCTCCTCTGTCTTAAATCTAAACCTAACTGACTCATGAAAATTCCCAGAAATCTTTTCTAGGGATCCCATGTTAGAAAATATAACAAATAGTAAGATTAACAGACCAAGCTGTACCAAACTGTCATAATTTAGAAGTCAAGGCATGGAGGAGCTTTAGAAGCAGTGTTTAGGAAGAGACAACAAGCACAATGAAAATTAAAGGACAGTTTGAGGTTAGCACAAAAATCTTAGCACACACTAAGATGAAAATGTAAATGAGGGGAACCTGGGTGGTTCAGTCAGTTAAGCCACCGACTTCAGCTCAGGTCATGATCTCACGGCTCCTGAGTTCAAGCCCCGCATCAGCATCGGGCTCTGTGCTGACAACCTAGAGCCTAGAGCCTGGAGCCTGCTTCGGATTCTGTGTCTCCCTCTCTCTCTGCCCCTCCCATGCTCGTGCTCCTTCTCTATCTCTCTCAAGAATAAATAACATTAAAAAAAGATTTTTAAGTAAATGTAAATGATATTTTCTCTCTTAAATTAAAACTTTTTAGCTCTATGTAATCAGAAAATCCTAGGAACTCTACGGGTGTTTTGTATTATTGTATGGAGCTGTGTTGTCTAAAAGAATATGTCCCAGCCACATGTGGCTGTTGAGAACTTGACATGTGGCTACTCAGAACTGAATCACAAAATTTTTTACTTCATATGAAACAAAATGTAAAATATCTCATTACTTTTTATGAAACAATAATGTCTTAGGCATATTGGGTTATTATAATTAAACCTACAAATTTCCTTTTATTTTTTCTAACATGGCTACTAGAAAAGCTAAAATTACATATATGGCTTAAATTTATTGCTCAATTACATTTTTGTGGGACAGCACTGGTATAAACACTTTCCTCCAGTGCTTGAACTGATAATTGGCATCTCAGAGGAAGAATTTCCATATTTATAGTTAGTTCTTTTAAGTTCTAGTCATTCTATTTTGAATAGAGGAACAAAAGAAGAAAGAATTCTAAAATTTTGATAACAGTGTCATTGTATTTTTTGTTTAATGTTTATTTATTTTGAGAGAAAGAGAGTGAACAGGCGACAGGTAGAGCGAGAGGGAGAGAATCCCAAGCAGGCTCTGAGCTGTCAGTGCAGAGCCTGGACGGAGGGCTCAAACTCACAGACTGTGAGATCATGACCTGAGCTGAAATCAAGTGTCAGACTCTTAACCTATTGAGCCCCCTAGGCGCCCCAGTGTCACTGCATTCTGAAAGCACTGGAAGGATATCGCTGTGTTGGTGAACAAATATTAATTGGTCGTTCTGTTATAAAAAGAAATCTCTAGGCTAGTCTCATAAGAGAGAGGTTGAGGTAGCTAGTCTCATAAGAGAGAGGTTGAGGTAGCCCCAAACTGGTCTGTGCAAGAGAAACTCCCCATTTTCATCTCTAGCAGCTTGAGAAAAATGGGTTCTGGGCTTCAGAACTTATAGAAAAGCATTTGGGAAAAAGCTCAATGGAGAGTGAGGGTGGGCTGCTGGGGAAGGAGAGATGGAAGAGACTGGGCTTAGGAAGAAGGGGAATCACTACAACATGACTCTTGGCAGAAAATGAACTTCGAACTTTAGTGAAAAATCAGTGTCTGATATTGTTTTAAGTTGTTCCGTTGGTTTTTGGTTTTTTTGTTTTTTGTACTTAAACCACTTTTTAATTTCTACAAGTCTTTGGTAAACTGTTGCACATACAGATTTTTGTTCATGGTGACTTGTGATATGATGGAAAAGAACTGTGTTTAAACGTGTGGCAAAGGGATATAGAGAGAACAAAGAAGCATCCAGAAGCAGTGACGAGACAGCACACAGTGACCAAGACTTGAGCCAGGAGCTAAGCACATCGAATAATGACAGTAAATTATCAGCAGAGCTGTAAGCCCTTCTTCTCAGAAATATTTAGAAAAACTGGGGAATGCACTCCATTGAGGAAGTGTAATGTAAGTAACTAGAGTCCTTTCTTTGGTGCCTCACAGGTGGAGACAACACCAGGTGAAGTTGTCACACAAAGGAAACTTTGTTTACAGCAACTACAGTAGATCACTGTGACTAACTTCCAAAGCCATGATTCCCTGAGTGGCATTAAGTGGGTTTCTTTTATTTAGGGTTAGGATGACTATCCAGAAATGGGAGCTTTGACATCACAAGTAAAGGTGGGTATAACACTGCACAGGCACACTTAGAAAACATGCCGATACACGCATCTTAGGCTAAATAAAGCCTGTACTCCTCCATGGGTGGAGACTTTAACATAATGAAGCAGAGGTAACTGTCGGACAAGGAGAAGGAGCTATGGGCATGCTCGCAGAGCAGTTATAATCTAGATGATGTCTGGAGCTCCTGGTCTCAGGTAAGGCATGCTGGGCCTGGCTCACTTTTAAAATGGCACTGGGAGTTTTATCACTAATTTATTGTCTCTGTTATAGTTAGGCCCTGCCCTGGCCTCTTAGAGATGTTAGTTTTTGCATTTCCTTAAAATTTCCTTAAATCATTAAGATTTCCTTAAAATCATTGACTACTGAGGTTTCTGCTTTTATTTGTAATTCTGACACCTTCTAGGGAGTTCCGCAAGTATGTTAGGGCAAGGAGAGCCAGTAAGATCATGGAAAATAGCTGGGGGCCTAAAAATGACTTCCTTTTCTGAGGACCCCTACCTCTTTCTACTTACAGAAGGTTCAGGTTATTTCATTTGCATATTGCTAGAAAGGGTGATTCAGGAAGACTGGAGAACTAGAGACTTACACTGGGTAATTACGTATGCAGAATCGCTACTCAATTTTCAGTTTCTCACCTACTTCCAGTTCCTATTTCAGATTTCACATGTAATGAAAAAATATAAATTTATTTATGGGCTCTAACTCGGTTTTTAATTATTATTTTTATTTGAGAGAGAGAGAGAGAGAGAGAACACACATGCAAAGTGGTAAGGGAGCGAGAGGAGAGAGAGAGACAATACTAGTCGAGCCCAATACTAGTCAAGCTCCAGGCTCAGTGCAGAGCCCCACCTGGGTCTCCATCCTACGAACTTGGGATCTTGACCTGAGGCAAAATCAAGAGTCAGATGCTCAACCAAGTGAACCACCGAGGCACCCCTCCAACTAGATCTTTTAAAACATTTTGAGTCAGAGGATACTAGATGTGGAAATAATAAGTTCTCTTACTATAGAAGCTCCCTTAAGACTTACACTTTAAATTTTTAATTTGATTTTTTTTATTCATTCTTACCTCAAATTTATTGCATTATATTAAAGGATTACTTATATGGTTAAGGCATTTGTATTTTTAAAAATGAAGACCCGGGGTGCCTGGGTGGCGCAGTCGGTTAAGCGTCCGACTTCAGCCAGGTCACGATCTCCCGGTCCGTGAGTTCGAGCCCCGCGTCAGGCTCTGGGCTGGTGGCTCGGAGCCTGGAGCCTGTTTCCGATTCTATGTCTCCCTCTCTCTCTGCCCCTCCCCCGTTCATTTTCTGTCTCTCTCTGTCCCAAAAATAAATAAAAAAACGTTGAGAAAAAAATAAAAATAAAAATGAAGACCCATAAAACACTGAATCTATTTGGACATCTTTCCACAATTCATCACCTTAGGTGCCACTGAAGAACTCTGAAGAACCCCTGTAGCCAGAATCATGGGTGTCCCATTTCATAAATAAAAATTAAAACTCATTCCTTTAAATGTTAAACCCAATTTAAATAATGATGATACTTTTTTAATTGAGGAAATTTTTAAAAAGTTGTGAAAAGAGGATGAATCTGTTCAGAGTTTTCTGAAATGTGGGTCACCTAGTATTAATATACCATGATTGAATCCTCTATCTCTAATTCATAATTATAATTTCTTAAAACAACTTTTGCGAACGAGAAAATGTAACACTGTTATTGTACTGATTTAGGTCTACATACAACCATTTTTATCTAAATGGGTTTTATAACCCATTTTCTTGCCACATTAATACTTTGTCATTTTACAACCAGGGTTTTTCCAGTGGTCTTAATGGATGGACTTTATGAAAATCTGTGAACCCTTTGAAAATGCATACAAAATACTGTTGTGTATCTCTGTTTGCCACTAGAAGAGGGAGTCTCCAAGATTCTGATTTGTGTAGTCAAGCTACTTACTTTGAAAAGTCAAACAAGGGGCGCCTGGGTGGCGCAGTCGGTTAAGCGACCGACTTCAGCCAGGTCACGATCTCGCGGTCCGTGAGTTCGAGCCCCGCGTCGGGCTCTGGGCTGATGGCTCAGAGCCTGGAGCCTGTTTCCGATTCTGTGTCTCCCTCTCTCTCTGCCCCTCCCCCGTTCATGCTCTGTCTCTCTCTGTCCCAAAAATAAATAAACGTTGAAAAAAAAAATTAAGAAAAAAAAAAAAAAAGAAAAGTCAAACAATGTTAGTGGAAGATGCCAGCCCCTCCCCCTTCCTCCACCTTTGAGAAAGATTTGGCTAAACAAGAGAGGCTGAATGATTTAATCAATGCCCCATTATTGGGCATTTAAGTTAAATGAACACAGTTTGTACAGAAATCTTTTGAGAGTTCTCATTAGCTTTAGGATAAATTCCAAAGGGTGGGCTTGCTGGGCGAAAGAATGTGAAAATTAAAAGTTTTAATACTCTTTTTAAAAAAGTCTTTTTTTTTTTTTTTTTTTTTTTTTTTTTTTAGTAATCCCTACACCCAGCAAGGTGCTGGAACTCACCACCCCACCACCTGGAGCTAAAGAGTCAACAGGCTCCTCCGACTGAGCCAGCCAGGTGTCCCCAAATGTTTAATTCTCTTGATATGTATTGCTAAAATGCCTGTCAGAAAGTTATGAAACTACATTTTCCCCAACATTGGCTGAGAAGGCTTATTGGCTTACATGTGTATGTAATAACTTTAAATCTTAAATTGCATATTATTTTGACTTATATTTCTTATTTTTACATCTTACTATTCCACCAGTTAAACACACTGATCCCGTCAGAAGAGAAATAAAACACTGTCACTTCCTTTCTTGGTTACTATGTATGCTGTGACCGTGATTGTAACAATAGGTAACATTCATTAAACGTTAAATTCTCTGAAGGCAGCGAGTCTAGTCTGCAATTGTATTGTTATTCTCATCTTCCAAAGGAGATAACCTAGCCTTTGAGACGTTGGGGACAGTAGCCCCAAGCCACAGCGATAAATTGAAGCACAGTGACTTGGGCTGGGATCTTATCCTGCTGTAACCACGTACTTAAGGGGGAAGGGGCAGGAGGGGGAGTGGAGGGAGGTGAACCATGTGCAAAACACAAACAAAACCAAAACAAACAAAACTAGGGCTCCTGCCAAGCTTGGTTTCCTTCTACTGGGTTAGTTTCTAAATTTTAAATGATGTGATTTTTCAGCTGTCAGACGCGTGTCTACCAACCAGTTTATCCTACTCCCAGCGTCGCCGAGTGTCAATCACGGACGACTCGCAAGGCGTGGATAGAAAGCTTCTTAGCTGAGGGTTTGAAGTAGATAGTGTATGTTTTGTTTTTCCCCCTTTGCAAAAGGAAAAGGCCTGACAGGAAAAAAAGAAAGAAAGAAAAAGGAAGTACTATTATTTTTAAATTTTCCAGGGCGAGAGCGGCCAATTTTTACCTTCAAGACTTGAGAGAGACCAAGGTAACATAACCTGGAGGGTGCACACTCATAGCAGTTGCCCTTCCGGACTTTAGCAGGGCGGAGGAAAGACGCATGCGTCGTGCGCACTGCTGGGTCACACACCTCCTAGGAGAGAGCTCTGCGCAGGCGCGGACGCAGGTTGCAGCAGCGCCAGGCCTCAGCCAAAGCCGTCGTTCTGCTGCCCCTCCCCCGCTCCGAATCAGCGGCCGCCGCTTGTAGGCCTGTAGTCCCAGCCCCAGCGATCCGGACTGCAGACCCCGTGACCCTATTCCCTGGCCAGTGCGCGCCGGAGCAGCTCGGGACTGCGCAGCGCTCTGCGTGCAGGTGAGTAATCTGAACGCGCAGGCCCTCGGTCCCTTTTTCGGAGTAGAGCCCAGCGGAGGCGTCCTGGAAAGAGTCAAGCGGAAGGAAAGAGGTAGAACAGGGGAGGCCGCAGGGGAGCCAGCCCAGCCCAGCGACCCAGGGGGCGCTCAGGGTTGGATAATGGCGGTGTTTTGTCACCACCTATCCGGACCTAGTCTCCTGCCTAGGGTTGATTCCAGGTTCCCACACCTTGTGCGGCCAGGTGCCCCCTGCTTTTGCTCTTCTTTAGTTTTTTTTTGCACGGTTGCCTTGATCTTATCTTTAACCTTTCCAGAGTAGGCTGTGTGCTGTGTTTTGTTTATGCAGCTTACAAAAGGTGCCGGCTTTCGTTATCATAGAAGAAAACGACCCATTTAGATTGGATGGAATGCTGTACTTTTTCCCCCCTCTCTCTGCTAAGTCTTAGATCCATGTTGGGTTTTCAGTAAGAGATTGCGATGAAAACATTGCATATAGGGAAAAGAAAGGGGGGTGTAGCACCTCTTCATAAACCAATGGGTTTTTAGGAATAGAAGTGGCTAAATACTGTTTGATGGGAGGAATATCCAGTAGGGAGGGCGGGGATACCTAGTGCCTAAGTCTGATGCTTGTCAGTTAGCGTTGCTGAAATAAACACTTGTCAGAGGCAGACTCATCAAGACAACTGTTAGATACAGAAAGAAAACAAGTCCAGACTGAGAGCCACTTGATCTTGCCCTCTGTGCCTCCCTGTCCGCCCAGCCCCCTTCCCCCAAAGGATTCTTTGGGATACATCTTAACACTCCTGTTGTGCTAAGATCCCAGAAAGGATGGCTCGGTGGCCACACTGCTGAGGCCCCTGATCCCTGCTCAACTGATATTCCAGACAGGTCCCAAGGTCAGTGTGTGGAGATAGTGATGTTAATTCACCCCTGAACCACCTGTGACTGGCAAATTGGTTTGGCCTGGGTTTAATGTCACTGAGACAAGCCAAGAGAAGATGATGCATTTGTGGACGTTATAGATCATGTATGTTTTTCAGCTTACATGGATAATGTGTACATAGATTTTTTAAAATAGTAAAATAGTGAAAATAAGCACCTTCATCTTTCTACAATTTTAAATTGATCTGGTTGTGAATATTTTTTATCCTGCTGTATATACTATGTTTGAATGATCCCAGGATGTGGGTGGCATGCCAGTATTAAAAGTAAACTTTTCTCCATATTATACTATAACTTGAATTACTGAGTGTCAGTTTTCCTTACTCAAATCAATAAGAATTTCTAAAAGACATGCTTATCTCTTTGTATGAATGTCTATAATAATACATTTGTAGGAACTGATAAAAGATAAATGGTCAAATTTGGAAAGAGCAGAAACGTTATTTGTAATTCTGCTTTCCCTTTTTATTAATTTTCCCTGAGAATGTCAGCAGATTGGATTATATGACTTTTAAGTTCATTTCATCCTGAAAATTGTATGACTCAACTGCAGTACTCTTGCATTACGTACCTGCAGAGGTGATTGTGTATAGGTATGGTATATATGTAGGCACTACCACTTATTCTTACTTGGTTTTAAGTTTATGTTAAATGTAAATTTAAATTTTACCCAAGTTATTTTTGATACTGTCACCCTAAAGTTTTGAAATTAAGTGTTCTAAATGTTGCTTTGTATTGATGAATTCTGTTAAATATCTTGGGATATTAGTTTCAATGTAATTTTGAAATTTCATCAACTGTTGAATGAAAGACAAATGCGGGATTTGGTTTTGAGTTTTTGTTGAAACTTTAAAAGTTTCAAGCTAGAAATGTGAGAATGAGAAGGATTGTGGATCTTATTTATCAAAAAGCGCATGAATTTTAAAAGGCTGAAAAGTACTACTTCTACTTTTTAAAAAATTAAAAAAAAATTTTTTTAAACATTTATTCATTATTTGAGAGACAGAGCGTGAGTGGGGGAGGGGCAGAGAACGAAGGAGACACAGAATCCCATGCAGGCTCCAGGCTCTGAACTGACAGCAGCACAGAGCCTGACTTGGGGCTCAAACTGAAGGACCATGAGATCTTGACCTGAGCCGAAGTCAGATGCTTAACCAACTGAGCCACCCAGGCGCCCCAGAAAAGTACTACTTTTGACTTGGAGCCACTGTTTAGGGGTACAAGAGCACGTGGTTCCGAGGGTCCCAAATTGACGAGGTTCAACCACTCACCACTAACAATATCCAAAGGCAGAAAGACAAGTGGTAGCGAAACAAGAGAAGAATTTATTTCAGTGAGGCCAGCATGGGAAGACCGTGACTAAAGTCACAAAGATTGTCTCCAAAGTGCTAAAAATACTTCTGAGTTTATATAAGGAAAATGTGGGACAAAGGTGGGTGGGTATGTGCAGGTAGCCAATAAGTTCAGATCGATAATTGTCTTGGGGTCTGGAAAGCCCTTATTGCTTGAAGGGCGTGTTTTGCTTACCATCACAGGATGCTTGGCCCTCAGGGTCTTTTGCCTGAGAAGAGATAAGCTGGAAAGAAGAATTTAAGCACCTAGAAAGTACAGACTGAGGAGGAACAAGAGGTGGTTAAAGTCTTCTTTCAAACTTACCTAGTAATCCAATATAATAACAGTCATAATCTGCCTAAAGCAACTTTAGCCTTTCGTGCTAATTGGTTTAAAGGTACAATATGTTTTTGTTGTATTCTAGTGAAGACCGCTTTCTTTTCAGAGAACCTTAAAAAGTGCAAACTTATGTGCAATTTTAATGTTTGAGAGCCCATTCTCATCATGAGTCTGATATGATACCATTTTATAATAATTTGTTAGAAAAAAACACTTTGGACTCTTGGCTCCCTTGTTTCAACTGTTACCCTGATTAAATATAATTCTAATCCAAAAAGTAATTTGAATATTCCCTTGAAGTTTGCTCTGTGTTAATTATATTGGTATAAAAATCCCATAATGTTCTTGAGTGTACGTACTTTTACCCTGATTTTATCGTAAGATATTTCTTTTTCTTTAGACATGGGAAAGTCTTTTTCTCATTTGCCTTTGCATTCAAATAAAGAAGATGCTTATGATGGAGTCACATCAACTGAAAATATGAGGAATGGACTGGTTAATAATGAAGTCCATAATGAAGATGGAAGAGGTGGAGATGTCTCTCAGTTTCCGTATGTGGAATTTACAGGAAGAGATAGTGTCACTTGTCCCACTTGTCAAGGAACAGGAAGAATTCCTAGGGGTATGTGTTACTGTGTTATTTTTCCTTTAAAGAGTTATTCCAGGCATTTGCACTGGATTTGTAATGAATTTGTAATGATAGCAAACCCATAGATCAAAGCACAGCCCTTTGTGTTTTAAAAACTTGTAGGATTAAAGTTAAAACTGTGTATCAGTTATCTTCAGTTAAACGGACACAAAGAGACAAACATAAACATTTAAAAAACCCATAAACACATTCAGGTTTACAAAGCAGTAATGAAAACCACCCCTCTACATCTAGTATTGTTTTCTTTCCCCCTTGTGATACTAGATATGCAGTGTCTTTTGACTGAAAATTTTTAGTCCTATTTGGTCATAATCACGTTGGGCACTAGGAACAATTTAAGTAATTTGGTGACCTAATATTTTTAGTTCACGATGTAAAGAATAAAAGCAAGCCAGTCATGCCCTAATTAGTTATTTTTAAGAGGAACTACATGAAAAGGGTTGGTAAATGAAGATGGGTCATACGGGGGGGTGGGGGGGATCAGTTGGTGGCATATCATAGGGAAATTCAGAAGGGAGTAATCTTCATGTGTTGTTTGTAGCCTACACAAACTTTAGTAGAAGTGGCGACAGTAGAAATCATGAAAATACTTTGTGCCATCCTCATTTTCTGCCTGGTTGAAGTTGATAGGTAACCCTGGAGAAACTATGAGGGAAGGGCAGTGTCCACATTAGGTATACCAGAGTTTCTAAGCAATGCATTAGATTGGGGAAGTTTACATATGAGTTGGCCTTTCAATGTGATGGCTTTAGCATTGCAGGGATAAGTACCTGATACAGAATAAAAGGATTTTTGTAGGTGAAGGGATTAGTGCCTTAGGCTAAGACAGGAAAAAAAAAAAAAAAAGGACCATTCTGGCAATCGGGTTATGATTTTGAGGTATAACCACTTGGCTTTTTTGGCAGCCTGGAAGTGGATTGTGGATAGTAGAAAGTCAAGGATGACTCTGAAGGTATTTTTGTCTGAATAGCTGGAAGAATGGTGTAGCTGTTAATTAAAATGGAGAAAAGAAGGTTTGAGTGTGTATATCCAGGGAGAGATCAGGAGTTCTGTTTTAGAGATGTAAGTGTGGAGATGCATATTTGACATCTAAGTGGACCTATTTAGTAGGGACTTAGTTATAATTGTCTGGAATTCAAATGCAAGGCCTTGGCTGGAGTCATCATAATACAGGTGGTACTTAAAGCTGAGTTGGATGAGAGCACCAAGCTTATCAGTGTGAATGGAAAAAAAAGAGACCCTAATGCTGAACCTTGGGACATTTCAACATTTCAAACTCAGTGACAGGAGGAAGATTTAGCAAAGACAATGAAAAAGCAGCTAGAGTAGAAGGAGGAAATTCCGTTGTATCTGTGGTGTCCTGGAAATAAATGCGGAAAGTGTACCAAGGAGGAGAGAGTGTACAACTGTTAGATGCTACTGATAGATCGGGTAATGTAAGGAGTGAGAACTGACCATTGGATTTGGTGATGTGGATAGAGACCACTGGATACCTTTAAAAGGGCAGCTGTGGCAGGTTGCATATAGCACGTATAGCGTGGGATCAATAGTGAATAGGAGGAGTGAAGTTATGTAGTAAGAAAGTAGTATTTTTGAGGAGTTTTACTATATATATAAGCAAAGAATAGAGACGGTAGCGGGAGGGGGGCTCTGAGTCAGGAAAGGGAGTTTTTAAAAGATGGAGTGGGGGCGCCTGGGTGGCGCAGTCGGTTAAGCGTCCGACTTCAGCCAGGTCACGATCTCGCGGTCCGTGGGTTCGAGCCCCGCGTCGGGCTCTGGGCTGATGGCTCAGAGCCTGGAGCCTGTTTCCGATTCTGTGTCTCCCTCTCTCTCTGCCCCTCCCCCGTTCATGCTCTGTCTCTCTCTGTCCCAAAAATAAATAAACGTTGAAAAAAAAAAAAAAAAAGATGGAGTGAATAATTTGTATGCTGATGAGAATGATACATAGAGGAAAAAAGGTGATAGCGCAGGAGATGGGAGAATTATTAGATGTAGTACACAAGAGCAGGGGGCTGCTCTTACAGAGGAGCACCTGTAGTTTACTCTTTGTAATAGGAGAGAATGTAGAGTGTATGGACACAGAGACAGGTAGGTGCATAGACGTGGTGGTGGGAGCTTGTGGAAGTTCTGTTTTGTCACATGATGAGCTAAGAGTGAGGATAGGGAAGGAGCTATTGGAGATTTGAAAACAAAGTTGAAGTGTGAAATTGTGGTTTTGGAGAGTCAGATTAAGAGTGTGACCTGGGTAATGTATGATGACTGACATTAAAGGCCACTTGTGATTAGTGATCTAAATGAAGCCAGTGAGCATAGTTGTATGTTTTTCTCTGCTAATATTTAGCTGTATGGATATCACCGTAGGAGCTAAAAGGTTACTTTTAAGCAGGATTGTAGTTTAGCCAAATGAACATCACCAAAAAAGACGGGATATGTGTACACACAGAAAAAAATATGTGTATGTAATATATATTTAAATGTGGTGTGGGGAGGTAGTGTAAATGAGGAGAGAGTTGTGGAAGGGGCAGGGAGGAATAATGGAAGCATTACAGGAAGCTTTAAAAGAGAATTTGACTATGGGGCGCCTGGGTGGCTCAGCTAGTTAAGCGTCCGACTCGGCTCAGGTTGTGATCTCACGGCTCCTGAGTTCAAGCCCTGCGTCGGGCTCTGTGCTGACAGCTCAGAGCCTGGAGCCTGCTTCGGATTCTGTGTCTCCGTCTCTCTCTGCCCCTCCCCTGCTCACACTCTGTCTTTTTCTGTCTCTCAAAAATAAATAATCATTAAAAAAAAAAGAGAGAATGTGACTCTAGTGCTTTAAGAGTTATTACAAACAGCCTAGTTCTGATAAGATTGGAAAAATTGGCGTATTAAAGATCTACTTATCTGTTAAATCTGGATATAGCCCAACCCAGGAAATAAAGGATGGATTTTGGAGTCACATAATGCAGACAATGTGTGGCCTAAATGAGTTGTGGAAGGCTCATTTTGTATAAGCTCTTGAAGCATGAGACTTTCTGTGTGTCACTTTTGATTTTCAAGAATATAGTGTAGGAACCTCTGTAGTTATAGTGATTTCAGGACAGCAAGGTAGCGCTATTTCTTCTGCCCTTATCCAGATACCCAAATCAGAATCTAAGTGGAAAATACACAGTTGAAGGAAGTCTTGGTGAATTCAGATCTTCTGAAAGCTGGGACTTTTTAGATTTTTTTCAGTAAAAAGATTACTCTTTCTCATTCTTTGTATTATTTTGTCTAGACATCAAGCTCTGAAATATAAATTACCTCTTTTAGAACTCAATGTCTACTTGATAATTTTTGAAGATTTGAGAGCAGTTTACTAAAGTAATGAGATGAGAGCTGGGTTGTAGTCTGATCTTTCTAAACCACACTTAGATAGAAATCTACTATATTTTAATTAATAGTGTTAATAAATTTCTAAATGTACTTTTACTTTTAGGGCAAGAAAACCAGCTTGTGGCATTGATTCCATATAGTGATCAGAGATTAAGGCCAAGAAGGACGTAAGTGATAAGAAAATAGCAAATTTTTTTGTATTCTTTGCTTTTTGAATTATGTGTAATTACTCTAGTTTAACACTATTAAAATGAAAAATGTCATCAGGTTGTTAAATTATGCCATCAGATGTTTTGTATTATTTAAAAAAAAAAAAAGATTCCTGGTTGGGGTAAGGTCTTCAAAGCAGCATAGCATCTGAATTTCCTCAAAAATCTATTTACTAAAACAGACAAACCTAGAATAGCAGTAGGATACACAAACATTTTCATCAAAAATGAGTGTTAAGGTTCTCCTACTCACCCTAGAATGAAGACAGAGCAAGGATCAGAAAGTGTTAGCAGCTGTGGGGAATTTGTGAAGAGAAACAAGAAGAATTGCAGAAGGTCCTAAGAGCCCTGATATACCAAGCAAATGCTCTGATACATAGTACCCAAAAAGAAGAGGATCCCACTTCCAGCAAATACTTATGGGAGTAACCTGTCAAAAAATAACCTGGGAGGCCTCCACTTCCTGTACCTTGGAGAGAGGGCAGAAAAGGTACACAGAGGCCACAGAGATTCACTAAGGGGATTTGAGAAGATCAGAAGGAACTAGACCACCTTGAGCCCTCAAAGACCTTAGGAAAACTCACCAAAAACTCTTGCAAAAGGACAGACATATCCTAAGGAAAAGCCTACTGGGGATTAGATCCATTTTGTACAGGGAAAGAATAGGGGAAAAGGAGGAAAGTTTCAAAAACTAGAGAGAATCTCAGAACCATAGAAGCGGACATACATACAGGCCATCTTAAAAAAAAAAAACACAACAACTTTATTACAACAGAGGATGGAGTTCAGGAAAGCCACCCTGGCCCATCTTCACGAAAATGGAAAGCTTCTGTGAAATGTACAAAAACATCTCATTTAAACACGAGCAACAAAAAATATTGCAGTGAAGTGTCACACAAAGTCAGTTAAAAAGAAAGAAGAAGAAAGTGAACTGAAATAAAATGTTAACAGATCATGGAAACATATCAGAAAAACAGATGAAAACTGTAACTTAAGAAACCTATAGAAGCTATGACAGAACAGCATGAGTCAGAAATTGAAAAGCTCAGAAATGAGATGACTAAACAATATGAGGACGTGAAATAAGACTATGAACCCCTGAAAGAATTAGAAAAAAATAATTTCAGATATGAAGACAAGACTGAAAGAACATAGTGCAAACAGATACCATGGAAAGTATGGCAAAGGATATAGAACGTACAAAGGAGTAAATGAAAACACAGACACATTAATGAAAAGTATTTAAGGTAAAATGGTATAGAACACAAGGAAAGAAGATTGAACAAACATGTAATTGAAGCCCCTGTAGAAAAACCAAAGGAATCAAACTGAACAAATACTAAATACTCAATTTGAGAACACTTCCCTGAGGTAAAACAAGTCATGAACCTACATACTGAGAAGACACGCCATGATTTTAAATTGTGTGCTACCCATCCTAGTGAAAGTACTGGACTTTGATGGTAAAAAAACAAAACAAAACAGAAAAACCCTTTGAAAAATCCCAGGCAAAAGGATCAATTTATAAGGGACAGAAAATCAGATTGGCATGCTTCTTGACCACAGTGCTCCAAACAAGTAATCAGTAGAGCAGCATATTTAAATATGTATCATTGGAAAGAAGATGAACCAAAAATTTTAAAAAGTCAATGTGACCCTTTATTATAAATTATGTAGATGGTTATGCATATTCAAGAAATTAGGCTTAATTCCTTTATAATCTTAGGATGAAAAAAAACCTCTAAGTATGATTCAAAATCCAGTGAGGAAAGAAAAGATTAATTAATTTGACAAAGTATAGGTTAACTTTTACAGGTTGAAAACAAAACCTTAGTTGAAGCCAGAATATAAATGGCAAACTGGGAAGCGATGTCTGCACGTTACCGCAAACATATGGCCAATATCCTTACACTATAAGGAGTTTCACAATTTGAGAGGAAAAGGCCACCACCAAACAAAAAGTAAGATATGAACAGCTCATCCACAAGAAAGAAATGCAGATGTCCTTTAAACATGTGAAAAGATGTTCAGTCTTGATCATAAAAGAAATACAGATTAAAACATTGAAATACCATTTTTTATCTATCAGATCAGCCAGGCTCCAAATTTTGACAGTGTGTTTTGTTGGCAACACTGTGTGAAATGAGCACATCCATACCTTGGTGAAAGGGAATTTGATGTTATCTAGCAAAATTACATAACACATTTACCCTTTCGCTCAGGAATTCTACTTTGAAAATGTTTTCCTGAGGATAATTGTCAAATAAAGTAAGGTTTTTATCCACTGTGCCAGTGTTTTATAATAGCAAAGGACTAGAAGTAATATAAATGTCCAATAATAGGATTCGGGTAGAATAAGTCACGCTACATCTATGCAATGATAACATGGAAAAGGAAGAACTCTGTATTTCACTACAGTTCATATCTAGAGTACGGTTTTATCTGAAAACACACACATGCATACAGAGAAGGAGAGAGAAACAATGGAATGATAAACCTAAGACTAATACAATTGATTACTCAGAATTTGGGAAGGAACTTGGAAGAGGGAACAGGTAAACACGTGAGATCTCTGTGTGTATGTGTATATATTTATATTGTTTGAACTTTACAACCATGTACATTTTTTTTAAATAGAATTTAAAAGTTTGGAAATTGGAAGTAAAATTTAAAAAGTGCTAAAAATTGAAACAAACTGAAACAAATGATTCTAACTGTATATCTGGTTGTTGGCATGACTGCAGATGAAAGAATCACTTTAAGTGACTTGAAAACATTGCACTTTGAGTGTCAGTGTCTAGGAAGATGTGTTCTAAATGACAAAGATAACTACCAACAAAAGCTTAAACTGTACTCAGTAGCTGCATTGTTAGGAGTAATGTTAGTGTAATTTTGAAACTTCTTTATGTAAAGCAGATAAGTAATTATGTACTAATGTCATTAGGGAATAAGATTCTTAGCCTAAAAACAAAGTGATACAAGTACAAAATCAAATAAATTTGTTTTTTTCATTTCCAACCAAAGATGGAATCATAGGGACTAGGTTTATTCTTATGTCTGAAACAACTAAAAAACTGGACAGATAAATGAAACAATATTTTTAGACAGTGGACATCAGCCAGTACAGGCCAGTGATATCTGAGAAAGGGAAAGCTAATGACGTAAACCCTATGATTGTACCACTTTACTGTCTAGGAAAAGATATCAGATCACAGTACAATGGAAAGAGTGCAGGCAGAGCTTAGCAGTACCCCTAAACTGAGGAGATAGATGGTCCTGGGAATCTCGGAGGCCAAGACCACAGTTAGTAGGGCAAAGTACCAGAGGATAGAGAGTTACCACTGGGTACTCTGTGAGTGTCTAGCTGAGTACTGATCAGTGTATATGTGTGAAGAAAGCCCCTGAGGCTGAAAGAAGAAACATACAAAACAAAACAGAGGGAGCAGTCCCTAACGCTTATATAGGACCAGGGATAGTTTCCACCAATCAGTGTGGAAAATCTCATAATTCAGAGGGAATCGGGTGGAGTACTCAGAAGGTTATTTCCACAGTAACAGAAAGAATTAGCCCTAGATTAAAAGCTGCAGTACTCATGCTCAACAAGACCTAAAAGCAAACGTCAAAAGGTTTAAATTCTTTTCAAGAAACTCAACTATATCCCAGTACAGAGCTCAAGAATGTATATGTAGGAATTCCAAATTATCCTGCATTCAACATGGTAAAATATATGAGTCTGTCATCCAATTAAAAATTACCAAGCGTGAAAAGAAGATGAAAAATAGAGCCCATAATAGGAAAGACCATTTATAGAAACAGACCAATAAATGGCATAGAAGAAAGCATTTGACAAGGACAGTGAAATACTTACTTTAACTATATTCTGTAGTTTCAAGAGATGGGGCTTAAGAATAGACATGGAAGATATTTTAAAAAGATCCAAATAGAATGTTTAGAAATGAAAACTACAATATCTGAATAAGATGAAAACTACATGGGAAGAGTTAACAACAAATTAGACACTTCAGGAAAAAGGAGTGAATTTAAATACATAGCAATAGTAAGTATTCAGAATGAAATATGAAGAGAAAAATACTATTGGACGGCATCCTAGACACCTATTGAGTACCTGTGAAATCAGTCACTGTTCTAAGGCCTGGGATACAAATTGTTCAAAAGTATCTTTGGTATAAGGGAATTATGAATTTATCGAGGAGATAGACATGTAAGCTTGTGATTACAGTACCTTTGTCTTACCTGTTAGAGGTATTTCCAGAGTACTATGAGAGCAGAGTATGGTAGAATCTAAATTATTTTATGGAATTAGGGAAGGCTCCAAAGAAGATGAAGCATTAGCTGAATCTTAGAAAAGTAGAAAAAGTTGAGGTAGACCGTTTCAAAAGAAGGAACAGTATGTGCATAGATGAGAGTAACAGGCTGGCATTCAGATGTTTGCCTAAAGTAAATGCTGCTGTTGGAAAGTGGTAGAGATGAAGCTTGAGAAAGTAGCAAGGTCCACACCATTAGTAAGCTAAGAAATCTGAAAAACGTAGGAAGCCCCTTAAGAATTTTTAGGAGTTTCAGATGTGCGATGAAAAAACAATGACTCATTTTTTAGTGAAACTATAATATTTTACGAACAACTGTGGTTCTTTAAGTTGGGGGAGTTGTGATGAGGTAGTTAGGAAATTATATTTATTAATTGCTTTTGTCTGCATATTTTAGCTGTATCATTTAATCCTGAAAACAAATCTACACATTTTAGAGTGGAGAAAAAAAGCAAATTGCCGAAAGTGTTGCAAGTAGGAAATGGCAAAAGTAGAAATGTAACTTGAGTCCAAATAAGCCACATGATCTTTATAGCTTTATCAGTTCTATACCTCCTAGGATTCATTACTGTCCCTAGAGCCATAAGAAAAATGATGACTGGTGAATTTTATAATAGACATCTATAGTCTTCATCAGTGTACTAGCCAGTTTTTCAATTTGGTAGGAAATACTATGTGGAATGTTTATCCCATCAGATTCATGGCTGTAAACTTGGGGTGCAGAGTAATTTAGGACATTGATCATATATTAACACCCGGAGCTGATTTATAGGCCCTAAACCCTAAATAGATTACGGCGGGCTCATCTAGCACTAATTAAAAATAACAACACTAAAATAGAAGAAAATTCAACAAAGTTCAGATTTTTTTAGTCATGATTTTTGAACTCTTTTTTTATACCTTTTTTAGGGGTTTGGTGTAGAGTAGGTACTATAAATGTGTGCTAAACTATTCAGTAGGTGATGTAGTAGTGATCATCACCCTACTCATTTCGAGGAAATCTAGAGTGAGTGAGTGGGAACGTCTTTGTTTGCTCAGAACAGTAGTGTGGGCCTAGTGGTAGTGACTTAGCGAATCTTTGTTTTATTATTTTTTTTTAAACCATTTTGTTCTCTTTTCTTAGACAAAATACTCAGAAACATAAAACATGTGCAAGAGTCATTTGAAATAGCAGTTGTGGGGCAGGCAAAGATTACGTCTATTAAGGGATTTGGGAATTGGTGAGGAAGACAAAGTAGGAGAAAGGATAAAATGAGTATTTATTTAATGACTAGAACATAAAGAAAAGATTAAGTAATATAAAAGACCTAGTTTTTAAAAAAAATAAAAGGTGCTGTGGGCTTTGAGCTGAGAGCTGTTTTTTGGAGAAACCAGGAAAATTTTACTTTGAAACCCTATTTTGAGGATAAAATTGAAGATAGAGGCAATTTTTATCTCTGGAGATTGGAAATAAAGAGCGGGAGATGGAAGAGATACCTGTCAAGGAGAGTTAGAAGACTAGGAAAGGCATGGAAAGTTTTTTGTTTTGTTTTTTTTTTTCTTGTCTTATATCTGCATATTATTATCCCCTTTCTTGATTTTCAAGAAACAGCTTAATAGCATCATCAAAACAGAGTTGATTAATGTAAACAATATTTTAAAAACTGAGTACATAAATACTTTGGGATGAGGAGACTCAAAAAGTCTTAGTGAGACTTAGTGAGATTCATGAGGCTTGTGGTAATGTCATTATGCTTTTAAGGGCTTCATAGGTGGTTCTGATGAGCAGTCACTTTGGGAATCACGTGCAAAACCACGTGAAAAACTCACGTGAAAATTCTGCTCTGCTAAATTCAGAAGGGAGATAAGGGACTCTTGAAATCCATGTTTTTATAAAGTTCTCCAGCTTAATTAATTCTAGTGTGCAGCCTGGTTTAGGAATGACTGTAGTTAATATTCTGCCTTCAGTAATCCTGAAATCCCAGTCTCCAAAAAGGTACATACATCTTTTAAGGAGAACATTTTAACACTTTATAGACCAGACCCAACACTACTAATTACTTTTATAATATAAAAAAAATGGTAAAATTATACATCTTTTCCTGCTGGTATAATAGGGGAAAAATTCAAGTTGAAAATATCTTCTCTAAATGTTTCATTATGTAATTTTTGATGCACATGTATTTTCTTACTCTCATTTTTGTTTTCAGAAAGCTGTATGTGATGGCTTCTGTGTTTGTCTGTCTGCTCCTTTCTGGATTGGCTGTGTTTTTCCTTTTCCCTCGCTCTATTGACGTGAAATACATTGGCGTAAAATCAGCATACGTCAGTTATGATGTTCAAAAGCGTACAGTATATTTAAATATCACGGTAAGTACAAAATTACATTAAAATATTTGATTACATTCCTTTATTATATTAAGTACACTTTTGTCCCTCTGAGAGAATATTAAATGTGACACTGGTCAGTTTGCTTTCTGTATATCTGCTGTTGATGATTTCTATCATTTCTGGTTGTGCCGAAAATGGCAAATAGTAAGTACTGGTGATTGTGTATACAGAATCATTTAGCATTTGAAGTTGCCTTTATTTTTTTAAATTTTTTTTTTTTTTCAACGTTTATTTATTTTTGGGACAGAGAGAGAGACAGAGCATGAACGGGGTAGGGGCAGAGAGAGAGGGAGACACAGAATCGGAAACAGGCTCCAGGCTCTGAGCCATCAGCCCAGAGCCTGACGCGGGGCTCGAACTCATGGACCATGAGATCGTGACCTGGCTGAAGTCGGACGCTTAACCGACTGCGCCACCCAGGCGCCCCTGAAGTTGCCTTTAAAATGGTAAATAAACTAAACTGTTGTTGACAAAAGAATATTTATAGTCCGTTTACTTTTCAGCCTTTGAATAGCTTCTTGCAAAGTGTTAAAAGTAGGTTGATTCTATAAATGTTATAAAGGTAACATTTTCTTTTCCTTATATATGGTGAAATACAATTTTTACCGTTTTAACAGACTATTCCTGTATTGTGTCTAAAGATAAGGTACAAGTGCCTGTTTGATTTCTCTTATAAATTAGTATATGGGGAAATATCCATAGTGTTTTACTGTCCAGGAAAACTCTGCTGTCTGTGCTGACAGCTCAGAGCTGGGAGCCTGCTTCCGATTCTGTGTGTATCTCTCGCTCTCTCTGCCTCTCCACCGCTCACACTCTGTCTCTCTCTCTCTCTCAAAAAATAAACAAACATTAAAAAAAAAAATTTTTTTTTTAAATCATTATTTGAAAGCTTATGCTTGTGCTCTCTTGACTTACAAATTAAGTGGATTCTCACTGCTCTCAGTAACAATATGTCTGTTAGTACTAAACTTTTTGTCCTTTTTTTTTTTTGTCTTTCTTAATGTTTATCTTTGTCATCTTTCTAGCCTTCAATATATGATTGATCCTTTTAATGTTCTCATGAAAGCTGTGGCACTTCAGAAAAAGACCTCTACCAACATTATTTTGCATGTACAAAGGATTCCAAGAGTCTTCTGAATCCCATTCTTTGGCCTGTATCAGAAGGTCCATTGACCTCAAATTAACAATCTCTTTCCTGCAGTGTCTAGAAATTAAATTGACATGGGTATTAAGAGCCAAGTAGATAAAAACGTTTGTATATTTAGGTAAAGATTATTTCTACTATATTAGGAAATTAAAAGAAAAACTCTACATTTATAACTATGATTTAAATTAATACATAAATGTGATCATGTAATTGCTGGTCACTAGTACATTCTTTTTTTAATCCTTTTTTACTAAGATTCTTCTTTCCACTTATCCCTTATTGCATCTTTTCATCTTTCTCCATATTTATATTAATTTATAAGCTCACATTGTCAGCTTTTCTTAAAGTAATATTTATTTTCAAAAGAATATTTTGTACATATTTTACGCATGTTGGTTTTCTCACTTGTTAATACCTTGTAGAAATCTCTCCTGAATTTCTGGCTTAGACTTACTACATTCTTTTTAATGGCCTGCGTAATATTCCATGCAATAATTTAATACTAATCATTTTTGTGGATGGTCATTCACTTTCTTTTCTTTTTGTTTTTGCCACTATTCTCATTCACATCATGATGTTTTTATTTCTTTGGAATAAATGCTCAAAAGTAGGATTGCTAGGTCAAAGGATATATGTATTTTTATTTTAATGGATATTGCTAGATTACTTACCAGAATGGCTGCAATGCTTCACGTTTCCCAGTAATGTAAAAATTGACCCTTGTGCTCAAATCCCTACCAAGAATAGAATTTGTTGCTTTCTACAAGCTTTACTAGTTTAATGAATATTAAGTTTACTAGCTTATTCCTAACTCTAAATGAATTTCAGGGTTTTTAAGTGTTTCTTGGCCAATTATATTTGTACTCTTTTGATTTGTTTATTCATATGCTTTACTTTTTTTGTTTGTTTGTTTTTACCTCTAAAGATTTTGTCGTTTTCTTTTCAGTTTGTGAGGGCTCTTTGTATATAAATGGTAACCATTACAATCTGCCTTATGAATATTTAACATTCATCATTTAGTTACTATTGATTTTCATTTGTGATGACTGTTTTAGATGTTTTGTTATCTGTTATTTCTTGATTTAACATTTTTTTCCCACTGCTCATTTTCTAAAATAATTTGACATAACTGTGAATTAGAATTGTGGAAATTGCCCCTGCTGTTAAGTACAGAAATGATGTAGCTCAATTTCTTTCCAACAAATAGACTTGAATCTATCCCATTTCTTCTCCAAAGTGACCCAGTAGAAATCTCTACTCATGTATAAGTTAAAATACCAATTTCTTTTAGACAAAAGAGTTTATATGAAGTACTGTTTAACATTTTAAATGGTCATTTTTGTACCTGATAGAATAGGAAATACATTACTAATATAGTCTGTGAAGATATTTATATATTAACATTTAGTAGAAATTCAGATGAAATTTAAAAATTATTTTTATAGAATTTTTCTAAGGCCATAAATACATTTTCTAACATTTTCTATATTCCTATAATGTACATTTTCTGGGCCTGTTGTTTATTTTTTAAATTTTTTTTCACATTTATTTATTTTTGAGAGAGAGAGCACAAGCAGGGGAGAAGGAGAGAGAGAGGGAGACACAGAATCTGAAGCAGGCTCCAGGCTTCAAGCTGTCAGTACAGAGCTTGATGCGGGGCTTGAACTCAGGAACCGTGAGATCATGACCTAAGCCAAAGTCAGATGCTTAACTGACTGAGCCACCCAGGCGCCCCGTAGACCTGTTAATTTTTAATTGTGTGCTTATTGTCGGCATATTATGTACATAGTATTCATCATAAAACCAAATAATTAGCTTATTTAATATCCTTTGATATTTTTGGCAATATTTTTCTTCCCCCTAATAACTGAAGTGTGGCCACAGCTGAAGTCATTTTTTTTAAGTTTATTTTTGAGAGAGAGACACAGAGCATGAGTGGGGGAGGGGCAGAGAGAGAGGGAGACACAGAATCCGAAGCAAGCCCCAGGCTTTGAGCTGTCCTCACAGAGCCTGATGTGGGGCCCAAACCCACAAACTGAGATGGTGACCTGAGCTGAAGTTGGATGCTTAATGGACTAAGCCACCCAGGCACCTCTGAAGTCATTTTTTTAAATTGATTTTGGATACATATTTGTTATGCTTATACATTTTTTGCCTTTTCTTTTACAGAACACACTAAATATAACAAACAATAACTATTATTCTGTCGAAGTTGAAAATATCACTGCACAAGTTCAGTTTTCAAAAACTGTTATTGGAAAGGCTCGCTTAAACAACATAACCAATATTGGCCCACTGGATATGAAACAAGTAAGTTTCCATCATAAAATACTTTGGAGGAGTTCAATGACTTTTGACTTTCTATATCATATTAATCTGAGGGAGGGGGAGGATTTCCTCACAAACTTGACATGTGTTCTTTGCACGTATAAGAGAAAGTCTTAGACTCAGCCATGCAAAAGGAGAGATTTCTAACTCTTTGAAATTGCGAAACATGTCTGAAATCTTTGATGCTTTGCTCCTCTTTCTAGTTGTCTTATTTTCACTTTTTGTCTTTCAGATCGATTATACGGTACCTACTATCATAGCAGAAGAAATGAGTTATATGTAGTAAGTTTTGATATTTGAATAATGTTCTCTCGTTAAATTATAAAATATCAAGAATAGAGTGTATAGATATCTTTTTAATTTCCCACAATCTTAGCAGTCAGGAAATCACATTTGGAATACTTCTGGCCTCTGATCATCTCTATTGTCTTCTCTCTCGTCAACATGCATAATATTTATGTGTAGTATGTGTCTATACCCTTAATATTCATTTTTTTCTTATTTTTCATCATTAAGGTCAAATACACCTTGTCACCTTTTTAAAAATTATTTATTTTTATTTAAACTCAAGTTAGTTAACATATAGTGTAATATTGGTTTCAGGGGTAGAATCCAGCGATTGACCACTTACTTATAACACCCACTGCTTATTCCAACAGGTGCCTTCCTTAATGCCTATCACCTGTTTAGCCCATCCCTCCCACTGACCTCCCCTCCAGCAACCCTCAGTTTGTTTTCTTTATTTAAGAGTCTGTTATGGTTTGCTTCCTTCTCTGTTATCTTATTTTTCCTTCCCTTCCCCTATCTTCATCTGTTTCTTATAATCCACATATGAGTGAAATCATGTTTGTCTTTCTCTGACTTATTTCATTTAGCATAATATATGGCAAGATTTCATTCTTTCTTGATCACTAATATTCCATTGTATGTATGTGTGTATGTGTACATTATATATATGTGTGTGTGTGTGTGTGTACGTGTGTGTACAGATGTATGCACACACACCACACCCCCCCCAACGCGCACAACACACACACATATCTTCTTCATCCATTTATCAATTGATGGACATTTGGGCTCTTTCCATAATTTGGCTATTGTTGATAGCACTGCTCTAAACATTGTGGTGCATGTGTCTCTTTGAATCAGCATTTTTGTATCCTTTGGATAAATACTGAGTCGTGCCAATTACTGAGTCGTAGGGTATCTATTTTTAATTTTTGGAGGAACCTCTGTACTGTTTTCCAGAGTGGCTGCACCAGTTTGCATTCCCACCAATGGTGCAGAAGTATTCCCCTTTCTCCACATCCTCACCAACATCTGTTGTTTCTGGAGTTGTTCATTTAGCTAATCTGACAGGTGTGACGTGATATCTCATGGTGGTTTTGATTTGTATTTCCCTGATGATGAGTGATGTTGAGCATTTTTTCATGTGTCTCTTAGCCATCTGTATGTCTTCTTTGGAAAAGTGTCTATTCATGTCTTTTGCCCATTTCCTCAGTGGATTATTTATTTTTTGGGTGGTGAGTTTGATAAATTCTTTATAGATTTTGGATATTAATCCTTTATCTGATATGTCATTTGCATATATCTTCTCCCATTCTGTAGGCTGCCTTTTAGTTTTGTGGATTGTTTCTTTTGCCGTGCAGAAGCCTTTTATCTTGATGGGGTCCCAATAGTTCATTTTTGCTTTTGTTGCCCTTGCTTCCAAAGACATGTCTAGTAGGAAGTTGCTCTGGCCAAGGTCAGAGAGGTTGCTGTTTTCTCCTGAATGGTTCTAATGGTTTCCTGTCTTACATTTAGGTCTTTCATCCATTTTGAGTTTATTTTTGTATACAGGGTAAGAACGTGCTCCAATTTCATTCTTTTGCATGTCCCTGTCCAGTTTTCTCAACACCATTTGCTGAAGAGACTGTCTTTTTTCCATTGGATATTCTTTCCTGCTTTGTTGAAGATTATGGCCATACATTTTGGGGTCCATTTCTGGGTTCTCTATTCTGTTCCATTGACCTATGTGTTTCTGTGCCAGTGCCATACTGTCATGATGATTACAGCTTTGTGATACAGCTTCAAGTCCAGAATTGTGATGCCTCCAGCTTTGGTTTTCTTTTTCAGGATTGCTCTGACTATTCAGGACCTTTTCTGGTTTCATAAAAATTTTAGAATTGTTGGCTCTAGCTCTGTGAAGAATGCTTGTGTTATTTTGATAGGGATTGCATTGAATGTGTAGATTGCTTTGGGTAGTATTGACATTTTAACAATGTTTGTTCTTCTAGTTCATGAACATGGAATGTTTTTCCTTTTCCCTGTGAGTTCTACAATTTCTTTCATAACCTTTCTATAGTTTTCAGCATACAGATCTTTTACCTCTTTGGTTATGTTTATTCCTATGTATCTTACTGATTTTGGTACAGTTGTTAATGGGATCAATTCCTTGATTTCTCTTTCTGCAAAGGATTATTGGTGTATAGAAATGCAACCGATTTCTCTATGTTGGTTTTATATCCTGTGACTTTGCTGAAATCATGTATGAAATCTAGCAGTGTTTTTTTTTTTTTTTAGTTTAGTATTTTTTGTTGTTGTTGTTTATTAATGTTTATTCATTTTTGAGAGACAGAGAGAGACAGAGCATGAGCGGGGAAGGGGCAGAGAGAAGGAGACACAGAGCCTGAAACAGGCTCCAGGCTCTGAGCTGTCAGCACAGAGCCCGATGCGGGGCTCGAACTCACAAACTGTGAGATCCTGACCTGAGCCAAAGTCAGATGCTCAACTGACTGAGCCACCCAGGCACCCTGAAATCTAGTAGTGTTTTGATGGACTCTTTCAAATTTTCCACGTAGAGTGTCATGTCATCTGCAGAGTGAAAATTTGACTTCTTTCTTGCCATTTGTATGGCTTCTATTTATTTTTGTTTTCTGATTGCTGAGGCTAGGACTTTCAGTACTATGTTGAACAACAGTGGTGAGTGTGGACATCCCTGTCGTGTTCCTGACCTTAGGGGGAAAGATCTCAGTCTTTTCCCATTGAGGATGATATTAGCTGTAGCTCTTTCATATATGGCCTTTATTATGATGGAGTATGTTCCTACTATCCCTATTTTCTTGAGGGTTTTTATCAAGAAAGGATGCTGTATTTTGTCAAATATTTTTTCTGCATCTATTGAGAGGATATATGGTTCTTATTCTTTTATTAATGTGTATCATGTTGATTGATTTGCGAATATTGAACCAGCCCTCAAGCCCAGGAATAAATTCCACGTGATCATGGTGAATAATTCTTCTAATGTATATTCTGTTGGATTCTATTTGCTAGGATCTTGTTGAGAAGTTTTACATCCAGTTTCATCAAGGATATTGGCCTGTAATTCTCCTTTTTAGTGGGGTCTTTGTCTGGTTTTAGAATCAAGGTAATACTGTCTTCATAGAATGAGTTTGGAAGCTTTCCTTCCATCCTATTTTTTGGAACAATTTGAAAAGAATAGGTGTCAACTCTTCTTTAAATGACTGGTAGAATTCCCCTGAGAAGGCATCTGGCCCATGGCTGTTATTTGTTGGGAGATATAAAAAAAATTTTTTTTTATTGTTTTTTTATTTTTTTTAATTTTTTTTTTATTTAATTTTTTTTTTATTTTTTTCAACGTTTATTTATTTTTGGGACAGAGAGAGACAGAGCATGAACGGGGGAGGGGCAGAGAGAGAGGGAGACACAGAATCGGAAACAGGCTCCAGGCTCTGAGCCATCAGCCCAGAGCCTGACGCGGGGCTCGAACTCACGGACTGTGAGATCGTGACCTGGCTGAAGTCGGACGCTTAACCGACTGCGCCACCCAGGCGCCCCTGTTTTTTTATTTTTGAGAGAGAGGGAGAGACAGTGTCAGTGGGGGAGGGGCAGAGAGAGGGAGACACAGAATCTGAAGCAAGCTCCAGGTTCTGAACTGTCAGCACAGAGAGCTATGAGATCATGACCTGTGCCAAAGTCTGATGCTTAACCGACTGAGCTACCAAGGCGCCCCTATTGGGAAATTTTTGATAACTGATTCATTTTCTTTGCTGATTACGCATCTCTTCAAATTTCCTATTTCTTCCTGTTTCAGTTTTGGTAGTTTGTGAATTTTTAGGAATTTGTCCATTTCTTCTAGATTGCCCAGTTTGTTGGCATATAATTTTATGTAGTATTCTCTTATAATTGTTTGTATTTCTCTGGTATTGGTTGTAATTTCTCCTCTTGCATTTGTGATTTTTTTCTATTTGGGTCCTCTCTTTTCTTTTTGATAAGTCCAGCTAGGGGGTTATCAATTTTGTTTATTCTTTCAAAGAACCATTAATTTAGTTTCATTGATCTGTTACACGTTTTTTGTTGCTGTTTCTATATTGTTTTTTTCTGTATTATGTCCTTTCTTGTGCTAGCTTTAGGCCTTATTTGCTGGTTCTTCTCTAGCTCCTCTAGGTGTAAGGTTAGGTTGTGTATTTGGAGACTTTTCTTCTTGAAGTAGACCCTTTTTTGTTTTAATTTTTTTAACGTTTATTTATTATTGAGAGACAGAGCATGAGCATGGGAGGGACAGAGAGAGGGGGAGACACAGAATCTGAAGCAGGCTCCAGGCTTTGAGCTATCAGCACGGAGCCCAACACGGGGCTCAAACTCACAAACCATGAGATCGTGACCTGAGCCGAAGTCAGATGCTTAACCGACTGAGCCACTCAGGCACCTGTTAATTCTTTATTGCAATATACTTCCCTCTTAGGACTGCCTTTGCTGCATCCCAAAGGTTCTGGTCTGTCATGTTTTCATTTTCATTTGCTTCCTTGTATTTTTTTATTTCTTCTTTAATTTTATGGTTAATGCATTCATTCTTTGGTAGGATGTTCTTTAACCACCACGTATTTGAGGACTTTCTAAATTTTTTCTTGTGGTTGACTTCAAGTTTCAAAGTGTTGTGATCTGAAAATATGCATGGCATGGTCTTGATCTTTTTGGACCTGACTGATTTGTGACACGGTATATGATCTATTCTGGAGAATGTTCCATGAGCACTCGAGAAGAATGTCTATTCTGTTGCTTTAAGATGAAATATTCTGAATATATTTGTTAAGTTCATCCTGTCCATTTTATCAAAGACATTGTTTCCTTGTTGATTTGCTGTAAGCGGAGTATTAAACTTTTATTATTATGGTTTTATTATCAGTAGGTTTCTTCACGTTTATCATTATTGATTTATATATTTGGGTGTTTCAGGTTGGGGGCATAAATATTTACAGTCGTTAGATCTTCTTGATGGATAGACCTCTGAATTATGATAGAATGCCTTCTTCATCTTTTGTTATAGTCTTTGTTTTAAAATCTTGTTTGTCTGATATAAGTATGGCTACTCTGGCTTTCTTTTGATGTCCATTAGCATGGCAGATAGTTCTCCATCCCCTCACTTTTTTTTTTTTAATTTTTTTTTTTAACGTTTATTTATTTTTGAGACAGAGAGAGACAGAATATGAATGGGGGAGGGACACAGAGAGAGGGAGACACAGAATGGGAAGCAGGCTCCAGGCTCTGAGCCATCAGCCTAGAGCCTGACACAGGGCTCGAACTCACGGACCGTGAGATCGTGACCTGAGCCAAAGTCGGACGCTTAACCGACTGAGCCACCCAGGCGCCCCTCCATCCCCTCACTTTCTTTTTTTTTTTTTTTAAATTTTTTTTTTTTTCAACGTTTATTTATTTTTGGGACAGTGAGAGACAGAGCATGAACGGGGGAGGGGCAGAGAGAGAGGGAGACACAGAATCGGAAACAGGCTCCAGGCTCTGAGCCATCAGCCCAGAGCCTGACGCGGGGCTCGAACTCCCGGACCGCGAGATCGTGACCTGGTTGAAGTCGGACGCTTAACCGACTGAGCCACCCAGGCGCCCCTCCATCCCCTCACTTTCAATCTACAGGTGTCTTAGGTCTAAAATGAGTCTTGTGTAGGCAGCATGTAGATGGGTCTTGTTTTTGTGTGTGGGTTGTTTGTTTTTTTATACCCGTTCTGATACCCTATGTCTTTTGATTGGAGCATTTAGACCATTTACATTCAGAGTGATTATTGAAACATAAATTTAGTGCCATTGTGTTACCTGTAGAGTTGGTGTTTCTGGTGATGTTCTCTGGTCCTTTTTATTCTTCACTGCCTTGCCCCCAGTCCCTCTTCTTTGCACGGCTGGTTTAGTAGTCACAAACTTCTTTACTTTTGTTTGTCTGGGAAACTCTTTTTTTCTCCTTGTATTCTGAATGACAGCCTTGCTGGATAAAGAATTCTTGGCTGCATAATTTTCCCATTCAGCACACCATGTCACTTTATTTACTATAAGAACCATAGTCTCACACATTTTAGTATTTGTTGACTTTAGTATCGCAGAACTAAAAATGCTAGTATTGTGTAATGTTCTCTTATTGAATTTCTAAAGCTTTTACATTGGGTCTAAGTGATTATTAACTCTTAAGTAAAAAAAAAAAAAAAAGATTTTTTATCATCTTTTATAGTATCAGGCTGATACAGAATTTCTAACAAACTGTTTACTACAATTTCAAAGATGAATAAAAAGTAGCAGTAATTTGTAGCCAGTGTGCAACAACTCTACAATTGCTGTAGTAAAACATGTCTGTTTTTAGAATAAAAAGTCATGAAAATCTTTATCATTATTAGGTGCAGAAAATGTTCCATCAATAAATGCTTACTTATGTCTTCTGTATCATATCTCTTTTAGTTTTAACATAGGGAAAGGAATCATAATTAAGTGATTTTAAATTATAATATCATAGCCACGTTTACTCACATTGTTTTTTTCTTTTTAACAGTGATTTTTGTACACTGATATCAATCAAAGTACATAATATCGTACTCATGATGCAGTAAGTATGAATTTTTTTTGAAAGAAATATTTCTTTTTTAAACTTTAGATTTATAACTTTGGCTTATAGCATACACAACACCTTTATAAGTATCAGTTCAGTCGGGTTTGAAGCCTTAAAAGAGTGCGATGAGATGAGTAAATATTATCCAACTTTAAGAATGAGGAAATTGGAGCTCGGAGAAGTAGTGAAGGATCACATGGCTGCTGAAGAGTGAATCTAGACCTTGCAAGAACACAGGAAGATGGCAGGTGTTGGGATGAAAAAGAGGACAGAGCTCAGCATCCATTGTTCTGTTATCTATGGTAAATAGTCCTTCACAGTAATAAGTACTGTTACTAATGTGCAAATTGGGTGTTATTCTGGGCCATTAAGACATTGTAGGTTATAGGTTTGGTTTTTGGACCATCAGCTAATGGCGCAAAATGTGATGAAAGAATGAAAGAATTTTCCTGTGATGAGAGAATTTTGTTTTTAAAAGTGAAATGAACTTACGTATTTTTAAGTAATGATAAATGTTCTGAAAACATGGTATTTCTTGTGTATAATTATTGGAGTAGGCTTGCTAAATCAGCATTTATGCTATCTGTTGGACAAATATTCCCTGAGTGGCCCATGTCCACAATATTATCATTAATCAGTCTCTCCCTGGAGAAAATTTTGCTATATGAAAGTATTCTCAGTTCAGAAAACTTCTATGTAAATAATAATGTGTCTCCCTGTTTGAGTTTTTTTTTTTTGTTGTGTCTCCCAATTTTTCTTTTTTAGAGTTACTGTGACAACAACATACTTTGGACACTCTGAACAGATATCCCAGGAAAGATACCAGTATGTTGATTGTGGAAGGAACACAACTTATCAGTTGGGGCAGTCTGAGTATCTAAATGTACTTCAGCCACAACAGTAAAAATTGAATGGTATGCCAGTGGAGAAGAAGAAATCCCTATCGATATTTTCTAGAACTCTGAAGAATGAGGTACTTACTTCCTGATAGGAGATCTTAAATTGAAGAAAACTAAAGTTTACACCTTCCATTTTAGGGGTACAAGTAAAAGTATGTGGACTCGAACATTACTGCAGCGATCCACTCTGTGTTCATGTTGTCTGTACCAGGATCTTTTACTTGAATCTAAATTTGCCAATTGATTTTCTTCTCCCCCTCTCCCTAGCGGGGGAAATTGAGACTTCCCATGTAGGACAGTAAATAATTTACAATTCACAGCTTCGGCCACTACTGAAAACCTAACTTTGATGATGGACATAATTTGAGAAACTTTATTTCTGAATGTTTTTATAGAATATTACTGAGAGCCTGTTATTCATGAAAGACTTTTTAAAAATAACCTTTTTTTTTCTGTTTTATAAATTCCCATTGCTACATAGTAGGATTTCAAGGTATTTTAGCTTTTAGCTAAACATTTGTAGTTTTTCATTTGTTGAAATTCTACTCATTTGCACGTTTTTGTCAGTCTTATTTCAATCCAGTGCTTGCAGAACACTAGAAACCAAAATAATCTTTGCAAAATTCTGAATCTAAAATTTTTGAAAGCTCCCTGTTTCACATGTCTTTCCATCTAAGTAAGTTTTGTGAAATTTTTGTGTAGTCTTCAAACATCGTTAATGTATAATATTGTAAATAAACTGTGCATGGCTTTTATACAGCTTAAATAAATGTCAAATAAAGTACAGATTCAAAATAAAGTAAGTTGCTCATAAAAATAAATAAAACGGGAAATTGAAATTCAGAAACTTATAGAATGTGAATATGGTTCCAGTTACATACAGGATCAGGCATCAAGTGATTTTGAAATAAAGTGTTTTGATGCTCCACTTTTTTTTAATGTTGCTTTTCAGACTAACAAGTTGTGGAGACACTTTTCACAACTCTTTGGTACCCAGGTCACCCAATGTTACCCATTTTATGCCTGTTTTCAAGGAGGAAATTGTGTCTTTGGTAGAAATTCTCCAAGAAATCTTATTAAATGATGGTGGCTATATAAAAATTAAACCTATATTATGCTTTTTAAAAATTTAATCACTTTGCACATCACATGGATATCAAGCCTCTAGCAGTTAACGTTTTTAAATTTTCAACTTTTTGTTTGAATTTTATTTAAAATTGTTTTCAAGTGGAAATTATTGACTTTTGCATTTTGTCATCTTATATTTTCAATACCATTTTCTGTTTGGGCTTTGTGCCTTTTCACTTACCAAGTTCTAATTACCTTGTAAATATATACCACTGAGGGTAGGGACCAACTGTGATACCAAAAAAATAAATAAATAAATAAGTGGCTTGAGATTAATTTCTTTCTGTTCCCTAGAGACAGAAGTCAGGTTCCCTTTCCCTCAAAGTGCCTAACTTAGGTCTGAAACATACCTGTTTATCAGTCGGACTCTCTCAGCTGTTACACACAAGCTTTGTTTAATTATTTAGAGCTAATGAAGTCTCCTTTCTGCCTTTAAACACACTCAGGTCTCCCTTTAGTGTTATTATAATTTTCCCCAAGTTTTCCTGAGTGAACATTTTAAATGGGTAGAATACACTTTTTTTTTTTTTTTTGGACTGTTGTTTTACCTTAATCGTTGCTAACTCACCCATCGTTGCTATTAAAGTCACCCCATTACATTTGTTATAGACTCACTAGTCAAACCCAGCCTTCATGTTTTTTTCTTCTATGATTTTTGACTACTCCTATTCTCCTTGAAACTGAACACTCCTCTAATGTTTCGATTCTATTTGTATTTTTCAAATCATTCTCATTTCATTTTCCCTCATTCTGTCTTTTGATCTTTCAGTGACTATTATCTAGACCCTCTTTTGCTTCAAAATTTCTACTCCTGTGACTTTAACCAACAATCATCTATATTAGGGCTTCCAAATCTTTCTGTATACCTGACTAGTCACCTGTCAGGCTTCTTCTCACTTAGTGAGTTACCTAGAGATGATAGTATTTCACTGACTGTGTAAATCATAAAGTGTTTCAAAAATGTTTATCATATTCTGTTCTCTCCTTGTCCTTACTTCAAAATCACCCTTCATTTTTTCATAATCACCCTTCAGATATGCCTTCTTCAGAAATCAATCCTGGTTTATCTTTTAACTTCATAAGAGTATGTAGTGTAAGTGAATGGATTTTTCTGTTGATTTGTGGTCTGATATCCTTTTGGAGTGCATGCATAGTATTTGCTGAAGATACAGGAAAGTGAAGGAACATTTGCTTTTAGTGACTTAGTTTTGAATATTTTTTCTTCATTTTTAAAAATTAACACTTTATTGTACCTACTTTCCATGAAGCATAAGGTAGAAAAACCTAGAATTTAAGATAAGTGCAAACCTGTAGTAGAAAAAAAGATCACCTGTGACTACTTTCAGAGAAGTTTTAAATAACTTGCCAGAATAAGCTTGGAACAGAGCAGGTATAAGTTAATAAAATTACAAAAATACATTCAGGTGAAACAGAATTACAGCCATTAAAAAAAGAAAAAAACACAGGGAAGGCGAATGAGCATTGTCCAGTGTATTTTTTCTTACATAGTAATAGGATAGATAGCAATATATTTTTTAAAACTGCTTTCAGATCTTATTCAAAGGATATGGTAAAGATGTTATAATTTTTTCCCCCTGATACTCTCAAGAATAACTTTTTCTTAAATTACACTTTTAATAGACTGGTCATCCTAACCAAATCCAATACTATAACAAGTCTCTGTGTGTTGATATTATATGTATCTAACATATGCCCTTGTAAAAGCTTTCATGTTTCTCTTATATAATTTACCTGGTCCTGTGAGTCAGACAAAGGAGAGGGGCAGGATCCTTATCTTTTAGAAGAGGAGACGTGGCATGGAGAAGTTAAGGGACTTGCTGAAGATCACATATTCAGTAAATAATCTTAGGGGGCCATACCTAATTTTTCTGTCTCCTATGTGTGTGCTCTGTCATTTAAAATAGAGTCCATTGAGAAGCCCTGTTGACTCAGGTTAGTATGATTAAAAATCAGAGAAAACATTCACATGGTTCCTAGTGACAATCAAAATAATACTGATGGACTAAGATTTGGGTATCTTTTTTTTTTAATTTTTTTTTTTTTTTTTTTTTTTTTTTTTTTTTTTAAGATTTGGGTATCTTTAAGTTGGTACCTGAAATATTTTAAATGGAAAATGAGCATTTGTGAAATACTTTGGAGCATAATCTATAGCTGAATTTTTCTTTTAAAATTTAGTATTTCTTGATCATTCCAATAAAGATATGACTGATAGGTTGTCACACAAGGCTATATATAAATAATAGAGGTTAATGTATTTGAGATTTGAAATAAGAACAGTGTGACAATATTAGATACCAGATAAATTGCTTGAAATTGCCAAATAACCATCTTTACTATGGTACATAATATGTAAATGACTGTGGTTTTATTTGTGAGCAGTTTTTCTGTGCCTTTTTCATTTATTTAGGCCAATGAGGTAATTATTTTCTCTAAGATTTGTGACAAAAAAAAAATTCAGTTTAGATCTTCTGAATTGTATTTTGGAAATGATATAGTACAGTGTTACAATAGAGAGAAAGTGATTGCCAAAATACAATAAAGGTATCATTATTGCAATATAGGGGTGTTTTGTTGTACGGAATGTCTCCAACCCCCTTCCACACCATTTTTTTTTTTAATTCTTAAGATAAATAATTCTGTATATAATGATTACATTTTATTTAAGAAAATAGCTTGTTGGGTACTTGACCCCTAAGGAAGTTACTGCTCAGTCTAGCTAATATCTATTAGTTACTTTGTCAGATACTGCAGCAATCTCTTATGTGCATTATCTGATTATTCCTCAGAAAGCCCTCTAAGGTAGCTACTGACATTGCTCCCCATTTTAAATCTGAGGAAAGAGTTTTAGAGAAGTTAAGAAATATGCATAAGCTTGGAAGTGGCAGATTTCAGATTGAAAACATGTCTGATTGACTCAAACATCATTGCTCTTAAAAATAGCATATTTCCTTTTCAGCCTTTGAAGATGTTTTCTTTCTAAAAATATATTGGTTGTACTTAATATATATAAGATTTTGAAGTTTTTGATAGTATTTTCAAAAATACTATTAAGAGACTTTATTATAATTTTATAGATCTTTGGTGTGATAAAAAATGGCTTATCACTGATTTTTAAAATAATTCATACTTATCTGTTTGGATTTTTTTCTTTTTAAAAGATGTAAAATTTTAAATTTACAAATATACATCAGACTTCTTTGGTAGGCAGTGTGAATTGAATTTCGAGTTATTACGTTGGAAGCCAAAGGTTACTTACCATAGTGTCATAAATCGATTTGTAGCTCATAACATTTGGAAGCAGCAACTACCTGGCTCAAATACATCTAAGAATAATTAATTTTATTTCTTTTTTGTAAAATCAGATTTTAAATGAAATGTTTATCTGAAAGTATTTTATTTTAAAAGAAAAATATGTGTTTGAAAAGATGGGATTAAAAGACTGTTAAACATTATTTCTTTAAAAAAATTATTTTTACATGAAAACAGAATATATTTGTGATCTGCTTCGATCAAAACTTTTACTTCTATATCCCAGGTCTACTTATTTCAGAGTAAAAATTTTCACTTAGCTTAAATTTCTGATTAGAACTAATATTTGTGTATTTTTGTGCTTAGTGAGAATGTAAATTTCACAGTGGATTTTTGAAATTTATCCTTAATTTGGATAAAAGCAAGTGATATATTTATAAAATTACTATAGGGATAAAAATGGTAATTTCCAGTTTAAAAAAAAAAAACCGAATGTGATCATGTTTGTAGTTCTTTTTACACATGTTTAGGATAGGCTCTAAATTAAATATCTGTATTGACCCTAAAAATATTCCGTAAATTAATTTAACAAATATATGGCAAGTTTTTCATAGCTAAATAACTCTTATAGAAGGAAATTGTTGCCTTCTGTTTAATTACATTAATTGAAATGTGTTTAAGGAAATGTTTTCAGCATATTTTGTATACTAAAAAACAAAAAGGACTAGTATTGGGCCAATGGCCAAGAGGTAATATTACTACCGTGTAGACTATTACTGTTCAAATTGTCCCACTTCCCCCAGAATTTTAGAAACTAGAAGTCTGGGAGATACTGTATCAGCTGTGGTGGAGTGACTCTCAGTGCTGTAGGTACTATTCATCTTTTAGTTCTTGTGTGAGATGGAACACATGCCAAGTTGCATAAGATTCATAACTTCAGTTTGTTTTAGGCATCAGATATCAGCAAGCTATGCCTTGTGTGTTTTGTCTTAGATTCACTTGTAGAACTAAATTAAGTAAGAGTTTGGAAAATGCTGAGTTGACCTAACTGGTCAGATATTTGAATGATGGCATTACTGGGTAGATTCTAATTATGGAATAAAGAAGAATATAGAATGAAAGACTATGTTTGGGCACTTACTCTTTGCTTGTTTCATGGATTAACCTCCATCCTAACACTAAATTCCCAAGTTAAACAGTTCTGTAATTGTAATTATTGTTGCTGTTCATGTAACAAAACATGCTTATGTTAGCAAAAGGAATAGAAGTGCCCCCAAATGCTATTTTTTTAGTTACTTGTAACTGTTGCTCTTGTAATTGTGTATGAAAAAATAAAATTTGTAAACATTTTGGCATGAAAAATAAAGTTTGTATCAGTCAAGTATATTGGTTGTACTTTTGAAATTCTTCATATAAACAATCCTGGTAGATACTGAAAGTCCATTACTTCAAAGCTCTCAGGTCCTGTTAGTGCTTACCCAAATTCCACTTCTGCATCATCTTTGATTTTCCTTTCCTCCACATAGCTTCCATTCTGTTGTCAATTCTATCTGTTCTACCTCTGTAGTATCTCGACTCTGTAACTAAAAAAAAAAAGCCCAGGCAGGCCCTTACTGTTGGTGTTGAGAACCTTTCATTGTCTGGCCCCACCTAAATTCATATTCCTTTTTCCTGTCATTGCCTTTCACCTGTGTCCAGGCCAAATTGAGATGTTTGCCATTCTTTGGAAATAGTTATTTACATTTTCTATACTTTGCTCATTCTCTTCCCTTTTTCTGTGAAATTTATTTGGACATTTTTTTAAATCCCTCAATCTTGTCTGTTTTTCAGTTTTCATCCCAAGTGGCCCACCCACCTATCCTCTCTTCCTGAGTATTCACCCAAATATTTGGTGACTTCTTTTCCCTGAATGTGTACTTTTAAAATAATTGCCCACTCACAAAGAAGATTTTGGTTTTGTTTTTGAATCTAAAACTTTTTGTTTGAACTGAACTTGCTTTAAACTTTTGTTTTAATTGATATTTACTCAAGCATTTTTTGCCAGCTTACAGTTACATGTTCTAATTACAGTTAAAAAAATCTTGTATCAAGTAGCATGATCTGAAGTTAGATGTAACCAAAACTAACTTGATAGAATAATGGGGGTGGGGGGGAAGGATTGGCTGGATGTGTTCTCCCTAGCCAGTTTCTCAAGGGAGAAAGAAGAATCACCAGCAAATTCATGAGGTTTTTTTTTGTTTTTTTGTTTTTTTTTTTTTTTTTGCTTGTTTGTTTTTGTTTTTTTGTTGTTGTTGTTTTTTATGGTAAGATTCTTTACCATACTGTTCCTTTAATCAGTGGTTTTCAGAATTTTTTATTACTATTTTAGTTGTGAACCTATTTCTTTAAGCAACATCTTCCATAGAACTCCAGTATTTTCCAGGATTTAAAAAAAATTTTTTAACCTCAATGCCTAGGGCTCATTGTCTCCCTGCTTCAAAGAATGAAGAGGTGGACACATCGGATCAAAAAGTAAGAATAGTACGAAAGCCCTCTTTACAGAGAGGAGACCCTTGAAGGTGAATGCCGGTGACAGTAGGCAAAGGTCCTTATTTTATAAGGTTGTGGTCAGGCTACCTTCCCTTCCCCCTCATTCCTTCTCAGGTTCTGCCCTTATTGGCTGGATAACTCTAGGTTCTGGGTTGTCCATTCCTGATTGGCTTGTTTTCCATTGTATAAGGGGTGGTCTATGACCATACTGCTCCTTGTGGGTCGTAAGTTTTATGGTCTCCTGATTTTTAGGTCTTTTGTTAGGTTCCTGAGGGGAGTTCTTAAGAGGAACCTTAAGCTCAAAGGGGTTTGCTGTAGTCAGATCCTCCCAGCATTGTTACAAAATTTGTGTTTTTCCCCACACAGAGACCTCAGGTCCTATCCGTCCCCTCTCTGCCTACTGAAGCCTATCTTTTTCCTACCTATCATATAATAACAAAACATAACCACTTGGGCTTAGTTGAGAACAGAATCCCTGGAGTCCATGCCTGCTTTTTCCCCAGTGGCCCCTGAGCCAGCATACAACCACTTGTTTAGTGATGATAACAATTTTGTTACGTTGCTTTGGTGTATGACTAGAACATATTTCCTAAGTGAGCAAATAACAAGCTTAAATTTATGTTTTAAGTTTATATTTTACGGATAGCTTTAAAAATGGCAATAAAGGGGGAAAATGGAATTGCTAACTTTCTAGTTAGTGATTTCCATTTTTACATATATTTCAAATGATTAGTCTTCAAAGGGAACTAAAAAAAAAAAGATTTAAGACTACTAGCACTTTTTTTTAAAGAAAATTACCAGAAGAGACTAGAACTACAAAGAATTCTAAACCCATATCTGTTTCAGATATTTATTTATTTGCTTTTTAAATTTTATTTAAATCCAAGTTATTTAACATGCTGCAAATATTTACTTCTTAAATTTTAAAGGGTACACTTCTCAAAACTGAGTTTTCTGCCCTGTTGATAATTTGTGAACAATTATTTCTACTGTTGAGAACAAATACAAAAGGAGATACTGGGTATATGTGACAACCTATGTAAAGTTAAGAATAAGGCTAAAGTTAAACTGTTTTATAGAAAGTGTTTATTCAGATGTAAACTTTCATGTATCTGAAATTGTCTAATTTGAGTGAAAAGCCTTTTAGCCCAAAAGTTACTTGTTCACATTATAAATTGTAACTTTTCAAAATTACATCCCCACTTGTTTATGTGTTAATTTGTGTACTTACTAGATAACATATTGCTTATATAAGCAATATGGAATTTTCTAAAAGTACATTATTTGAATATTCATATTACCACACTTACTTTAAAACCAGCACCTTCTTGGGGCGCCTGGGTGGCTCAGTTGGTTAAGCATCTGACTTCGGCTCAGGTCATGATCTCACCGTTCGTGAGTTTGAGTCCAGTGTTGGGCTCTGTGTTGACAGCTCAGAGGCTGGAGCCTGCTTCAGATTCTGTGTCTCCCTCTCTCTCTGCCCCTCCCCTGCTTGTACTCTGTCTCTGTCTCTGAAAAATGAACAAATGTTAAAAAATTTTTTTAAACATGTTTTAATATTTTCAAGGTCTTTTATTTGTAATAGCCAATACAAAACACATGGTTTAGTTTTTATATATATATAGTTATATATATAGTTATATAGTCATATATATACATATATAGTTATATATAATGTTTCATCATTACTTTGCCATTATTGATTTTAGTGGTGGCTTCTGTAATATGATGCAGAAAGGAGGCCAAAACATTGCTGTTGTGTTAAAAATCAGCTCATTCTTTGTGTGTACTTCTATAAGTCCAACTGACATTTTACTGTATGAAGAAGATTGTATGTAAGACCACACTGATTCATTTAAATACTTTGTATTTTGATACTATTTAAGTTACCAGTAATTTACATGACACCTACTGTGATGTTGTGATTTATAATAAGAAATCAGTGTTTGGTCTTCATTGAATTCCTTGCACTGAAGTCCTAAAACCCTTGGAGTTTCTAAGTGATAAGAGTGATAAAATTGCCTTTTGTTATTCATAACAAATCCTTTTTGAACCACACCTGAGTTTATGCTAATGAGGTGGTATTTGGAAAGTCCCTAAGAATGGGGGGTGGTTACCCTTGAACCAACTTTGTGATTAGAGGTTGGAACTTTCAACACCACCTTTGAGATTTTTGTGGGGGAGAGACTAGAGATAGGAGTTCAATTACCAATGGCCAATGATGTAATCAGCCATGTTTTGTGTAATGAAACCTCCATAAAAACCCAAAATGATGTGGTTTGGAGAGCTTTCAGGTTGAAGGTTTCCAGGTGCTGGGGGCAGGGGTGGGGGGTAGGGGTTGGTGACAAATCTCAGTCCCAGGGACACAGAAACACCTGTACTGAGGACCTTCTGCTCCAGGCTCCAGGCTCACCCAATGTACCCGTTTATCAGGCTGTTCATCTGTATCCTGTATAAAAAACGCGTAAACATAAGTAAATGTTTGCCTGAGCTCTCTGAGCCATTCTAATAAATTATTCAATTCAAGGAAGGGGTCATGGAATCCCCGGGTTTTAGCCAGTGGGTCCGAAGTCTGATCATCTAGACTTGAAATTGGTGTCTGAACTAGGGGCAGTGTTATGAGGCTGAGGCCTTAACCCACAGGATCTGATGCTATGTTCAGGTAGATTGTGTCAGAATTGAGTAAAAATTGTGGAACATCCAGTTGGTGTTCACTGAAAATTGGAGAATTGCTTGGTGGTGTGGGAAGCAAACCACCCACCAGTGATTACTTTTTATCCCTCAAGTATTTTTCCTTTTCTCCATATCTCTGATAGGAAACAAAATGCCCTTTTAACTTGAAGGCTTTCTAAAAGCTTGGTGAGAACCTGAAGTGGATGATGGCTGCTGGTAACTCACAAGAGAAAGAAAAATGAGCTAATTTTATAAGCCTGAAATGTGATTCTCAGATGCAGAATATTAAAAAGCCAACACTTTCTGCAAGAGCCATTCAGCACTCCAGGGGAAACTTGATCTGTAGGAATAATAATAAGCTATAATGATAATAACCAAGTGCACCTCACAGGGGTACTAAGCTTTAATGACTCAATATTTGTGGAACTCTTTGAGCACCTCTGAAGTTATATAAGCATAAATGAATAAGTAGGGATATCATATACCATAATTATTTCTACATTAAATCTCTCCTGATTTCTTATCTTATAATATCTTATAAGGTAGGCACTGTATGAGTCTAATATATGAACAAAGTTATGGAAGAAATAAAGTATAAAATAATACATAGTAGTGATTTCCAATGAAATAATTATATTCATATTAGTGAAAGAGAATGGAGTCATTAATTGTGCCTCTAAAAATTCATTCCTAGGTTATAAAGTAGGAAAATAAAAATCTGGAATAGACAGTGTATAAATGACTATAAAGAATTTGAAAAAAAGAAACACTACTAGTTTTTAATGGAGAAGACAGCTAAGATTTTGATTTTTTTTTTATGCTGAAGAGATTGAAATGATGTTTTGTCTGTTTAATTGATTACTTAATAGAAACTGTATACATTATGTTTATACGTCTTCTATTCTGCCTTTCCACTCTCCCCTCCATCACTATTTATACAATACGATAGTATTTTTGATGTTACTAAGTTTGGAAAAAATCCTCACAACCCTATATATCTTTATCATATTTTCCAAAATACCACTGATTGTGGTATTTCCCTCATTTCAACTTAGGTAGCTAAAGATAGAAAACATCGGCCCAAACAATCTCTTCAACAAGTTTTGCTGTACTATCGCGATCTTCACCAATGAAAGATTCCTGCCAGTGAGTATCATCTTTTAAAATGAAAAATCCTCTGAGACTTTTCTGTTGAGGAGACTGCTCTTCTCATCCTTGGTTTCTGCCATTCTCTTAAGGTGACATCACTTTCCTTAAGGTAAAGGGAATTTCTAGAAGAAAGAAAATAATAGGGTCACATCCTAATGTGGAGGGTAATTCTGGGTGGGATAAGTCTGTACCAAGTTTTGAGCAGGTTCCTTATTCTTTCTTTAATTTTTTAACATTTTTATTCACTTTGAGAGACAGAGAGAGACAAAGCACTAGCGGGGGAAGGACAAAGAAAGGCAGACACAGAATCTGAATCAGGCTCTAGGCTCTGAGCTGTCCACACACCTGAGCCGAAGTTGGACGCTTAACTGACTGAACCACCCAGGAGCCCCAAGCAGGTTCCTTATCTAGAGAGGGCAGAGAGGACATAGGTGGGAGGACAGCAATACAAAACCTACATGCTTTATGTTTTGCCTGGCAGCAGATATGATTGCCAATGAGTATCAGAGTCCTATGCCTCTGGTCATATTTTCTATTCACTGGATATTCTTGACAGCATTCTATTTATTTACAGCATTGATATTTGAACACAGCTGTTGTACATGGTGAACATCGCTGTGGTCACCATTGTGATCACTACATCCCTTAGACTTGGACAACAGGGGCCTCTACCCCAGCAGAGTTGTCCTTCACCATGTCACTCTCTTTAGGGCTAAAGGCATGTGACCATCCAAAAGATCATGTTCCCCCATCTAGACCATGGGTGCCTAGGACTCTGGATGTCTGTTCCACAAACTCTGAGCTCACTTTTCAGCCCAGTGTATTCATGCCTATATCCCAGCAGTGGTCAAGAGACAGCTGTTAGCAGGGATGTCCATGGGTCTTGGATGTGAGGGTGTCCTTTGGGCATAGGAGGCTGGTGAGTGATGCTGGGGATGGAAGGGTTGGGGAGGAAGAGTGGGTGGTAGAGTGGAGAGAGTTGGAGATGGGACTGGACCAATTCCTGCCATCACTACATTTAGTTGTAGAACAAAGAAGACTCTGAAAAGTCTCAAATAGAGCATGGCCTTTTAGCCTCAGGCTTCTTACAGGACTTTTAAGGAAGAGTCCAGGAAGTGGGGCCTGAGATCACCAAGTGGTCAGAGGATCCTACGCCTGGACTGGGTCAGATAAAAAGAAACTTTAAATCCTTCCAGAAAATTCCCCTTTTGCTGCCTAGGCTGCCTTGTCCCACAATGTTTTTGGCAAAAAATGAAATTAATTTTGAGATTATGCTATCCATTTTACTGTCCCTTTACCCACATTAAAAAAAAAAAAAAAATTGTAAGGCTGTATTTGTTTTTACCAAAGTAGAATATATTTTACTTAACAGTTTGTTGGCTTGCTTATTGTGTGTTTTGTTTGGACACCTGGACCTGATTGTGTAACAGGGCATAGTGGCTTTACTGGGTACAACTTTTGGTATAGGACTGAGAGGAAATGACTGATTTCGATGAGTATTTTTATGATACTTTCATGCTGCAGTGCAAGAGGGGAAAGAGAATGGAGGAGTCCTGTGCATACTATGAAGTTTTCTTAAAATTGTATTGCCACACATAACAAAATGACTCTCTTTTTCGAGGAGGTTGGAAGTTAGCAAAGCACTGATTTAAATATAAAAGTTAGCAAAGCACTGATTTAAATATAAAATGGAAAAATGATTAAATTCCTAATAAGCCTTCATATATAAATGACTATTGATGTAGAAAATCATGATACAGTATATTAAAAATTATTATAGAACTTTCTCTTAGCCAATAGGAGAACTTTAGAAATAAAAGTTTTAAAGGGGTTTTAAAAATAAACCCTTCATTTTATATGTATGTATAAGGAAGTTGAGACCCAGAGCCTTAGCCAAGGCTCCGTAATTAAATAGGGTTGGTGCCAGATTCCTAATCTCAGGATCTTTGTGTTAAAATCCTCCCAAATGGCTGATCTACCATTAATACAAAATGCCCCCAAAGCTATTTAATACTACACATGGACTGTATTTCTGTTTACACTAATTTACCTTATACATGGACCCTGTTTCTGTAAACATTCCCTTGTCCGACATGTAGATTTTTGGTCTGTTACATTTTTGCTTACTGGTTTAAGTGGAACTGACTGACTGTTACTAAGCAAATATTGTGCAAACCTAAGGAAAACTATATATAAAAAGTTAACTGGATAGTTATGGTTCTTAGTTCTTAATTTAAGGACTCCTCAGTAGACAATGAAGGGACCACTGAAGGAGGCATTTCTTATAGGGGCAATATCCAACAGAAACTTTTGTTGAACCCTAAAAATATGTTTGCTTTAGATCTGATTAGTATCACACTCCCACTTCTCAGTATTTGAACAAAACATTAGGATAGATGGTTCTGTAAATACTTGTCAATGGGCTGCTTCAGTATTTTATAGCATGAACAATTAAAAGGAAGCTTAACATATTATAAAAATACATTACCAGTTAAATTGTAAAGGAAAATTTTGGGGTGCCTGGGTGGCGCAGTCGGTTAAGCGTCCGACTTCAGCCAGGTCACGATCTCGCGGTCCGTGAGTTCGAGCCCCGCGTCAGGCTCTGGGCTGATGTCTCGGAGCCTGGAGCCTGTTTCCGATGCTGTGTCTCCCTCTCTCTCTGCCCCTCCCCCGTTCATGCTCTGTTTCTCTCTGTCCCAAAAATAAATAAAAAACGTTGAAAAAAAATTAAAAAAAAAATTAATAAATTGTAAAGGAAAATTTGTACTATAATTTTGGAAGATAATGTCTCCAATTTTTTCTGTGCAGAACTAAAAAATTGATTGTGTGGGGAGGAAAGATTTCTACCTTATATTGATTTCATTTGCCTGGGAAAGGAGAATGTGTTACATAAGATAAGGCGCTCAAGTTTTAAATACACAGGTTAAGTTTTGCCATGCTGATTCAGTCACAGAACTACTATCCTATTCAAGATATAGAATGTTCTAGAGCTCCCTGAAGATTCCCTCCTGCCGGACCCACCAGTACTCCTCCCTGCTCCCCATCACCACACACAGCAGTACTCTGACCTTGATCACTACATTACTTTTTGTTACTGCATTTTGTTACTTTTTCAACCTCCTATAAACAGGGGCAAGTTCTCTTTTGCACCTGCCATCTTTCACTCAACATTAAGGCTGTCAGATGTATATATGCCATGCGTATCAGCAGTAAATTCCTTTTCATTACTGTGCAGTAGTTGGTAGATCAGGGAGTATGGTTAGCATTTGCAGGAAAAGAAAGATAGTTTTCCAAATTGGTGAAAACAGTAAAAGTTCCAGTTGCTCCAGATCGTCAGCCATCGTCTTTCGGTTTTTTGTTTTTTTTGTTTTTTTTTTTCATTTAAGCTACTCTGGTGGATGTGGAGTAGTTCTAACTTGCATTTCTCTGATAACTAGTATTTTGGGATCTTTTTATACATTTATTGGTTATTTTGATACTCTCTCTTAAGATACTACTCTCATTAATAATTGAATGTTCTTTTTCTCATTTAATAGTAGGAGTCTTTAGGAGGTCTGGATGTGAACCTGTTCATATAAATATGTTGAGAATATTTTCCTTCAGTTTTGGCTCACTTTTCTTTCTCTTAATAATTTATTTTAATAAACAGAAGTTCTTAATTTTAACAAATGACAATAGTTTTATGGTTTGATGCATGCAAATATTTTACTTTGTATCTTGTAAAGGTTTGATCACTTTAGCTTTTATATTTAAATCTGAGAGCAATCTTGAAATCATTTGTATGTGGTATAAAATAAGGGTCTAGGTTCTTTTTTAAAAAAATATGCATAAACCAATCAGCCCAACACTATTAATGAAGACGGTCATCTCTCTCCCAAATTGCATTTGAGATACTTGCAAACATGCAAGAAACAAGTATAGATACAGCATTTCATTTGGAGGAAACAGACTAATTCTGTAAAAACAAAAACAAAAACAAAGGGAGAAAGAAAGAAAGAAAGAAAGAAAGAAAGAAAGAAAGAAAGAAAGAAAGAGAAAAGAGGGAGGGGGGAGAAGAGAAAACCAAAAAGAGACCTTCAGAAAAATGTCTCTTTGATATTGGGGCATGGTTTAGTTTTGAATTAACAGATAAACTTTGAAAACTCTATGTAAGTATTGTAAAATAAAAAGTGTATTTTATTAAAAAAAAATTTTTTAATGTTTATTTATTTTTGAGACAGAGAGAGACAGAGCATGAACGGGGGAGGGGCAGAGAGAGAGGGAGACACAGAATCCGAAGCAGCTCCAGGCTCTGAGCTGTCAGCACAGAGCCTGACACGGGGCTTGAACCCACAGACCGCAAGATCATGACCTGAGCCAAAGTCAGAAGCTCAACCAACTGAGCTACCCAGGCGCCCCTAAAAAGTGTATTTTAAAATGTATGCAAACTTCTAGTTTCAACTCTGATATGTAAAGAACTTAGAAGTCATCACCCAGATTCTTGCAACAAGAAAAATGCTGAAAAACATTGCAAATCAGCGATTTATCTTGGGCTTATTGGAGAATTGAGGTTGTAAGGCAAACCACCATGCAAATCTGAAGAGATCAGCAAACACAAAGAATCACAGATGAAATCAGCTTCCCTGGAGCAGAAGCTGCTGGAGCTGCAAACTGGTAGGAACACTTTTTTTTCTCTTTTTTTTTGGAAATTTATTACCAAACCATGAAAAAGGACATAATTATTTCATTTTTATAGTTGATTATTAAATTTTTAAACTCATTAAAGACAAGTGAGCAACTAAGAACCACTTTTGAATGTTTTGAAGATGTAAGTAGAATTAAACCAAATTACTTGAGGAAAAAAATCATGATGCCTCTGTGAATTTGAATAGTTTCATATAAATTATTAGACCTAGGGTACTTATTTGGAGTTTTTTACTTATTTATATTAAATGCATTTACAGAAAAACATGCCAGTAATTATATTCCAAAATAACTTATGTCCAATACAACCATGGTGAAGAACATTTATTCTTCATATAAAACAATCCAAAATAGGCAAAATTCAGGATAATACAAGTTAAATTGTTAGTTTGGATAGTATTTTTTTCCCTTTGCTCTTTATTTTTTTATTTTTTTAAATGTTTTTTAAAATTTAAATCCAAGTTAGTTAACGTATAGTGTAATGATGAGTTCAGATATAGAATTTAGTGATTTATCACTTACATGTAACACCTAGTGCTCATCCCAACAAGTGCCCTTCTAATGCCCCTTTCCCATTTAGCCCATGACCCAACACCCTGCCAGCAACCCTCAGTTTGTTCTCTGTATTTAAGAGTCTCTTACGGTTTGTCTCCCTCTCTGTTTTTATATTATTTTTGCTTCCCTTCCCTTATGTTCATCTGTTTTGTTTCTTTAATTCCACGTATGAGTGAAGTCATGTGATATTTGTCTTTCTCTGACTTATTTCGCTTAGCATAATACACTCTAGTTCCATCCACATTCTTGCAAATGGCAAGATTTCATTCTTTTGATCGCCGAGTAATATGCCGTTAAACATACCACATCTTCTTTATTCATTCATCAGTCAATGGACATTTGGGCTCTTTTCATATTTTGACTATTGTCAGTAGTGCTGCTATAAACATTAGGGTGCATGTGTCCCTTTGAATCAGTACTCCAGTATCCTCTCGGTAAATACGTAGTAGTTCAATTGCTGGGTCACAGACTAGTTCTATTTTGAATTTTTTGAGAAATCTCCATACTATTTTCCAGAGTGGCTGCACAAGTTGGCATTCCCACCAGCAGTGCAAAAGCGTTCCTCTTTCTCTGCATTCTTGCCAACATCTGTTGTTCCCTGAGTTGTAAATTTTAGTCATTCTGACTTCTGTGAGGTGGTATCTCATTGCTATTTTGATTTGTATTTCCCTGATGATAAGTGATGTTGAGCATTTTCTCATGTATCTGTTGGCCATCTGGATGTCTTCTTTGGAGAAGTGTCTATTCATGTCTTCTTCCCATTTCTTCACTGGATTATTTGTTTTTTGGGTGTTGAGTTGGATAGTTCTTGATAGAGTTTGGATACTAACCCTTTATCTGATATGTCATTTGCAAATATCTTCTCCCATTCCGTTGATTACCTTTAAGCTTGGTGATTGTTTTCTTCACTGTGCAGAAGCTTTTTATCTTGATGAGCTCCCAATAGTTCATTCTTCCTTTTGTTTCCCTTGCCTGCGGAGACACGTCAAGTAAGAATTTGCTGCGGCTGCAATTAAAGAGGTTGTTGCCTGTTTTCTCCTCGAGGATTTTGATGGCTTCCTGTCTTACATTTAGGTTTTTCATCCATTTTATTTTTTGTGTATGGTGTAAGAAAGTGGTCCAGGTTCATTTTTCTGCATGTTGCTGTCCAATTTTCCCAACACCATTTGCTGAAGAGACTGTCTTGTTTCCATTGGATATTCTTTCCTGCTTTGTCAAAGATTAGTTGGCCATATGTTTGTGGGTCCATTTCTGGGTTCTCTATTCTGTTCCATTGATCTGAGTGTCTGTTTCTGTGCCAGTACCATACTGTCTTGATGATTACAGCTTTGTATCACATCTTCAAGCCTGGAATTGTGATGCCTCCAGCTTTGGTTTTGTTTTTCAGGATTGCTTTGGTTATTTGGGGTCTTTTCTGGTTCCATACAAATTTTAGGACTGTTTCTTCTAACTCTGTGAAGAATTCTGGTATTATTTTGATAGGGATTGCAAATTGGTAGGAACACTTAAATGTCACTTTGAAGAATTGTGGGATGCAGGCACGAACTAGTGTGAAAATCAGAAACTTTGGGGTGCCACAGTCTTGGAGAAGGTGCCCATACTTTTCTTGGATTTTATGTCAAGTTTTATCCCCATGTTTGCTAATTTTGTCTTCTCTGCTTAGTATGCTGCTAAAACCATTGAATGTTATTAATTTCAAATACTATATTTTGCTGTTCTGTTGTCCTAAAATGTCCATTAAATTGTTTATAGATTCTAAAGTTCTATAGAAATCATTTTCCATTCATTTCCTCATTTTCCTCTGTTATCTTTAGTATATTGATCACAGTAATTTTAAGTATTTTTCTTCAAATTCATTTCCTTAGTTATCTCTAGGTCTGAATATTGACTATTACATTTTAATTTTTTTTTTTCAACGTTTATTTATTTTAGGGACAGAGAGAGACAGAGCATGAACGGGGGAGGGGCAGAGAGAGAGGGAGACACAGAATCGGAAACAGGCTCCAGGCTCCGAGCCATCAGCCCAGAGCCTGACGCGGGGCTTGAACTCACGGACCGCGAGATCGTGACCTGGCTGAAGTCGGACGCTTAACCGACTGCGCCACCCAGGCGCCCCTTGACTATTACATTTTAAATATAATTGGCTACCTGCTGTTGTTTTTTGCTTGTTTGGTAATTTTTAATTTTATAAATTTTTTTTTCAACGTTTTTTATTTATTTTTGGGACAGAGAGAGACAGAGCATGAACGGGGGAGGGGCAGAGAGAGAGGGAGACACAGAATCGGAAACAGGCTCCAGGCTCCGAGCCATCAGCCCAGAGCCCGACGCAGGGCTCGAACTCACGGACTGCGAGATCGTGACCTGGCTGAAGTCGGACGCTTAACTGACTGCGCCACCCAGGCGCCCCGGTAATTTTTAATTTTATGTCAAACATTGTGAATTCTTTTATGTGGTAGTTCTTAACTATAATCTTCTAGCTTCTGTCATGTTTTCCTCTAGCAAGCAATAAATTAACAGCGCCCACTTCAAAAGGTCTAATATATGGATTTGTAGACCTGGTCTATGTTTCTATATTCTTCTTCCTTGTTTTTTGTCCTTGTAAGGCACAGTTGTGTACAGCTTCCAACATCTCTGCTCAGCCCTTCAGTATCCCAACAGCTAGTCCCTGCTAGACCTCCCAGTGGTTCTTACTAAACCTACAAAGCTTAGGAGTTGGCCAAAGACCAGGGAAATTTTTATGCAGATATTCGGGGTTTATGTTATTGGCCTTCTTCTCTTCAGTGCTTTCATACTCAAATCCCAACTGACTATGTAACTCTGAGCTCTGATCTTTATTTTCTTTTCAACCAGTGAGAATACACTCTCTGATTGGGCTCTGTTTTCCTGAATTGTTGTTTGGACAATGCCTCAGTAAGAGACCAGTGAATGTGGGCTCACCTTATCTTCTTCCCTTTGCTCAAGGATCATAGGTAACCATGGGTGATAGCTTTTCATTGCCTACAAATTTTGTTTTTAAAATTTAGAAGTTTTTTGGGAACCTTCTTGCACTGTTGGTGGGAATGCAAACTGATACAGCCACTCTGGAAAACAGTGTGGAGGTTCCTCAAAAAATTAAAAATAGAACTATCCTATGACCCAACAATAGCACTACTAGGAATTTACCCAAGGGATACAGGGTGCTGATGCATAGGGGCACATGTACTCCAATGTTTATAGCAGCACTTTCAACAATAGCCAAATTATGGAAAGAGCCTAAATGTCCACCAACTGACGAGTGGATAAAGAAGATATGGTTTATGTATATACAATGGAATACTATTTGGCAATGAAAAAGAATGGAATATGGCCATTTGTAGTAACATGGATAGAACTGGAAGGTATTAAGCTAAGTGAAATAAGTCAGGTAAGAAAGACAAATACCCTATGTTTTCACTCAGTTGTGGATCTTGAGAAATTTAACAGAAGACCATGGGGGAGGGGAAGGGGGAAAAAGAAACAAGTTACAGAGAGGGAGGGAGGCAAACCATAAGAGACTCTTGAATATTGAGAACAAACTGAGGGTTGATGGGGTTGGGGGAGAGGGGAAAGTGGGTGATGGGCATTGAGAAGGGCACTTGTTGGGATGAACACTGGGTGTTATATGGAAACCAATTTGTCAATAAATTATATTTAAAAAATAGTAAATAAATAAATGAAATAAAATTTAGAAGTTTTTTCCAGTTTTTATTATATTCACAAGGGAGTTTAAGCTTGTTCCTAGCTACTCTATGGTAGCCAGAACCAGTCATTAAATTTTCAAAACTAATTTATAACAAGAAAAACAATTATTTTGATATGTGTTTACAAAAGGAGATTTTAGCTATTTTTGAAATTTTGTGTTTTATTTCTCAAACTTTTTCCCCTCTTTAAATAAAGATATAACAGAATAGAGAACAAGGACCCAGATTTTTAATGATAGTGTGGAGTGTTTTCTCTGAAATATAAAACAATTATGGTAAAATGCCATTTAAAATTAGGTCTCCTTATGAAAGATTAATTGTATGTGCTGAATACTTGGTCCCAAACCACTTAAGTTTTTCAGATGATAAATGACTGAGCTAGTCAGGGCCTAGCAGGGGAAAAAAAAGTTATACATTCAAATTGGATAATTTGAGGAATGTTTAATAAAATGATTGTTGTTCCTTTTTTTTAAGTGTGTGGACAAAGTATAGGGAAACAAGAAATAGTGCTGGACTGTGGGACGAGTGAATCATGGCACTAATATCACCCTTAGGAGAGAAGAGGAAGGGATAAAAAGGATGGTTTTGACAGGAATTCTTGACAGGTGCTGAGATCTAATTGAGGGACTCCATCAACCCATGTCACTCTACAGGAAGGAAGCCAGGGAAAAAAACATACTCAGACTTCATTTTCCTCCCTTCGTCTAATCTCCGGCTGAGGCTTACCCAATTGAATAGGATGTCATATGACAAGGGAGCTTGGTGATGTAATCCATACAAGTCCAGTCCTCCAGAATACAGAGTAGGGGGAAAACAAATAGTGTTCTAGTTGAGCAAATAAAAACTATCCAGCACACCAATGACAGGATTTGTTTTTCCCTTAATAATAACTTCAGCTTAAAGTTATTTTTTTTTCTCAAATGAGATTAATAAATTCACAACACACACAGAAAACATACACGTGGCAAGCATTATCCAAGTGACAATGAATAAAGTTTCCAAAAAATGGACATAGTTTGTTTTTGTTATCTGTTGAATTCTCAAGTCTTTGAACAAAATGTGATACATAGTAGATAATCAATAAATATTTGTTGTGTGACTGAACCTTTAATTGGAATTTATGACAGAAGAGCAAGCTGGAGTGTCTTTGGAGACATACCCTCAAATTCTATCAGATAGGCCAACCCTTGTTTTGTCTGCTCAAGAGGCTGGCCTACTGTTACAGATTGTGTTACTTAACTCTCAAATTCTGCCTCATTGTATAATAAAATTTTGTTGAAATATAGCAATTTTGAAATCTGACCTACTGCCAAGATCTTTTTGAATACTTTCTAAAGTTTAAGAAGTAACGTCTTAACTATTTGTTTTTTCAAAGTAACAAAAATGAATTACTTTATCCTAAAAAACTATGTCTTAATTATTTTAATGGACTTGATTTTGATTAATTTACAAGCTAAATCACTACATATTTTCATTACATCTAAGCTTTTATTACTAAACCACAAAAATTAGCAGGCTGTTGACTACAAAATTCAATTTTATTTCTTATAGTCATAAAATGATATGAAAATTCACCACACGAGAGATGCTTATTTTATTTTTAATTAGGCATAAAACATGTTTAAACTAGGAAGACAAATGCCTTTATAGGTCATTAAAGGGTAATAATTTTCAGGGCTTCATTCAAATTTAATAAGTTAGGTAAGGGATTTTTTTTTAAGGGAAAAAATGGCAAAATATAGCCTACATTGTAAAAATCTATTTTACTAAGGACGCTATCAATGGAAGGGTGGTCAAAGCAAATCTGTTTTTCCCTTTATTCTCTGTATGATACAGTTAACATTTCACCAGTGGCTTGTCAAGTTGATTTTTTTCTAGTAAATGATACTAAATATGAGATATTTCTCATGACACTCATAAGAAATTAACTTTTGACTGTGTTAGGCTGCTGAGATTTTACTATGGCTTATTCCAATGGCATTACCAAGTCTATCTTGACTAACATAGTATATGTAATATAACCTACTATAACAGTTGTAGTAAAAGGCTTGGACTAAAAAAATCCCATTCGCATTAGCAGTCACTTCCCATTTTCTCCTTCCTGTGACCCGTAGCAAACACTAATCTATTTTCTGACCCTATGGATTTGCTGATGCCGGACACTTTAGATTAACAGAATCATGCAATATGTGTCCTTCTGTGAATGGCTTATTTTATTTACAATGATGTTAAGGTTCATCCATATTGTACCTCATTCCTTCTATGGCTGAAATATTCCTTTGCATGAATATATCACATTGTGTTTACCCATTCATTAATTGATGGCCATTTGGGTTGTTTCTATTTTTGACTATTATGAATAATGCTGCTATGAACATTATGTACAGTTTTTGTGCAAACATATATTTTCAGTTCTCTTGGGTGTATACTGAGAAGTATAATTGCTGGGTATTATGTAACTCTAGGGTTAATTTTTTGAGAATATGACAGACTATCTCCAGAGCAACTGTACCATTTTATATTCCCACCAGTAATGTATGAAGAGTCCAGTATTTCCACATTATTGCTATCACTTGTTTTTGTCCATCCTTTAGAATATAGTCATCTTAGTGGTTGTGAAGTGATATCTCATTGTGGTTTTGATTTGCATATCCCCAATAAATTAGTGATATTGATTTGTTTTTAAGTGCTTATTGGACATTTTTATGTCATGTTCAGAGAAATGTCTCTTCAGATTTTATTTCCAGGATGTAATTGGATCATTTGTCTTTTAATTGTTTAGTTGTAAGTGTTCTTTCATATTTTGGATGGTATCCCCGTATTAGATGTATATTTTACAAATATTCTTTCCCTGTAATTGGATTTTGATTATAGAAAAACCCTTCAGAAAACAGTGTAAGTGGTGAGTTGGGAGAAATGAAGAAGAAAAAAGGAAGAACAATTACTAACTTATTCGGGTAACTCAAGAAAAGGAATGGTGAGACAGCAGTCATAGAAATAGAAAATAGAAACAATTTAAAGAGTTATTTCCTATATTTAATAACAGAATAGATGAAGGAGCTGGGCTATGCTGTGAGACTGTGGTAGTCATAATCGTTGTTCCTCTTTTTGCTAGCTGGATAACAAAGTATTGGTATTTTTAGAACATAAGTTGTATGCACAATTTTTATTTAAAAATAGTCCATAAATATTATTTTTTTATACTGATTTTCTCAAATACTGAGGTTTGGGGGATATTTTAGAAGAAATATTTTCTGAGGACACCTGGGTGGCTCAGTCATTTAAGTGCCTGGCTTCAGCTTAGGTCATGATCTCACGGTTCGTGGGTTCAAGCCCCGCATGGGCTCTGTGCAGACAGCTCAGAACCTGCAGCCTGCTTCAGATTCTTTGTCTCCCTCTCTCTCTCTGCCCCTGCCCTGCTCATGCTCTGTCTCTCTCTGTCTCTCAAAAATAAATAAATGTTAAAAAAAAAAAAAGAAATATTTTCTGGAGAACTTATGAGCAAATTCTAATGAGAATTATGTTTCTGGAAATTTTGAAAGAAAAATCATGTGTTGTACCTATGGTCACATCTGACTGGCTATATAATCTTGGACAAGTTTATTAAGCACTTTGAAAATCAGCTCTGTCATCTGTGAAATTGGGATAATAATTCTCCCATATCTATAGATTGGGGTGGGGGGAAGTAGTGGGTAATAGCACGTTTTTTTAACTCAAGCTACCTGCATTCAGATCATGCTAGTTATGATCTGTGTAACACTGAGAAATTATATAACTGTGCTTTAGTATGATCTGGGAAAATGAAGATAATATTTAACTTCAAAGTAATGTTATGAAGATTGAGCGAATACAAATTAAACTCAGCATGATATCTGAAAAATGTAATTTCCTAATAAATATTAGCTATTATTGTAAATGTTACATAAAATTATTTATGTGAAGTACTCTTTTTAGAGCTTGGACATATAGGGTAATTAATTCATGCTTGGTGCTATCAATATAATAACCATTATTACTTGATGTCAGAGAAAGAAAGAAAAAATGAAAAGTTGAGGATGAACAACACAGTTTATAGCTTGGTAAGGATGATGCTACCATTTATTATACAAGAAAAATAGCAAACCAGGTGGAAAATCAAGACAATATTTGAGCATATTAAGTCAGAGATACTAGATAACTTGGTAGAAATGTCCAGTAGATAACTGATTGTATTCATTTGGACATTGGTTAAAGGTAGAACTTGAAAACTGCTTAAGATGTTTCCAAAGTGAGAGAGTTATTCTAGGCTTTGGTTGGAGAGGAGGCTGATGTAATGGAAAAATGTAGTATAGATCTTTGGTTCACTAGGAGGAAGCTGAGAATAGGAGGAGAGAAGCACAAGAAAGGAGCTGAGGGTAAACTGATCATAAAACTGATTTGAGAAAATTGGAAGAAAGGTGTTCTGTCTGTAAAGGAAGACCTTAAGGCATCCAGATTGGGTTTACAAGCTCAGGAGTGTGTGTCTAAGGAAATGAAGTATTGCAGGTATAAGTCATGAATTCTAAAGTAATTATTGCCTGTTATAACTTTTCTGGATTTTTATTGTAGTGAAGAAAAATATAGAGTAATTATATCAATCAGAAGTAAGAAACACATGTGCACTCAGGTTTGGTCATGAAGAAGATTTTTCAGTAAAAGGACTTTACAATGGTGAAAGCATAGTTTAGAAAAAGCATCGAGGAGATGCACTGAGCCTATGTAACTAACAACACGGGACCTTTACCAACCTTAGGCCGAAAGAGGCCAGGGGAGGTAGCATTGATCAGATCTCAGAGATGAAAGCTCTGTAGAGAAGGTGGCCTGTCAGCAGACCACAGACAGCCAGGTTCAGGATATGAAAGAATGCGTATCTTGACATTACTTTCCTCACTCTTTCCAATCTCCCGACTTTGTCCCATTGGCTGAAGCCAAAGCCTGTGAGCAAGGGTATCACTGATGCCTGCTGAATTCAGCATCCCGAGGCACAAAACAGGGTGGGAAAAGATGGAGAAGGTATCGGGGATGCTGGCAGGTAGTCAGCACAGCAGTGGAAACAAAACAAAAAATGAGAAGCTCAAAAAAATTACTCCCTCACAAGAAGCAAATTGGTTAAATGTGTTAAAATATCAGAGAGTGATTTAAACAAGGTTTCAACTTGGGCTCCATTTACTGTATCATACATCTCTGATGTGTCCCACAACTTTTTAAATAAATCCATGTAAAGGTTTAATCAGAAATATGAAAATTACTTTAGAAAAAAATATTAATGTTCTTAATGACTACATGATAAGTTTTAAAATGTTGCTGTACAATAGCTGGCTTGCTGTGACTGTGCCAGCCCCGTGGGGTCAATACGAGTGCTATGAAGTAGAATAAGAAGATGGAGGCAAAACAGAGTTTCTCCATTGATTTTAATAATCTTTGAAATTAGAAATAGATGTTCTCTGTCAAACGGCTTAACCTCCTCAGTTCTCAGTTGAAGTCTTATTACACTGTAGCTTTTCAAACAAGCTCTGGTATTAAATTAGATTTTGTATATATCACATCATCTCTTTTTATTGTACATTATCCATAACTCATTTTCTAATTAAAAAAATTATTCTATAAGGATAAGGGATACTGAAAAATAATGATAACAATTAAGTTTTTTTCAATTTCAATTGAATTTAGAGATTTTTTTTCCTCAGTATCTTGACATTCTTTATATCAATCTGGCATCAAAATGTTGTGTGATAACTGGTTGTGTACGGATAATTGTTCATGGTTATCGCTGGGGATGACAAAGCAGCAAGAGACATTCAAGAGAACCATTTCAACTTCAGACTTACTCTTTCCTGCCTTGATTACTAGCTACAACTTTATCCCTTCATTTATAATCAGTTCCCATGACCCCTCCCACTATAGTAACTATTTGCTCACTTGTCTTTTGGTATCAGGAATCCAAAATATCCAGGTGGCACCCACAGCTATAGGTTTAGTAGCAAAACCTTGCCTTGTCTCCTGATAGAAGCATTCCATTCTATACTCCTCCCTAAACCACTACCTCTAATGCCACAGGGCCTACTAAAGTTGTGGCAGAGTTAAGCACACATTCCTTAAATGGGCCAGTAGGAGTAATGATAAGAGAGCCTACCTGTGCTCCCATGCCTGAGACTCAGCCTCTTGTATTCTGAATTTTTTTTTTACATTTTTTTTAATGTTTATTTACGTTTGAAAGAGAGAGAGAGAGAGAGAGAGAAAGAGAGAGAGAGACAGAAGGAGACACAGAATCTGAAGCAGGCTCCAGGCTTGGAGATGTTAGCACAGAGCGTTACGTGGGGCTCGAACTCATGGACCATGAGATCATGACCTGAGCCAAAGTCGGATGCCCAAATGACTGAGCCATCCAGGTGCCCCTCATGCGTTCTGATTTTTGAGAAACTATCACCATATAATGGCTTTTGGTTTAAAATATATATTGCATCTTGGGTGCCTGGGTGGCTCAGTCAGTTAAGTGTCTGACTCTTGATTTCAGCTTAGGTCATGATCTCACCTTAGTGAGACTGAGCCCTGCCTTGGACTCCATCCTGGGTGTGGAGCCTGCTTACGATTTCCCAGCTCCCCACCCCCTCCTCTCTGCCCCTCCCCTCCTCTTTCTCTCAAATAAACTTAAAATACACGCACGTGCACATACACACACACACACACACACACACACACACACACAACATCTTAAAGAACAGTATTCCAACCCCCCAATCACTCAAGGTGTCATCCTCAGAATGAAGCCTCAGCTGGGCATTTAAGAGGCCATTCCAAAATTTTATCAGCCTGGCATCTTTTGGGTGGTAAGTTATATAGTAAAATCAGTGGGGTCCATGGTCATAGCTGTCTATCGTACCTCCTATGCCATAAAATGAGCCATCAGTATCAGTCACAACTCAACTCTGTATCCAACAGTCTTGAAGAATTTCAGTATTCTTCTTCCTTGCATATATGTATATGGATATGGACACATATCACGGATCCCTCCGGGGACAGATTAGGAATACCTACTAAGCCTGCTGTGGTGTTATAGGGTCCTTCCTTAACAGCACCCAACCTCCCTTTGAACTGGGAATGAGAAATGGCTTACATCTAGAAACGGGGTAACAGATCAATGATTTTTCCATTGTAGTAGCCTCCTCCTCATCTGCTCTTGATATTTTGGGGTTATATAAAGTGAGAAGTGATTTTGTTGGTTGCTCCTCAGTCTTGCTCCTAGAATAACCATGATATGTAACACTTACTTCTAATAGTCAACATGTGTATTTCTTAGCCAGAGGAATTTTTCTAGCTGCTCCACTTTGCCCATGCCAACTGCAATAGCGCATAGTTTATATCTGCCTTCTAGTCTCCCTTAACATCTTTCAAGCAATGGCTGGCGTTAGGATGTCCTGGAAGGGGACGGCCCTCTCGCCAGCGCTCCGGAAGAAACTGAAGGGCAACCAATCACCGAGCGCCAGCACAACCCAGCGGAAAGCCCCGAGCGGCTCTCCAGAAAGAACTGAAGGTCAACCAATTACTGAGTAACAGCACAACGTGGCCCGAGAAAAAGACCCACCGGAGCCTAAAACCAGAACTGCTACAGCTTAAAAACCCTACCCCACCATACTCGGGCACGACTTCCCTGACTCCCTCCTTGAGTCACGGAACCTCTCCCGGAACCTTAGTTCCCAATAAAGCCTTAAACTGCAAAAATTCTTTTTGACTCTAACTCCTATCTTTGCCCTGCGCAACGCCTGACACTAACAGCTGGTATCTACAAATTTGTAGGTAAATACTACTGCCACCTCAGAGTTTCGGTGAACGAGTGTGAAACGTGAGGCTATCACTCTGTGTGAAACCAGGTTCAGCTGACCACAATAATAAATCTCTTAGTCAACTTTCTTTCCTTCTTAGTCTCATTTTTCCACGACCTCATTTTTCCATGCTACCTAGAATCTACCTTCCAATAAACTACTTGAACTCAAATCCTTGTTTTAGACTATACTTGGGGTGGGGAGAAGTGAAATTAATACATTACCAAAAGTAAATCCTTGGGACACAATAGTTGGATTGGATCACTCACCATGTAAATGCCAACAGGGTTCCATTGCTGGTGGCAAATAGGATGTGACTGTCCCTGGGATGTTGTAGTATCAGTGATATCTTCACCTATATGAGCTGGGGTGGCATAAGGTGGAAAGTGATGTGTGGGCTTATATATCACTCGCACTTGAGAGATATGGGATATGATACAAGGATTGTGTCATTGGTTGGCTGGTGATAATTGCCATTAAGGTATGGAAAGAAGAAAATCATGTTCTTACAACATCCAATTCTTTAATCAGTCCATACTGAAGAAGCCCAAAAGTATTTAAAGAAGCCTTCAACCCCTGTAAATCCAGAATGTTGCCATCTCTTTCCCTCTTGGCACTGGAAAAGCTTTAAAAACTGCCAATGGAAAACCACAATAAAACGTAAAAGTTATGGTGGTTACATGCACAGACCAGAGTAATTTGAAGGAAAAAAATCATGTGTTGATAAATATGGCTGGAATAACACTCTTAATTCTTTATCCTCTATTATGAAGATAGAAAACAATAGTTTCTCTTCAAATATAGACTAAACTTTGCACACACAAAAATCTTTGTAGTTTCTCATTGCACTTGTCCACTCCTGGGTCACTCAGAGCCTAAAAACAACATTCAGTTTCCTTTAATTGAAAAGTAACACTTTGTAGCTAAAAGATTGTTCAAATTTAAGCTACATTTCTTCTAAGAAATATTTTCTTTTTTTTCTTTAAAAAAAATTTTTTTTTTTTAATGCTTATTTATTTTTGAGACGGAGACAGAGTGTGAACAGGGGAGGGGCAGAGACAGAGGGAGACACAGAATCTGAAACAGGCTCCAGGCTCTGAGCTGTCAGCACAGAGCCCGATGCGGGGCTTGAACCCACAAACCGTGAAATCATGACCTGAGCCAAAGTTGGACGCTTAACCGACTGAGCCATCCAGGTGCCCCTCTAACAAATATTTTCAATCACAGTGAGAATACAGTTCTTGTAAAATGACTTGTAATTTGACTTTAGAGCCTCTTCGGAACAACAATTCTACACTCTTATTAAATTTCAGTATGGTGAAAACTGATGGCCTGACCATTTGCACTGGGTAACTGAGGATTAGGCCTCTTTTTAAATTGTATAACAGCATTTCAATCAAATAAAAGCTAATATTGGAATCACTTATAAAAATCACAGCTCATTTTTATAAGTTTTAAAATGTTTTCTAAAAAAGAACATGATCTCCTTAAGAGAGTTATCAATTTATCATAGTAACCAAGTGTTTATTAACCACATGCTAATTTAATTTTTAAAATCTTGTGTCAATGTATGTTTAAATAGAACTAAAATGCTCTGTTGACTCCTTCATGAATCCACCAGGCATTTCTGATCATCTCCTATACGCAAGGAATGATGATTGGTGTTCAGAGTTTATAATAAAGTATGAAAGCAGAGACGGCTAAAATGTGCACAAGGTTCTAGGAATGGAGATACACAAGCCAGGAAATAACTATTAAGGAAATAAAACATGAGCTGGGACTAAAAGGGTTAACAAAAATTGGTCTGTGATTTTAAAGCAGTTCAACTGCCAAGTAGTTCAGCCTCTTGTCATGGGGGAAGGAGGAAAGAGCCTGGAGGGAAAGGAGGGCACCGACTACTAGGACAAGATCCTGGAGGATGGCACACTGTGGCAGGGTGGTTGTGCAATGGGAGAGTCTTCATTATTCTCTTGTACTTGCTGATGTACCCTGGACAGTCCTTCCTGCCAGTGCAAGAGTCCAGACATTAGCCTCCCATCAACTTCTAGGGAATACCTGAAGACGTTTTCCTTTCCTCCATATTTGGATATTAAGACATGGGAGGTATGGCTTCTGTAAAGTCCTGACTTTGATCCCAGTGATCCTATAACTGGTCTGAGAAATTCTTTTCTACCATCCTATTTTGTAGGCTACTTGTGGACAAGACCTGGTTTCTTTTCTACCATAGTTTGCCAATATTTTTGTTTTCCTCAAATGAAACAATGGATTTGTGAGTAACTCTGGGTCATGTAATTACAAATGTATGCACATTAGGGAGAACATTGGATCCCAACAGTTGCCAATTGAATCCTTAGTAGGAAGGAACTGCCACCATCAAGGAAAAGACCTTGTTGAGCTATTTAGGGTAGAAAGGGATATTCAGCAGGGGCCAAGTCAACACAAAGAGAAGGCTCACTACTCTGCGTAAGAGAAAGAGAGGACATTTTTTTCCCTATGCTTGCAAGTAAAATAAAAACAAAAACAAAAACAAAAACAAAAACAGAAGGAAAGGCCAAAGACTAGAACAAAAGGTGGCAATGAGAGCGTGGAAGACTGAATTCTGTGTAGTGTATACATTGATGAATAAGCAACCCTTAGTGGTATGGGTGGCTCTAGAAATGTCCAAGAACAAGTATGTCCAATTAAAGGTTCTTATTTACTATATGCACTGTCATTGTTGAGCAAAATTTCTGTTCCTTGCAAATCTTGCATTATTGGTTTAGTTGGAGAGGGAGAGAGAAAATAGTGCAATTATTGGGTAAATGCCATGTGTACAGGAAGGAATGACCTGTACAAGAGCAACAACAATTCCACTCTTCCTCCAGGATTTTGCCCAGATTATATGACATTGGTTTGAATTGATATGTGCATCTCAAGGAACTGAGACACGCTAACTGACCTAGAGCTTATACAGAGTTATGATGACATTTGCTTTGAAACTGAATTTTCTGTGTTCCCTAAGTTAAAGAATATTTCATGCTAATTCTTACAGAATACTAACATTTAATATCTTTTTTAATATAATGTATTAAATTCATGTTTAATAAATGTTTTAAAATAAAAGGTAAATAAGTGTTAATTTTGTATTGTGTCCCTTAGATTGTTGTGAGTAATAAATTTTGGTTGTTACCTTAATTTAGTGCACATTTTGGTGTTTGAACAATGATTAGTTCTAGTGTTAGATTTAACAACATTTATTATTTAGCTTTGGGCACTAATGAACTTTTTTTCTTACATAATTTCATGTAACTCTGAAGATCTTTCTAAGGTTTGTAGAGAAAAATCATATTGTAATAAAAATAATACTATAATTAAAGAGTAGTAAATATTTCATAATCTTTGCTGTGCCAGTATTTATTTCACCCCATAAATTTGATATGTAAAATACCTCATTCTTTGTTTGGGATACCTCATTCTTTATCTGTGACTAAAAGTGCTCCTGGGTCTACTATTAAATATCCAAATTGAGACAAGTTTTAAATAATTTTGAATGTGGGTGCATTCATAGAAAATGAGATCCTGTCAGATATGTATCATGTATAAAAAATTATTCTGAATTTGTTATCTTTATTCACCTTTTTCCCATTTATCTTTTACATTTATTTTATATATAGTGTACATATATATGATAACATTAAATATTTACTATGCACTACATAAGGTACATATAATATTGACTATATTTACCTTTATTAATCTGTGTTTAGTTCAATCAAGAAATCCCTTATTTCTCTTCCTCAGTATAACTGTAATTCCAATGATCAAAGTAGTATATCTCTTTATTTCATTTTTTATTGAGATATAATTGACATATTAGTTTCAGAGGTAAAACATAATGACTCCATATTTATATATATGTTGTAAAATAATCACCACAATAAAGCAGTTTATTGATACATCAGTTTAAGACTTGTGTTTATTTAAATTCTAAAAGCCCATTTTGAGATAACATAAAAGGATCTTGGAAAAGTTTTTTCTAAATTTAGTTCATTAATGTTTCTTAATCTGTGAACTTAGCTTTATACCAAATTTTTGAGATTTTTGGTATAAGCCTAAGAGTATTTTTTGACAAATTGCTTTGCCTGTTTGAGAAGTTCTTACATATTGCCTTTCAAGGAACAAGGAACATCCAGAAATTAGGAGACTAAATGATATTGGAAAAATTGCTTTTTTCTTATGATCAACATAAAAATAGGTCAAAAATATATCATGTGTGGGAGATAGAATGTTCCTTTTAGTTTTATTTTATTTTGAGGTCCTTATTAAATATATACTTTAACTACACTGATTTTGATTTAGCTTGGAATTATTTAGTGAAATTTTGATGAAAATTGCCTTTTTAAAAAATGTTAATTTATTTATTTTTGAGAGAGAGAGAGCACACACAAGCAAGCAAAGGAGGGGCAGAGAGAAAGGGAGACAGAGAATACCAAGCAGGCTACGCACTGTCAGCACAGAGCCCGAACATCAGGCTTGAACTCAGAACAGTGAAATCATGACCTGAGCCTAAATCAAGAGACAGCCGCTTGCCAACTGAGCCACCCAGGTGCCACTGATTAAAATTGCTTTTAATAATGATGTGGAAAGATTAGGTTTTATTTTTTCCTCCTGACTTACATGCATAATTATACATGTATATTCATCATTTACTCAGCTCACTGTGATATTTAATTCATATTTATATATGGTTTTTTGTATTTATTAATTGAATATAATTAGAAAGAAATTACTAAAACTTCCAACCATAGTATAATCAATGGAAACAAAAAGTAAAAATAAAACTATTAACACATTTAAATTTTTTTCTTTTAATTGAGAGAGAGAGAGTAAGTGTGAGCAGGGGAGATGGGCAGAGGAGAGAGAGAGAATTTAAAAAAAAATTTTTTTTAATGTTTTTATTTATCTTTGAGACAGACAGACAGAGCATGAGCAGGGGAGGGGCAGAGAGAAGGGGAGACACAATCTGAAGCAGGCTCCAGGCTCTGAGCTGTCAGCACATAGCCCAACGCGGGGCTCTAACTCACAGAGTGTGAGATCATGACCTGAAGCTGGACGCTTAACTGACTGAGCCACTCAGGCGCCTCGGAGAGAGAGAGAGAATCTTAAGCAGGCTCCGTACTCAGCACAGAGCCCAATGTGGGGCTTGATCCTGATCCCATGACCCTAGGATCATGACCTGAACTGAAATCAAGAGTTGGACACTCAACCCTGAACCACCCAGGCGCCCTCCTATTAACACATCTTAAAGCTGAATATTCAGGTTACAGTTTTTAACATAAAGATGCTGTTTTGAAATGTAAAACTATACTGATTGATAAAATGTGATAAAACTTTCAAAGCTCAATACAACAACAAAAAAACCCGACAAAATTTCTTTTTAAATTAGAAAACAAAATGTAGAGTCAAAGAAAAAAAAGTTTCTGAAACTTATTAGGGTTTTGAAACCTAACTCATCAGATAGGGCTTATAAATACAGAATTTTGATTGTGAAGTAGAAATTTTTCCTGTAAATGGAAGGAACATCTGGGCAGACTCAGATGAAAACAGAATGCCACAATCAGCTTATAATACAAGCCAATTCAAATGGAAAGAGATGATTCTCAAAAAAGAAAAACCATTTTGAGAATAAAAGAAACATATTCAAAACCTACAATTTATTCTTAATGATGCTTCATTTTTCATTTGCTTTATGGCAGCCTTCTAACCAAAGGGCAAAGATTGGCAGACTATTCCTTAGTCCCTTAATTTTAGCTGTCCCCTTAACTATGACTTTGGGGCTGGAATGCACAAAGAGGACAATAAATCAGAAGGAACAAAGAACCTTTAAAACTATATGGCAGAGGGGAGAAGAAACGTATGCTGAATAATTCCTTTTATATGTATCCTTAATAATTGATAAACAGTACTGAGTTTGCAGAGTTCAGTTATATATTTTTCAAGACAGGTACATTTTTTCATATTTTTCCCCATCTAACTTGAAGCAACACAGAGTGCTGTTTCACATTTCTTCCTTGATGTCATTCTCTAGTCAATTTGTTTAAAATTAGAATAAATTCTAGGTTTGGCTTTAGAAATATTCATACTTCCCCTGTCCTCAGCTCTTTCAAAACACCCATTGTATGCCTTCCTTGATTTGAAGCAAATCTCCATTTAAGTGTCATATTATCAAAAGTAGTACACTGTTGCATTAGTCAATAATACTCTGCATTTAAGGTTTCTGTTTAGATAAATCTAGCATTTCTGAAACAAGCTTAATTTGCCAACTCTAAAACAAGAATACTAGTACTTTCTAAACTTCTTTGTCATGGAGTAGATCTCAATAGATTTTTTTTTCTGTCCTGATTTAAATGTTTTATAATTTAATAATTGAACTGTTATTATATGTTGAATGTCATATATGTGCTGAAATATTACAGGTAATTTTCTTTATGTAAGTAATAAGACATCTTTGACCTAACAACTAAAAACATGCGTATCAAGGTCAACAGCTGTCACACTAGATTTCATTACTATGTTACTTCTGTCATTGTATGGTGGTTAAAAGCACAGGTAGGTCAAAAGGAAAGTTCAAGGATGGAGGGCTGGTAGAGGGGCTTTGGACAAATTGAATTGGTTATTTCTGGTCTCAAGGACTTTGGCGACATTATTACAGGTAAGGATTTGTAAGATGATCATTGGGCAGGACGGGGGAGTTGGTTAAGCTTTCCAGCTACTAACTCAAACTAGGAGTATGGAGAGAGTAAAGAAGTTCTGGAGACGATGTACACATGCTTCAGTTTTACTGAGTTTGGTAGGGAAACTAAAAATGAGCCTGGACTATGGCCATGCCTGTTCTCACACTTATTAAATTTAGATGGTCAGGGAAAGTTTGTAAAATAGATATGGGGGATGAAGTTTTGTGCTGATGCAGCAGTTTCCTTTACAGTATATAATTAGTTTCTTCAATTTTTAAAATTCTGTTGTTTCTTAAATCTAAAAGTTAACTTACAGTCTTTCTACCTTACATGTGTCCTTAATATTGCAGTAACTGCCTGCAAATAAGTCATAGAACTATATAGAAAAGTAGCAAAGTATTTTTATCATTAGCATCTGCTTTTTATGTCAGCAAGGAAAAAAAACATTTCAGCTTAGAAATTCACTTTTCAGCAGTCTTTGTTTCTTTCCTAAACCTTTTGGATCCATTATGCCAAATCTCTAAGCATTTAAATGTTTTTTTTTTTTAATCATATTCCCTGTCTTCATTCAACAATGCCTATTCTGTTACCAGATGTGCTACATCTAAAGAGAATTGCTCTGCTTCTCTAATTTGGAGTGGAAAAGGATCTGCTTATTTATCTTTAACATTGTTGAAGTAATCTCACATAAAACACCCAGTGATGACGGGCATGGCAATATTCAGGTAAAGCAAAAATTTTTTGTTTTTCCTGGTTTATTTGGGAGTCGGTCATGATTCTGAAGAATTCAATTCACTCTTGTTTGAGGAAAAACAGCCTTTGCGTTTTTGTGTCTTTCATATATCAAAGAATAAATCCCAGCTTCAGAAAGAAGTAAAATATAAACCCCATTAAAATGTGAGTGTTATGATAACACGGGGGGCTGGGGGGGGCGGGTTGCGGAGACTGAGTACCCTGAGGTCTCTTTCCTCCTAATGTTAGACTTACTGCTTCCAACTTTGACTGTCCTGGCCCCATCAGAAGCTACAGGGCAGGGAGCCAAGGTGAGGCAATCTAAAGATCAATAACAGGGCACACAGTCAGGCAGATAATGACTAAACACCAGAACAGATGGGTTAAAAGTCAGATTAGATAAAATTTAAAAGATAAGTAGTGATTTAGTGATAGGTTGGTAGAATTATCTGCTAGCACAGAGAGACAAGGATTTGGAAAATAAGAAATATTAGGTAACTGACATGAGGAATGTAATAGACAAATGTCTTATATTTCTAATGGGTATTCTAGAGGAAAGAATACAAATAATGGGGGGAGACAATATTAAAGGAGATATTAAAGGAGATAATAAAAGTAGTCATTCTCCAGTACTAATAGAAAACACATATATAGCATTTTCTCTGCGCTGGGCATTTGGCATTCATTTGTTAACTAATTTAATCATTGTAACAATCTTCTGAGTAGGTACAGCATGAATCCATAGACAGGGGAAACAATACTATCAATCAGTATAAATAAAAAATAAGCTGACATTCTGACACCTTGTAGTCAGACTACTGAATACCAACTAAAAAGAGAAAAAAAAGGGAAAAGAGCCACAATAAAATAAAGTAACAACAATTAGAGTAATAACAAATTTTAAGAACATTGGAATCCTAGTTCAATGTATAGAAAGAAAATAACTATGAACGTAGAATAAAGTATCCAGAAAAAATATTTTCAAGTATGAGGGAATCACAATAGTACTTTGAGATAAAAACAATGTTTACCATCAAGACTGTCACTAAAAGAGCTTCAAAATGAATGTACTTCAGGAGGAAGAAAATTGATTGCAAAAAGAAGGTCACGAGGCAAGACAGAATAGTGAGTAAATTGATAAACATTTAACTAAATTTAAGCAAATAACTGTCTTTATAAAGTAACAGTAATAACTTCTAATTTAGGATATAAAAGAGGATAAAATTAAAATACAACAATAACATGTAACTTGGAATAAGAAAAAGTCTCATGTTTTTTGAAATGAGAGTGAAGAGTGATTTTTAGTTTGTTCATCAATTGAGAATTTCAAAGGCAATAATCAAAAGGATCAAAATATAACATATATTGGGGCGCCTGGGTGGCTCAGTCGGTTAAGCGGCCGACTTCAGCCAGGTCACGATCTCCCAGTCCGTGAGTTCGAGCCCCGCGTCGGGCTCTGTGCTGACAGCTCAGAGCCTGCAGCCTGTTTCGGATTCTGTGTCTCCCTCTCTCTGCCCCTCCCCCGTTCATGCTCTGTCTCTCTCTGTCTCAAAAATAAATAAATGTTAAAAAAAAAAAAAAAAAAAAAAATATATATATATATATATATATATATATATATATATATATATATATAACATATATTACTCCCAAGCCAGTTGAAGGGAAAAGATGAACCAAGAATCAAATAAATATAATATCTCAGTCAATTTAAAATAAAAAAAGAAAGGGGGGGAATAGTAAAAATGGGACAACTAGCAAAAAACAAAATGATAGAAATGTCAGAGTACTTCTTTCCAGTTGAAAGACTAACTGTATTTTAAAAAAGAAATCCAGCTACACATTGAATTCAATTAGGCATAAAACCTAAGGAGAAAGAAAGGTTGAAAATATAGTAGAAAAAGATTAATCAGGAGGATTTCCACCCCCCCCCCCACGCCCCCGGAACATCCTTCTTTTAAAAAAAGACAGAGTAGCTATCAAAATAACGTATAAGTAACCTTTAATAACCATTAAGCAAAAAGCATTATTAGGAATAAAGAAGTCAGAACATTTACTGGTTTATCAATAGCTGTGTGTCAACTTCTGTTATGGGCTTGTAAGTATTCACTTATTTAAACCTCATTTCAGGGGCGCCTGGGTGGCGCAGTCGGTTAAGCGTCCAACTTCAGCCAGGTCAGGATCTCGCGGTCCGGGAGTTCGAGCCCCGCGTCAGGCTCTGGGCTGATGGCTCGGAGCCTGGAACCTGTTTCCGATTCTGTGTCTCCCTCTCTCTCTGCCCCTCCCCCGTTCATGCTCTGTCTCTCTCTGTCCCAAAAATAAATAAACGTTGAAAAAAAAAAAATAAAATAAACCTCATTTCAATCCTGCCATGTAGGCATTATTTCTATTTCCATTTTTCAAGTGAGGAAATTAAGGGGTACAGGTTAAGTCATTTGTTCAAGGTCACTCAGCTAATAAGAAGTAAGGTTAGGATTCAAATCCAGAGGGCAGTATGTCTCCAGAGTCCATGCACTTACCACCATAACATGCTGCCTGATCAAAGGCTTACTATACTAGAACGTTCTAAGCATCTAATTTAATGGCTTCGAGAATATAAAGTCGAATTGATAAAGTTACAGGGAGAAACAGACAACTACAAAAATGATAAAAAGAAATTTCAGTACTTTTCTAAATTAGAAAATTAAGCAGCTAAAAAACTTGTAAGGTGAAGACCTGAACAACACAAATTAAGAGTTTGCTTGAGCAGAAATTAATATTCTTTGTGCTCTTTATTAAAACTTTATACAAGGCAATAATAATATACGGGTTCTTTACTGCTGACTAACAAATCACTCTAAAGCATAGTATCTCAAAATAGCACACATTTATTATATTTTATTTCCTGTGGGTCAGGAATTTGAGTTTGGTTTACCTGAGTGCCTGTGTCTGCGGGTCTCTCTGAGGTTGCAATCAGGGTGATGCCTGGGGCTGTGGTCTCACCTCAAGGCTTGACTTGGGGATGATCCACTTCAAAATCACAGGTCATTGTCTGGGTTGTTGGACTGAAGGACTCGATGCTGCCTGGCCTTTCTCATTCTTTACTGCCTTTTCATAGGTAAACTGACCGCATGGCAATTGGCTTTCCTCAGAGCAAGCCACAGAACAAGGGGGGTGGGGTGGGCGAGGGGAGAGGGGGAAAGGGGAGAGAAAAGGAGGTAGGGAGAGAAGAGAAGCTATAGTTATTCTATAACCTAAGAAGTGACAGCCATTACTTCTCTCATATTGTGTTTGTAAAAAAGTGAATCATTAAGTGTAGCCCACCCTCAAAAGAAGGGGATTACATGAGAGTATGAATACAAGAAAGTGGTAGCTACTGGCAGGCATCTTACAGGCTGCCTGGTACAGATAACAAATGAAATTCAGGGCAGTAGTTTGGGGTGGGGAGGAAGCAGGGTCACAAGAGGAGCATAGAAGTAGTTGCAATCATATTGACGTTGCATATTTCTGGACTGGATGATTGAGTTGTAGGTGTCCATTTTGGAACGTTTTATAACTTTAGACATATAATACTGTTTTCTTTTGCATGCATGAAATATAACATATTTTTTTCAAAAAGAAAGGTACTGGTCATCTTTTGAAACAAAACAAATCTCTGCCTAGCTTATAGACTGACCTCTGACAACTTTAGTTTCTACTGAAAAGTAACTATTGTGTTTCATTTGATTTATCAGTCTTTGGGAAGGTTGCTCCATCTCTGCCTGCCTCATACTATATATATAAAATAAAAGAGCATTTTAATTCTACCTGTAAAGCAAAATGTTCATTAATTCATTTTAAAGTATCATTAAGTCATTCCTTTGAAGGTTCTAAAATTTTTACATGATAGGCACTCTACAACTTATAGGTATAAAACATTATTTTGTGGTGTATTTGCTCCCATAAACTTAGGCAAATGGGAGCTCTTTGGCTGCATTATTCAGGTAATAAGCTCAACTCTTAGCTGTAAATGTGACCTCTAAATATTAGAACTAATGCAAACAAAAGAACTTGGTTTCATCATTTTGATATGTAGCATATTTCTCTCCTGCCTACCCCTTGCCTGATAGTATTAGAAATACAGTTTGATACATGAATCAAGCTAATAACATTAGCCTGTGACTGATTACCTGTCCAGTTTGGCCTCATATGAAAATTCTGAGCAATTAATTTTAATCTTATGATAAGACTCCTGGGACTGTAAACCATTCTCCCTAATTTAAATACAATGGTTTCCAAGTTAAATACATACGCAATAATGAATTAGCAAAATCTTTTCTCTGAAAAGAGTATAAGTACTATGGCTAAAATTTTATACAAAAACATTACATTTTTAATTAATTTTTATTTACCCTTTTCAGTTGAAGAAAACTATATATTGGTTCTTTGATTTTCAATTCCTATTTCAAGAAAGCTGCATTGTTTGGGGCTAACTGGAGATTCTACAAAAATATAAATTACAAAAATAAGATCACTTATTTAATAAGATCACAATAAGATAAAAATTTGGAGCAGTATAAATATATATGAAATAGTAAGTAAAATCTCACCCTCCAGCTTCTAATCCCACCTAAGAGGCAGCCAATTTTAAACATTTAATATTTGTCTTTTTAGAAATTTTCTGTTATTAAAAATATACATGTGTGTTTACACAGATGCAAACATATATGCATCTTAAATAAGAATGTACTATAATTACTGCCTGGAAATTTGCCTCCTCACCTTTTTCACTTGATATAACATAGCCACAAAATACAAGATACAGTTCTTCATGAATCAGTTTCATCGGGTGTATAGAAATTGTATAGATGAGTGTGTAATAATTTAACTTTTCATATTGATAGTCACTTAAAATAATATTTATTAATTTTTATTTTTTCATATTGGGAACTGTCCCACAATAAACATTTGGCAGTAGAATTATGCTAATAATTCAAATAAATTATCAGAAGAGTAAAATATCAGAGGGTATTATTTTAAACCTCCATGCAGTTTCTTAAATGGCCATATTTCTCAAAATTTTCACTGTCTGCTCCCCATTTCATAGGACTACTCTTAAAATAGATGAGATAATCCTCAAATTTGATCCTCAACGAAAAGTTCACATCTTGATTTTAATTTTCATTTGTTAATTGTTATTATACATTAGCTAAGGTATCCATGATAGCATGCCAATTTCAACTACATGCACAGCTTAACAATAATAAAGCTAGTCTTAAATATTTTATCTGCTTTCGCATAAGAACTATAATATGGTAGTATAAGATTGTTTGCTCTTTTCTGACAGTTTTATGCCTATAATAAAGAACTTACTTTGCTTTTTAAAAAAATAATGAGTAGCAATCATCTTAATTAATTGCAATGCGGCTTTTACAAAAAGCTTGGAGCCTCATTAGTTAAAATCTCTCATGTATTATTTCTGGCATGAGTACTCTATCAGAAGTTACAAGCTGATTATTCATTTTGGTTTCAACCACTCTTGTCTTCTTAATATTCCCTAAGGGGTGGGGAGCCTACCAATTTGCTCTTTCTAGCAAGTTGTATCACTGGCGCTTAGTAATGGGGACTGACCAAGCCTGTAATCTGCCTGCCTGCATGTGTTGGTAAAGGATTTGTCAGTTTTAGTGGAAACTCAATATTTATTCACTTGGAAGAATATAATGGTGTTCAAAACAATTAGAAATAGGAATTTTCTCCTAATTGCTTGGCTTAACAGTGATAGGAAGGTTAGGTCATCTAAACAAAGCTCACAGGTAATGTTCTGTTTGGGATCTTTGTTTTCTCAATTCAGGTGGAGAAAAACACCAACAAATTCCTTGGCAGGCTCCCCCTTTTTAATGTGAATCTGACGTTGGAAGCTTTTTAGAATACATTATGCATCAGGACTTTATCGTTAACTGTAAACTGCCTTCTGTCCGCTCTAGCCCACTGCCCTTCTTGATTCAACCATATGGCTCTAGAAAAATCCCACTCTTGCTCGGCAGAGCCAGGCACACAGCCATATGCCAACCCTCAAAATGAGCAATTCAGGCTTTATGTTCTGGTAATGCAAATTTCCATTTCCTATAGCTATTTCTTCTTTTATGGGGAGACAGATGAAACTAAAATATTCTTTCAAAATACTTGTCTGTGACTCATGTGACACATGATGGATTTTCTCTATAAAGGTGCCCACATTTTCCACCAAGCTCTGCTGCTGTCTTGTGACTTTTTTTCCCCCTGGATTGAACCATTCTATTCTTCTATGTAGGCCACTGTGTAGGAAATGAAGTGGTCAGACTAAATATATCATCATTAATGCTTTATTCATTTCACTTGTAACGCTGCAGCAGGATGCATTTGTGACATTACACTGGAAGTGGCTTCACTCTGATATGGAGAGATAAGTCAACTCCAAAGAAAGAGTTGACAATTACCACAAGAAGGGATTTGAAATAAAATCCTGTCCACTTTTACAGTGCTCAGAAGTTGTCAATCAACAGTAAGAATGCATCAGCACTGAACACTGACATGACAAAAAGCAGTCAGCATAGAGGGATGAGGCATCCTTCAGCTGCCAACTCTATTAACCAACATCAAGGCAGCCTCAAGGCCTTCTCTAGAAATGAGCGACAGGTCTTGATAGCTAAAAATACAACTTGGGACCATAGAATATGCAAACCCTACGAATCTCCTTTGGTTTGTAATCAGAGCCCTCAACCAAAAAAGGAACATCTCAGTTTAGGTAGCACTGAGCCAAAGCAGTCAAGGAAACACAGGTTACGATCGTGGGAACCTAGAATGAGAATTGAAATTAGATAATAACAGTATTTCTTGGCCACATTAACAAGGATTATCACCAATTCCATGCTGAGGAAGATTGAAGTCTGATATCCGAAGCCACTCTATATATTTTGAGTATATATCTGAGGGAACTGAAAAATAAATTGGGATTATTCTCACTACAATATTTGCATCCAGTAAGGCTTATTACTTTTCTCAGATTCATAGTATGTCAGCTCAAAGATTCTTCAGGTGTTGTCATGTACAAGACACATAGCTGTGGGGACCCTACTTAATTCAGGCAAAGTGATGATGCCAAGTAGGAGCCTTTTCAGCAAAGCACGCTTTACAAAGATTATTTTTTTTCTCTCAGGGTGTGCTATACATTGACTTATGATTCTTTGTTAATGACAAGGGGAAAAAGGGATAATTTTTAAATACTTGAAATCTGAATTGCTAGAATTTTCCAACTTCAATGTATATATGAAAATAAAAGGTTCTCTTCTTACACTAATACTACTCACAACCATTTTAATTCTAGTATAGATTGGGTAAACCACCAAGTCTTTGAATGAATTGTTAACTGCACTCAGGCAAGGGGCTATTATTATTGATTACCCACCAGGTGTAATGAAGACTTCAAGGCTCACATGAAAGGCTGATGTTGTGTTACTAAAGAATTTCCATTTTGGAGAATGTCATGTTTACATTAAATATTTAACTATGCTCTCTTACTGAAGTGGTCCTTCTGCATGTCTGGTGTGTTTCCTGGGAACTGAGGATCTGGCACCACCTGCAGGCAAAAATCTACAAAAGTTTTACGAAAGCCTTCCAACTGAGGCTCAAAGTGTTTCTCCAATGAAGAAGGTGGTCCTTACAGTAAAAATGTAAAGTGAAAATTCCATCTAGTTTGTCTTCCTTTTCTTTTATTTGCCCAGAGCATCCGCAGTGGTTATTTAAGAAGTACTCTGGTCTCAGACTTGGTATGCCACAGGCGACCACACCATGGCAGGCAGGGCCACATTTCTAATCAGGCACAAGAGGCACAGCGACTAGCGTTCACAGTACTTTTAAAGGCTCAAGAAAATGTTTTAATTTATTTTAAAATCAGAAGAAAAAATAAACTTCTAGGTCAAAGAAAATGTTTTAAAAAATAATATTAATATATTGGCCTTTTTAGCAACCCACCTGTAGAATATCATTTTAAATATATTTAAGTGGAGGAAGGGGCCGGGAAGACATAAGGGTTTAGGGCCCACAGAGGTTTCCCTGGAAGACTGTTGCTCAGGGCTGGAGAACTGTTGAGTGAGGAGTAACTGCTCACAGATGAGCCAGCAGGAGCAATCAACTGAACCCTTGTCCACCACTTAGAACAGAGCCTGGCTCACACGTGGCTCACAAATTTTAGTCCTTATGTGCCCGATTTTAAAAACTTTTTAGTCTGGTTCTTACTAATTGTATGCCAGACTTGATTTAAAAATTCACAGGCTCTTATTGTATCTTGTGTGCAACACACATACTGTTTCATCAATGCTTTTTTTTTTTTTTAAAGTAAATTCTTTAATGAGGGAACAAGAAACACTAATATACAGTAATCCCTAGAAAACCGAAAACCTGAATAATGGAGTCTACCTATCGTCCTTTTCTCAGCTGTTTCTGCTGATTTATTTTTAGCAACAAAAATAATAAATAAGAAATATGAATAGAAGAAATATAAATAAAAATAATAAAACCCATATATTTGCCATTTATTAGATGAGAGTCATTGTGAAAAATCATTTCTAAAAATTTCACTTTTGATTTAAAATCCCATGAAATAAATATTATTTACCTCTTATAAATGAAAGAATTAAATATAGAAGGAGGTGAGGCTCTCTGTGCAAGTCCATATCACTGGGGAGAGGTGGAGTGAGGATTTGGGGCTGAATTTAAAGTCAGTCACCCCCAATTCTAAAGTCTCAGCTCAATGTCCTGTGGCTTCTCTGCCTTTAGTCTTATCTCTGCAAAGAGCTCTTTCTTATCAGACACCTTTCTAGATAAGGATGCATATTCCACAGCTAAAATAAAACAGGCTGCTAATTTAGACAGTCTTCTTGAAATATGTTCCTTTCAAAAATATTTTTGCTAGATGGGGCACCTGGGTGGCTCAGTTGGTTGAGTGTCCAACTTTGGCTCAGGTCATGATCTCACAGTTTGTGGGTTTGAGCCCCACATCAGGCTCCCTACTGTCAGTACAAAGCCACAGAGCCCATTTCAGATCCTCTGTCCCCTTCTCTCTCTGCCCCTCCCCCTCTCGTGCACTCTCTCTCTCTCAAAAATAAATAACCATTAAAAAAATATATACCTATTTTTGGTGGATAAGTGAATAAATGAAAACGTCTTATTTTAACATGCATAGTTTTCTGTTATCAGACCATACTGTGAACTGAAAAGATACAGGGAAAGAGACGCCCGAATAGACTCCTTTATTGAAATTATCAGGTGGTCTTGAGCCATTAGAAGCCACTGAAAAATCTTGTTGTTGTTGTTTTTTAAATAAGTGGTACTATGAAGGTAAATAATAGGCCTAGGTTTCAGATAGATATGCATTCGAATAAAATCACTACAATATGTGAGCAGCAAGATCATGGACTATTCTGGTCTTTAGGATCTTCATCTGTAAAATGGGAAGAATCTCCCTATCTCAAAAGCTTTGTGAGGTCTAAATAATTAATATGGGTTAAAATCCCGTTAAAAACACGTTAAAATTGATGTGTTCAATACATTTTAGGTTTTTTTCTCTCAATTTGCCTGATAATTTGATAATCACATAATTGATCTACTTCAAATCAAGAAAACACTTCTAATTCTCATAGTGTGCTACTGAATAATTTACGAAAATAAAGTGGATGTTGACTGGAGATAATATCATACATAGCACTGTCCTTTAGCAGATATATTTGTTCACACGGGCTTTAGTTTACCTGCCTTAAATACATGAAAAAAAACAGAAACAAATATAAGAAATCTTCCTTGACAACAATTTTTTGCCTAAAATTACCATAACTTCTCGAGAATAGGGGCCTATTCTGTCCTATTTACCTCAATTAATTTCAGCATCACAAAGATCAAATTCTGAAAACTCTGGCATACTGGGATCTTCCTGTACTCAGAAGTTATATGTCCACCTCAGAACATGAACTTCCTCATAGGCTAAACACAGGCAGCTCCACCCACAATATGACTTTTCTGGCTGTAATCATGCCTGTTTGCCCAGGGATAGACACTGGCTCAAGCCCACCCAATCCTCTGACTGTTCATTACTTTCTGAGGTCTTTCTCACTCAAGATTTTTGAACTAAACAACATGGTTTCTAACCAATGGGTGGCTGCTATGGGAACTGAAAGATTGTCATGTAGATTTGGTGGCCATGTTGGATCCTGAGGTGGATCAATAAAGGACAGACAGCAATGGGTAGAGAGAAGTAGAGGTTGACAAAAAAGCCAAGAGGAGATAATCTATACAGCTTCAGTAAAAGAGTGGATCTCTTTTCTTAATTGCTTTCTGGTTCCCATTAAATCCAACTTCATGTCTTGCCTCACAGAAAGCTCTGTGAGATTTCTCTATATCCTTTTACTAAGTCACCATTTTCATTGAGTTCAATCAAACTTAAACCTCAACTTGATGATTCGTACCTTAGAGAGGAGAGGCAGTTTTCACCAAACTGAGACAAGATAGAAAATGAAGGAAACTGAAAGCAGTTGTCCAATTTTCAACACCAGGGGTGGGTGGCAGTCCAGCATACTTGTCCACAGCAAACTCCAGAGCATTCCAGGCCATTGTGAACAGATGATTAGAAGACGCAGTGACAATGATGCTGTCCATTGTTTTCAACATCAAGAAAGAGTTATATGAGGAGGTCCTTGGGAGGCAAATTGAAAGCTAGGGGAAAAAACTGACAAAGTAATCAACAGGGTCAGTTCTTGCAGCCCATTTTCAGGATTAGAGGGCTGAGTTTTATGAAAAATGGAAGGTATTTAGGAAAAGGCTTTATGTTTCTTTTCTTTTTACATTTTTTGGTAATGTTTATTTATTTTTGAGAGAGAGAGAGTGAGAGCAGGGCAGGGCAGGGAGAGAGGAAGATACAGAATCTGAATCAAGCTCCAAGCTCGGAGCTGTCAGGACAGAGCCAATGAGGGGCTTGAACCCATGAACCGTGAGATCATGACCTGAGCCGAAGTCAGATGCTTAACCGATTGAGCCACCCAGGCGTCCCATGTTTCTTATTCAGTATTAAATATTAGTGGCTTCGGCACAACTCTATTTTGCTGCTGTTTACAAATATACCATTTCATCCACTTCATCAGATGAATAAAAGTGTTGAGGATTTATGCAATGTTAAGACTGTCAGGCTTTTCTTTTTCTAAAAACAAGAACTGACTTGATGTTTTCTGTATCATTGGCAAACAGCGACTGAGAAAATATCAGCTACAGGGCTATTCAAAGTCAATTACAGAAGAATTAATTAACACATTCCACGGAGGTCATCTACTAAGCTTTATATGAAGAGATGGCTATTCCTCTTTTTTTTAAAATACAATCTTATAACTGCCTAGTATTTACTTCTTATTTATAGTTTATAACATTGTAGATACAATACAGTGTTTCTTTTTTAAGTTTTTTGTATTTATTGTTTTTTCCCTATTTAACATGTTTATTAATTTAGGTCACTTGATCTCATTTTAGAAATAACTGGCATACATACCCTAAGGAATGAATTATTAAAGTTGCACAAAGAAAAGCAAATTATTACATTCATTTAACTAATATAAATATACCTGGTTTAAACTCTAACACATAAATACTTTAAAAACAATTACATAGTTTCAATGATATTTGTAAAATGTGTGTAATATATATATATGTTCCATTATAGGCTCCAAATATTTCCAAATAGTTTGTCCTTGAAATCTAAAATTCATTATGTATGCTGCAATTTAGATAAATTTTATAATTTGTGAATGTGAAAAATAAGATGTATTTAAAATTCTACCAAAAAGATTATGATACTCCAATATTTTAGAATAAAGGGCTGGTAGACATATTTTAAAATTTAGACAGAGAAGTTCATATTTTAAATACTGGATCAAAGAAAGGATAAGAATATTGGGCAACTCAAAAATTTCATTTAAATGTTAACATGAATAAACACAAAAAAGCCAAGCATATTAAATAAGGTCTACAATCTGAATTCTTTTTGGAGAATGATTTATAAGGCAAAAATTGAAAGGTCCACATTTTAAAGTACTTTTGCTTAAAGTGTCTAACAGTCATTATCTTCCAAGTATTATCCAAATGGATTTTGAATGAAACACTTTAAAGTTAATAAATGTGAAAATATCAACAAAAAGTAAGGAAAAATTAAATGTCTTCTCCATAAATTTATCAAATTACTTGCTTTTCTAAACTCAGATTATATTTCTAAAACATTACTTTCATTTGCATGAGTCATTAGCTTTCATAAGAAGTGCTCTTATATAAAATCTGTAAACCATAACATTTCTTCATTATTAGCATGTACAGGCCCATTAAATCTATTATAAATGGATAGTCTACTGATTAATATTGTAATTGTAGCATGGGCTTCTTGGTGTGGATCTAGAAAATATTTATGAAAGATTTAAAAGTGTTAGTTTAGACATTTCAGAATAGATCCTTGAGTGATTATAACTTCTAGCCTTAAAAAGTATACACTGAAATTTAATTTAATAAGGCTGTTGATAAAGTTGCTATGCTGTTACAGAGCAAAGGTGACAAAAGACAAATATTAAAATCATATCTATTTTTATTACATCTATTTTTGTAGGAATTTCAATTCTAATTATTAAATTTTAAAAAGTATTTTTATCTAGAGTGCATTTTTCTTTATATATATGTATATATATATATATTTAATGTTTCTTTTGAGAGAGAGAGAGAGAGAGAGAGAGAGAGAGACAGACAGACAGCTTGGGCAGGGGAGGGGCAGAGAGAAACAGAATCTGAAGCAGGCTCTAGGCTCTGAGCTGTCAGCACAAAGCTCGATGCCGGGCTCAAACTCACAAACTCTGAGATCATGACCTGAGTGGAAGTTAGATGCTTAACCGACTGAGCCACCCAGGACCCCTTCTAGTACTTACATTTTCATAAGAGTGTAAACATATAAGTACACACTAAGTGTCAAAGGTTTATTTTGCATTTATAATAATTTGTATTTTTAGTAATGAAATAAAATATAATGAAACATTGTTTTCTTCAAAAATTCTTTAAATTACCTTTCAGCAAATATGAAATAAATTAAAATCTCTTTAATTCTGACATTGGATGCTATTACTTAAAAGGTTCTTCTCAACATTAGCATAATTTTATTCTAATAATGTCTTAGTCTTATAGTTTAAACATGGCTTAGGAACGCTCAGTATTTCCACTTAAAATAATAAAATGAGTTCTGTAAACTTGTATGATTTAAAATAAATATGTTCAAAGTAAAATAAAAGTATATTTGAAAAAGATAGTTTGAGGTCAAATCTGAGATAGGAAAGATTTATAACTGTATATAACCTATAATTATTTTTATCTCAAAGACAAATGTTTCAATTATATGTATATACCTTGTTGACTTTACCCACTTCCCAACAGTTAATGCCATTAAATTTTGCTTCCATCAAGGATTCACTTTTTTTTTAAATTTTTTTTTAACATTTATTTATTATTGAGAGACAGAGAGAGAGAGAGAGACAGAGCATGAGCATGGGAGGGGCAGAGAGAGGGGGAGACAGAATCTGAACCAGGCTCCAGGCTCTGAGCTGTCAGCACAGAGCCTGGCGTAGGGCTCGAGCCCATGAACCGTGAGATCATGATCTGAGCTGAAGTTGGAGGCTTAATTGACTGAGCCACCCAGGGACCCCTCTTTCATTATTTATAGAAAGACTTGATTTTGTGATCTTTTGTCTCTTGCTTCTACACCCAAATAGATCATGGTACCAAAAGAATGGAAAGTGAAACAGACATCTTCATGTCCTTTTTACATCTAAACACAATGAGCAAATAAATCTTCTAAAACCAGAATTTCATTATTCCTTTCAACTTGTCCAGAAATGGTACAGGTCAGAGAAGTAGAAAGACTGGAGGCGGAAAATAGGCAAAACTAAATATGGTGTTTTTATCACAGAAAAATGAAGGCGTGATCTCTGGAATATGGTCCAAAGCCACAAGATGCAGGGTATATCTTTTATTAGCTCACTGTTGTCTCCCTGGTACTACTGTCAGTTACTTCTAAGGCTAGGACTACATTTTCCAGAACCCCCTTCTCTGTGTGTTTCTGGGTTAGGGTTTGCCAGTGAGAAAAGCTTTCCAGAGAGAGAGAAGATGGAAGTGGGAAGTCATTTTTTTCAGAGGTGTTTGCAGCTAGATATTTGGATAGATAAAAGATTCACAGTGGCTTCCCAGAAATTTTCTGTAATGACAGCTTGAGACAGTCAGTGGAGTTTCTGAAGATTGTCAAGTATTGCAGCAGCTCCAAGAAAGCTGAAATCTGCTTGGTGCTTTAGGCTAACATCTTCAAGAACAACCTCTCTGACCTTCAGCAGTTGCTTTCCCGACCTCTACCTCCTCCTGTCCCCACCCTTACCCCCAACCCTTCCAACAATCCTGAGATTTCCTAATTCTGCTTTAAATACTTTATATCTGGGTACATCACATGGTTTCTGTTATGCTGACTGATCCCTAATGATAAAGACACCAACCATCACGGTAAGAATTGGGAGATATTCAGTTTATTAGATAATGTGAATGTCTTGAATATTGGATGCATCATCTCAATACGTAAATATCAAATCACATTTCAAAGTCAATTCAAATGACCTGGATTTCTTCTTTGCTTTTCTCTAACAATGACCAGATAACAGCATTCTACATTTGATTAGTTTCTTCAGTCTTCAAAATAATTTTAAAAATGATGTTCAAATAAACTTCAAGTAGTTATCTTCAACTTTTTCTGAATAAAATTTCCATTCTTAAGACAGGCTTGTGATATACTTGATATTAATGGCGTTTTGTCTGTAGTAAGAAGTGGGAAACCAAGTTTCAATGAATACAGGAAAACCACTTGACCCTTATTCATTGTTTGCTACCTCTTCCTCTCTGACGTGATACATAAAGCTTTTGGTTCTACATTTGCTACTAGAGACCAAATACTGCTTTCATAAAACTGAGGTCTAATCCAGATCTTATTTATTTAATTCTTTTAATGTTTATTTATTTTTGAGAAAGAGAAAGAACACAAGCAGGGGAGGGGCAGAGAGGGAGACACACAATCCACAGCAGGCTCCAAGCTCTGAGCTGTCAGCACAGAGCCTGACACAGGGCTCAAACTCACGAACCGTGAGATTATGACCTGAGCCGAAGTTGGACACTTAACCGACTGAGCCACCCAGGTGCGCCCAGATTATATTTAAGTATCAAAATAGTTGTGACTAATTGGAGCTTGGATATTACATGACTCCACCTTGAAGAAAAATTACATTCAAGAAACATCCCTGCTCAATAAAACCAAGCACGTTTTTTCCTGATACCCTTCAGGAAAAGACTGTTTTCAATGCATTGCAACATTTCTCTCCAGTCTTTTTCCTCGTCCTTTTCCTTCTCCATGGCTCTCTATTCCTCTATTCAATGTAATAACCAGTAACAAACTGACATAGTATTTTCTACACACCAGGCACATATGTGAACATAGTTAGTCCTTTAACAACCCTATGATTAGGTGTTATTAGTACCATATGACAGATGAAGAAGCTGAGACTTAGAGGGGTTCAATATCTTGCTGAAGGTCACAGAGTGAACAAGTGGCAGCTCCAATGCTAAATGTAATTAGCAGCTGGGCAGCAAGTTCTGAGGCCTCTCAAAGCCACCTACCCCTCTTTAGCACCTCTTTTGCCCATTTCTCCTTTCTTTGTATTCTTTGTTTCTGGCTAGTAATTCTCTGCTGTTGTTTTCATTGAAATTCTAGCAACCCAACCTAATCACTATCTTCCATTTCTTTTTTCCCCTCACTACCTCAGGATGCTTGAAGAAGGGCCAGGAAGGTAGGCCTGGAGGGAGCTGGGAGGAGCCAGGGAGGGTTCTGAATACCCAAAACGGTAGTTGTTTTATTATTTTTTTCCTGCCTAAAAATTTGTTTTTTACCCTATGTTTTGGAGCCCAAGGAAAAATAAGTAAGTAAGTAAGTAAGTAAGTAAGTAAATAAATAAATAAATAAATAAAAGTAATGACACCAATGAACAACTGAATAAAGCTCAAGTGAGAATTGAAGTCAAGAATTTGGATGAACAGGTTATAGTATTCAGGACATGTGGTCCCTGAGCTAGTCTCATTTTGTTTTCCTATTCCTTCTCCATGACTCTCTGTTCTTTCCTTCCTTAAAATGGCTCCAGGTGCAGTCTGAGAAGCGTCCCCATTAGAGGAGATGAAGATTATCTGAGGAAGGATTCAGGTAGTAAAGAAATAGATAAAAATAGATTACAGAGAAATCACCTAATTTAGTATGTCAAAGTGGAGTTGAAATCTTTTGAGCTCATGGAACTTTCTGTGCCATAAAAATCTCAAATAAAATGAAATAATACATGTGTAAAAGCTGCCTTTGAACCAGGGAATTCACATTTTTATTGTTTTTATTGTTCTCAACAACAGCTGATCAAACAGGCACTCAATAGCTTTTGTTTCCTGGTTTTCAAACCACAGTACTGTTATGAACTTGTTTTTGTTTGTGTTTTCAAAATGGAGGCCATATCCAACCAGGATGCATACCAGTGCAAGGAGAAACACATGTGCACGTCCACTTTGCCTCTAAGCTAGACTGATCCAGTATCACGCTTCAAAAAGAAAATTCCTTATCATTTTTCAAATTACAGGACTCCAGGATACTTTGATACTCACAACCCTTGGGCTTTCTGAAGTGCTAAATAGCATATAATTGCTTTTAAAATTAAAACCAATACAGATTAGGGGCGCCTGGGTGGCTCAGTCGGTTAAGCATCTGGCTCTGGATTTTGGCCCCATATCAGGACTGTGCTGACAGCGTGGAGTCTGCTTAGGATTCTCTCTTTCCCTTTCTCTCTCTGCCTCTCTTTTTCTCAAAATAAATAAATAAACATTAAACAAAAACCTAATACAGATTAACATTAAGAGATTTTTGAGAGCTCTGCTGCATTTGTGTGTGTGTGTGTGTGTGTGTGTGTGTGTGTGTGTGTGAGAGAGAGAGAGAGAGAGAGAGAAAGAGAGAGATTAGCACTACCCTTGTACATGTAGGAATTAGGACTGAAAAATTCCTTGGCTGTTGATACTTAGAAACTTAAGATTGGAGACAAAATAAAATACAGTTTAATCTTAGCACAGATTTGATCACAGAAACTTTTAAAAAAGATGTTTATGTAGCACTAGCCTTCTAAGGAAGTGTGGGGCAATTTCAGGAACTCTAAGAAAGTGTCTATTTTTCCTTTGCTTTCTTGATGTCTTAAGTAAAGATAAATCCTAATCCTAATGATATGAAGAATTTTTTATTGCTTTCCCTGAAACAGATTTTAACAGGAAGCAAATAAAGAGCAAGAACTACTATCTAGGAAAAGAGTGAGGACAGATAAGGCTTTTTTGGCACACACATCCTCAAATCAGTGAAGCAGTGGATTTAAAAGTGGTGGATTTAAATAAACTGGAGGGAGGGGTGAGGGTAGTCTTTTTATCTAGTATTTGACCAAATTTGTGGTGTCAAATACTGTGGTGTCAAATATTTGTGGTGTCTTCTTTCCTAAAGAAGACATCCAGATGGCCAACAGACACATGAAAAATGCTCAATATCACTCCTCATCAGGGAAATACAAATCAAAACCACACTCAGATATCACCTCACGCCAGTCAGAGTGGCCAAAATGAACAAATCAGGAGACTATAGATGCTGGAGAGGATGTGGAGAAACGGGAACCCTCTTGAACTGTTGGTGGGAATGAAAATTGGTGCAGCCACTCTGGAAAACAGTGTGGAGGTTCTTCAAAAAATTAAAAATAGACCTACCCTATGACCCAGCAGTAGCACTGCTAGGAATTTACCCAAGGGATACAGGAGTACTGAGGCATAGGGGCACTTGTACCCCAATGTTTATAGCAGCACTTTCAACAATAGCCAAATTATGGAAAGAGCCTAAATGTCCATCAACTGACGAATGGATAAAGAAGATATGGTTTATATATACAATGGAATACTACTTGGCAATGAGAAAGAATGAAATATGGCCCTTTGTAGCAACGTGGATGGAGCCGGAGAGTGTGATGCTAAGTGAAATAAGTCACACAGAGAAAGACAGATACCATATGTTTTCACTCATATGTAGATCCTGAGAAACTTAACAGAAGATCAGAGGGGAAGGGAAGGGGGGAAAAAAACAAGTTACAGAGAGGGAAGGAGGCAAACCATAAGAGACTCTTAAATACTGAGAACAAACTGAGGGTTGATGGGGGTGGGGGGGAGGGGAAAGTGGGTGATGGGCATTGAGGAGGGCACCTGTTCGGATGAGCACTGGGTGTTGTATGGAACCAATTTGACAATAAATTATATATAAAAAAAATATTTTTGGTGTCTTAAGTCCCTTTTGAGGAATATTATTCTCTTTCAGTTCCAGTGCCATAAAATAGAATAGTATTACACTTGAAAGTCATATCTACACATTGAAATCCTTTAAGTGAACATCAGAATTTTGAATAATAAGGTAACTACAATGACACAAAAACGATACTGTTTTTAGTTTCAGAGGCAAATAGTAAATCTGTGCATGTTTTTTATTTGGAAATCAATGAAAATCAAACAATAACACATAGATGTCAATTGCTAAGCAAAATATCTGAGTAGATAGCAGATAGCAATATCTAATATTTATTTGCCATTTAAAATTTAAAATACCTGTATTTTCTTTTCACATTTGGGTCCAGAATATCCATTGCGACAAGAACACACATTAGGAAATACACATCTGCCTCCATAAAGACACTTTTGTTTGCAAATTGCTGGAATATAAAAAAAAATTACAATGACCATTCTTTGACACAAATGCTTGTGACATATTCTCTTCTGGTGGTCTGAAGCATGGTCATTAAGATTTTATGAATGACCAATGGTACTCCCATTCTTGTGCAGCCAAAACACACAGACACACATACTCACACACATCAAAAAACAAAACACCCAAAACTCAACACAACAGTTTCACAATTCTATAAAGATATTATTAAAGCAAACAAAATTTTCATTGGCTACCTTTAAACAGTGGCTATATGTTTTTGTTTTCTTTAGAGAGGAGATTCAAATCAGTAATATAAGCATTCATAATTTGCTTAATAATTTAGCAAAGATTTAAAAGACACAATGCAGTACTGGCCAGTGTATAGAAAACTGACAATTTAATATGCTATCATTGGAAGTTTAATGTGAAACAACTGTATTAGAAACTTCCTAAAGATTTTTTCACCAGCAATTTCTTCCTCAGAATCTCTCCTCATGAAATTTAAAAATACCTATATCTATCTCAATATAATTCAGTATCAGTCTAGTTATCTATCATCTACCTAATGTATCCACCTATGTTATCATCTATCTACCTACTTACTTATAGAAAGAAAATGCTTATTATAGTAATAACTTGTAAAAATTTTTTTTTCAACATTTTTATTTATTTTTGGGACAGAGAGAGACAGAGCATGAACGGGGGAGGGGCAGAGAGAGAGGGAGACACAGAATCGGAAACAGGCTCCAGGCTCCGAGCCACCATCCCAGAGCCCGACGCGGGGCTCGAACTCACGGACCGCGAGATCGTGACCTGGCTGAAGTCGGACGCTTAACCGACTGAGCCACCCAGGCGCCCCAGTAATAACTTGTAAATGACTACAATGTTCAACATAACGGAAAAAGTCAAGTGAATTATATATCTATCTATATATTATATATATAGAATAGATATACATACAGTGGCATAGATTATATAATATTTTGTTCAAAGTTATGTGTTGAAGGACACAGAAAATGCTTTTAAGTCATATTAAGTGAAAATACGTATAATATAAAATTACATACAATACAGTTATTTTTCATGAGAGAGGTATCTGCTTCCAGAGTTCATATTGAAAGTTTGCAAAATTCAAGAACAATATTCTCTTTGGTGGAAGTGCAGCATTAAAAGATTACGTTTTTATCAGTGATGCCATGTGTAGCTGGGCAGGCTGTGCAATACACAAAGCCCCACAGCTGAGGGAGTACTTTTCACACCACAGACATCATAGATTTGCATATTTGTTACAATAGCTCTCCAGCAGACGGCAGTCAGACATCTTGGTCAAATAATGTCAATATACAGAGTTTCTGGAAGTTGGAAATTAAGTATTTTGAGGAAAGGGACTTTGAAAAATTCACACAGAAGTGCTTCAAGGTGCAAAAATAAAGTGCACATCTTCAGGCTGTACTCAGAGTACCTCAATCCACACTTACTGGAGCACGTTTCCACATTAACGTGCTTCTAATATCTCATCATTCTCTTTCATGGTCCACAAAGACCTCTCTCCAGAATAAGCAGCCCAAATTAAGGGTGACGGCTCTTTTTTCTACCATTTTATCGCATATAACTCCCAATGAGAATTAGTGATTTTTGAGCACATATTTCTTAAGTAAGTATTAGAAGTGAATTCTTTGATAATATTTTCCTAAGATGAAAAATGTATAAATTGTAATAGCACTTACTAATAAAATACACTCTAAAAGTCATGAAAATTATATGTGAAATCTGTGATATATGGAAACAAGTGTGGTTCATAAGACATCAAAAAGCAGGGCAGGTATTTTTTGTAAACACACATGGTCATTTTGCAACTGTATAATTTCAGTTTACAATACACTTGGATCACCAGTTTTAAGATGATATAATTATTGATCAATTGAAAATATTTGGAGGGTGAGACTTCTAGTTTTTCTCATGAAGCTAATCTTTGTTAATATTTTAACATGTTATTTCAAGTTTCATAAATTTCAATATTAGATCATTGATCTTCCTCAATACCCTGAGGCCCCATGAATGTAAAATTTTTAACTAAAACAAAAGGGAAATATATTAAAATACTAAAATCACAACAGGAATTTCTTTTGGATGGTAGAATGTGGGACAATTTAGTTTTTGGAACTTTTTCATATTTTCCATGATTTTCATGAGTGGTATGTATCTTTCTCATAATCTGAAAAAATATTTAAAGTTTATGCTAAAAACCTTCTTCACACCTGAGAGAACTTCCAAGGCAGCCCAGAGACCATAATTTGGAGTTATCTGTGTCACACAAAATATTAACATATTTTACCAAATTTTCTTCTTTTAAATGGATATAACAATGAATGAAGATTTCCTTTTATTTCCAAAACCCTTTTTTTTAAATGTATAAGCATTATGGGATTTTTTTTTCTCTATGATTTCTCCTCACATTACACTTTGTTTAATAACTGTAACAGATTCAGGTTCAGAACATAGAGTAAAAAACAAATTTTGTAGGCTTACGTATTTGACACTGCACTCCTTCCCATGCGGTAGGACAGTGGCATATACTGGGAGCTATACATTCACCACCATTTTTACATTTCTGAAAGCAGATAGCTGCAAATAGAAATACAAAGAAGTTAACAATTTAATTTGCCAGTCAAGTACTCACATAAACCACAAAAAATTTCACTGAAGAAAAAAAAGAGAAACAGTTAAAAGTTAATGACTTAAAGGAGCTTTTCCGTTAACATTTTATCAAGAACATTTTCCAATGTCACTGCTGATTCTTGAATAAGGTGATTTTAATGGTTGTATAATGTTCCACTGATCGAATGTATCGTGATTTAACTTTTCCTCAATTTGTGGGACATTGGTGTTACGTCTTATTTTTCACCTTGACCAGCACATTATAATAGCTGCTAATTTTATAGAGTAATTTATAAAAAGGGGAAAAAATGAAACGTTTGAATGAGGAGAGCTGTTATCAACTCTAAAACTAGCCAGAGTTGAAAGTAGTGTGACCCACCTTGGAAGGTTCTGAATTGGTTGGTCTGAGATGCAGTCATGGAATCTGTAATTTTTTTTTTAACGATTTATTTTTATTTTTAAGAGAGAGCGCACGTGAGTGGGGGAGGGGCAGAGAGAGAGAGGGGAACAGAAGATCTGAAGTGGGCTCTGTGCTGACAGTGGAGAGCCCGAGGTAGGGCTCGAACCCACAAACTGTGAGATCATGACCTCAGTCAAAGCTGGACGCTCAACCCAGCCACCCAGGTGCCCTGGAATCAGGAATTTTTTACACCTTCCCCTGACCCTTCCTTAGAGAGGGAGACAGGACTTAAAGAACTTGTCATTTATCGTGGCAATCACAGTGGACAGACTGGAAAATACAGCATATCCTCTTTCTCTGCTAGCCTGAAGAAATGAATTCAGAGTAGTTGGCATTTCACTCCAGTTCACAAAAAAAATCCCCTAAAGTAGGAACAAAGAATCAAAAATAAAAACAAAACAAAACAAAACAAAGAAAATGCCCTGTGTAGTAAATTCTGCTTGATGTTCTCATGTGGATGTAGCATTTAAGAGTATTCTTCTTGGGGCTCCTGGGTGGCTCAGATGGTTAAGTGTCCGACTTCGGCTCAGGTCATGATCTCACGGGTTCGTGAAGTTTGGGTTCCGCTTTGGGCGCTGTGCTGACAGCTCAGAGCCTGGAGCCTACTTCAGATTCTATGTCTCCCTCTCTCTCTGCACCTCTCCCCACTTATACTCTGTCTCTCTCTTTAACGTTTAAAGCAAATAAACATAAAAAAAATTTTTTTAAGAGTATTCTTCTTACGTGTGTTGCATTGTTTCCCTCTCCAACCAGAAGGACAAGAGCAAATGTTTGGTCCTACACATTTTCCTCCATTCATGCACATGGGATCACAGATACCTTAAGGTAAAAGCATGAAATATCAGCCCTCAAATGGCAATAGTTTAGCTATTCAATGTGTTTGCTTTACCTGTAGTTAAAAAACACATTTAGTGGTATCTTACTTTTTTGGCATCTCCTACCAGTGTATCCTTCACGACAGGTGCACACATTATTTCTCATGCAGCGGCCACCATTCTTACAGGGAGGGTGACAGATAGCTAAAAGAACACATGGCAGCAATCTGAGAATACTCCATATTCAATTATTATATATTACATATTGCATCATGTGCTTGTTATCTATGGGGCCATAAGGCAGAGAAATGTGCTATTAAAATAAAAGATCACATCTGCAAATCATTAACACTATCCTTTCTAAATCATAAAATCCAATGCTTATAGCTTTAAGCAGCTAGTGGATTAGCACAATTTGAAAGGTATTGATGAAGTATTCATAACAAATGGCATCTTTGATATTATAGTGCTTAAATCACAAACCTTATCTTATGATTCACCTTTCTTAGAAGTAAAGAGTAAAATGATCCAGGCAGAACAAAGAAAGTGAGTCATAACCTAGCTCAAAATAAGAAATGCACCTATTCCTGTGGAAAATAGAAAAATCCCAACAATATATCATATGATTTTTAGAAAATAATTTTTAGTTGACTTTTGAATACCTAACTGAGGTCATAAAGGCAGAGCTTAGTATGTGACTTACTCCTAAAAAACTTAGTGAAAAATCCTTTTAACAATAAATCCCTGGCTTTGTTAGGAATATTTATCAGATAACCTTGACTACATTGTACTAGTATCTTCTATGTATATGCTTCTGCTTCATGGAATTCAGAAGTTAATATTTATCATCTTTTATGAGAAGATTTATATTGCTTCATGTTTCTTGCAGATATGACAATAAATGCCTTTATTTAAAAAAATAATACATAGGCAAGCCCGCCTAACTAGAAATTTATTTTTTTCTCTAAATGATAATTAAATGGATTTTAATTTGTATTTTAAAAACAAATGTCAAATTAACTGATTTTGGTAACAAGGCTATCGTAGACTAATTCCCAGTTTTGAATTAGATCCATCTTTAAGAGCTACTTTATTTCCAGTCTAAGAAAAGAAATCAACTAATTTCAAATGGATTCAAAACTGAAAATAATTTAGTACTTTATGTATAAAAACAAAATAACTGAATGATTTTAGCAAATGGATAATTTCCACTCTTTTAGTTTGAACCTTTTCTGATTAATGTTTCAGTCTACTTTCCCTGGTGTTTATTTGGTACTTTTTATAAAAAGTACATTTTCTGCTTCCTAGTCTTAATACAACTTACGATCATTTCTAGTATTAGAAAAAAAATGTATTTGTTCTATTGCAAAAACACAGTAGGAAATACTTATGGTTAGAAATTTAAAACTAAAACAAAAATAAAAAACCAATATATAATGGGTAACCTTGCTATAATCAATACTCATCCATACCACAAAACTTGAGTGTAGAGATAAATACTACATTTACACAACAAAACATATGTAAATAAAGTAATATAAAGAGATTATATATTAATACAAAGGTTTGATTTCTCCACATCTAGTCCCATTTTAGGAAAAGGAAGTTTAGGAGAAAATCTACCTACATATATACCTATATATTCTCTAGGCCTCACACAGATATTACATGAGACTCCAAAGGGAGCTAAGTAATCCAGCCTCACCTACCATGTGGAATGGACTCATGACATTCAAGGATTTGAAGGATATAAAATGTATTTAGACAACTCTCCAGTGACACATTATAAGCCTTGATTATGAATGGAGTAGTTTAACTCTTTCGTTATGTCTCTAGTTCAATTTTTATCTTCCTCATTTGAAATCCTATAGAACACACAATATCTTGTGTGGATAAATATTTTATCCATTTTCTGCCTATTTTTATTCAGTGACTTTGAATGTGTATACCATTTTCCCTTCCCACCATTTGGGCTCACAGAGGCTCATGAGAGGATGTGATCTGATAAGAATAAAGCTAATGTTTTTTTATTTCTTCTGCATCTCCTGTAGCATTTCTTAAAAACAATTGTACTATTATTCATGGTAGCCAGCCATGCACCTACAGTATGTACGTCTCGCTCCTTATGGCAACTGTGTGGTTCAAATCTAAAAAGTCAGGAAGTCTGATGCTGGAGACTTTGATTTCAAAATCCATGCCAGCTAGGAGGTTTTAGAGGCCAGCTAATTCCAAAACCTTTTAACATATGTTCAACAGATGCTTTTTAGTTCAATACTTAATAATTTAGAGATTTCCTCCTTTCTCAGTAATACTGCTGGCACATAAGTGTTAGAGACATTTTCTCACTATATCTTACATCTACTGCAAGGAGCATGAGAGATATCAGCTTTTATATCCCTCTTAAATTCTGAGTCAAAACTATACCTATAACTCAGAAATATGGGGTTAGACATAGTCACTTGGTTTTCAAGGTTTGCTTTAACGTGGTTTTTACATCTTCCCATTTCACAAAGTGGTTCCTTGAAGGAAATCTTAACTAGAGGAACTCATTTGCTACGCCTGTACTTCAGTGGTAGTTTGTTCTCTACCTCATCTGCATGCAACCTAAGAATCCCAGTCAACCTCCAAATAAAAGAAATTAAATCACTTCAAAGTATAACATGCCCCAAAAAGAATATGTTTTAGGAATTAAATTAGGACAGCCTCTGACACATTTTACTAAAAAATCTATTCTGCATTTTGCAAAAGTTCAAAGATACGAAGATGTGGAAAATACATTTTAAATTTCATTTATTGACATTAACTCATACCTACACTGTCATCCTCAGGACATGCTCATTATTCTGAAAAAATCCATCACATTTCTATATCAGCGAAAGTATTGAAATAGCAGGCCACGAAGGGGGGGGAAACGATGCATCTGTATGACCTGATATCACCTTGCCCAATGCTGTGCATAGCTAACTTTTCACAAGTGTTTAATAAAACTAATGTTGAGAGATCATGAGGTAATAGTGGGCATTAGTGGACCATAAATCAAACATTTTTGCTGTGAGGGCAGAAAAAATGACACCATTGCATGCAACAGACTCCAAGAGAATTTTGCTTATTTGGTTCACACCTTGATCCTACAAAACTGCATGGACAAGTGCCAAAATTGGGAGCCTAATGTATAGTGAATAAATGTAAGTATTTTATTTAAATTTTTTTTAATGTTTATTTATTTTTGAATGAGACAGAGACAGAATGCGAGTGGGTTGGGGCAGAGGGAGAGGGAGGCACAGATTCTGAAGCAGGCTCCAGGCTCTGAGCTGTCAGCACAGAGCCTGACACGGGGCTCGAACTCACAAGCTGTGAGGTCATGACCTGAACTGAAGTCGGATGCTCAACCGACTGAGACACCCAGGCACCCCAAATATAAATATTTTATATAATAACTCATACATTTTCAGGATCTGGTCATTAAGCAGCCACAACTGTAACATCACAAGAAAGAGAGAAAAAAATAGCACTGTCCCCTTTGATACTTGTCTTGTGTTTACTCAGAGTTCTGTTTATGCCTTTCTCTTTGTATTCATAAAGAAAGAATAATTACCATTCTGACACTGCGCACCAAAGAATCCATTTGGACAGAAGCAAGTGTTTGGCTTATCACAGGAACCACCATTGAGGCAAACAGGGTCACACAAAGCTAATGAACAGCAGGGGGAAGAGAGACCATAAAAGTTTTATTATTTAAAAAATGAAAGCTGCACTGAAGTACAAAATGGTGCCTAATGAAATATTTTATTTTTACTGCAAGGAAAAGCCATAACCTATAATTAATTTGACTTTGCCAAACATAAGAGGAATAAAGTAAGTGGATAATAGCTTTGAAAGTCTGTTCATTAAGTTTACAAACAATACCAAGCTAAGAATATGGAGGTTATGATTAGAATTCAGAATGCCCTCTGCAAGCTGAAAACAATGATGGGAAATTAGAAGACATTTCAGCAGCACTAACTGGACAGTCTGTAATCCACTCAAATACACTTCTTTAGGCCTCCATCTCAATTCAAATAGGAACACTGTGCTCAAGTCCTAGCACACTCAAAAGCATTCTGCTTAGCTTCTTTACCTTTGTTCCCCTTTGAGAGGCACCCCTAATTCCATTTTCCAACTCAGACTTTACCCATTCTCCAAAGTCTACCTCAATACTATCTTCTTCCAAACTGCACTTGCCAGAATGAATTTCTGTCTTCTCTGCTTCCAAGGAACTGTGCATTAATTACATTACTTATTATAATCCAACTTGTACCACAGTCATTTAAAATTATTGTATCCTGTGTCTTCTTCACTAATGCCATGCTACTTGAAGTCAAAGCAAAAATCAAATTGATCTTTGTTTCCCCTTGGATCATGCTTCACACATAGTTCGCAAACTATAAACATTAAGTTAAACTTATGTTGAGAAAAGTCATTAGATCACAATGGAATAAATTAAACACAGATAACTGCAAACATTGCTGGCAAAAAATTAAGCCTGATACTCTGATAAAGAAATGGAATAGAGTGATGGTGTCGTTTAACTCAACTGCTTGAATGTTTCTTGAAACAGAATGTCTGTGCTGTGATAAAAAAAAAAAAAAACTTGAAAGAGATTGAAGATTGAGATGTAACACATATTTATTTCTCTCCATTATAAGGCAAGTGGATGATGAGAATATAAAGGCATAAAAAACAAAAAAAAGAAGTACTGGTTGGGCTAGATAACACTAAAGCTGAAATATACTCTATGGCCTGATACAGGAAGAAAAAGAATAAAAATAAAAGATACTTTTATTAAAACTTCATACTAATCTTGTCAGATTAGTTTAATGCTTTTGGGTGCTGGTTTAGGACACTGGTGCATTTAACATTTTTTTTTTACCTGACTTATTCATTGAAAAAAATCCTGATTTTACCTGTACCACAAGTAGGTCCCGACCAGCCAGGCTTGCACTGGCAAATATCTGGTGTAAGACATTCACCTCCATTTTCACAGTGCCTGTTACAAATCACTAAGATCACAGAATAAAAATAAAAGCAAGCTAAATTAGGCTTGGAATTGGTCATGTTATTGGGTATTATCTAGGTAGCTCATAACTGCCAATCATATCCTCTAATGAATAAATTCAGAGAGAAAAATAAAAATAACCTATTCTTTGGCTTTAAATGGTCTCCAATTGTCACATTCAGTTACTTTTTGGTAACAGAGTTGGGGAAAGAAGAAAATCATTGATCTGAATGGTAAATAAGAGTTGGCTATTTAAGAAAATTATTAGTTACTAATGAAAATAATTTTAGATATAAATAAACAAGATAAACTTATAGGCAAATCAACAAACTGGAATTCTTATTATCTCTAAGAAATGGTCACGGATAGGGTAAGGAGAGAGTTGTTTACAAGAACAAACTTCTTTATCTTAGTACTGGAATCCAGTGTTCCCAGTGGCATACAGAATAACAACTGTCATAATAAATCATGAATGTATGTTTGTTCGTTTTTTTAATGTTTATTTATTTTTGAGAGAGAGACAGAACGTGAGTGGTGGAGGGGCAGAGAAAGAGGGAGACACAGAATCCGAAGCAGGCTCCAGGCTCTGAGCTGTCAGCACAGAGCCTGACACGAGGCTCGAACTTATGAACTACAAGATCATGACCTGAGCTGAAGTCGAATGCCTAATTGACTGAGCCACCCAGGTGCCCCAGGAATGTATATTTTTTAGTGTTTGGGTTTACCTTAGTATTAAAGGCATCAACTATTAAAAGGAGCAGTTTCATTACATTAGGCTGCAAGAGAGTTTTGCTTACTTGTTTCACACCTTGGTCCTACAAAACCATAAGGACAAGTGCAGAGATTTCCAGCCAAGCAGGTGCCACCATGTCGACAAGGTGGACTACAATGTTCTACAGACAAAAATTATGTTATTAAGTCAGATCCTAATTAAGAATATATCTGTTTATATTTATGAATCATAGCCACAATAAACTGTGTTGTAAAAGCAATTTAAAATAAACTCGGCTTGCTTTTACTATGAAATTTAGTTCTGTGGGATTGACTATACAAGTTGATACTCTCAAAACACCAACAAATCATCATCATGTTTTGGTTTATAAAACTGTTGGTTAACTGAATGGAAATATACCATGTTAGATTTCTTCTGCAAAGTGAGACACACACTCCTCCCCTAAAAATAGAATACTTCTATATTTCCATAATTATTTTCCTATGTCATCGATATTACATGTTTCTATTAGTTCACGCTGGATTTACTTTAATTTGTTATTTTGTACCTTGCCTTGCCATGGAAGTATTTAGTGTGGTTCTTAAATTATTAATAATTATTTGTACTGTCTATCAAAGTATATTCTTTAAAATACTAAAAATAACAAATGTGTTTCTTTAAAATATTTAAAAAATGTCATTTAAGAAACTCCCCTCTTAAGATTTCAACCAAAGTAATAAAATTATGTGCCTATAGACATGTTTTTAAAAATCACTTTTTAGGATTCTTTTTATTACCTAATATCTTCTAATTATTTGGTATTTAGCACTTTCTTGGAGTCATGTTTGACAAGTCATTCAATAATCAGGTGTCCTTTACTTGAAGCTAAAATATATGTAGGGATATGGCACCTTAAAACCAAATATCCAAGATATTTCCGAAGACAATTTTACCAAGGACAAATAAGCTATTACTCTTTGGATTTCTAATGAAATTGAAGTTTTTAAAATCTTCAAATAAATTATTTTTAGAAAACATTAAAAAGCTTAGACATCCTCCCCAACATTAATGAATATATATGAGTAAAGACACAGTAAAACGGAATTATCTTTTTAAAAAAGCTTTAAAAAAGTGTTTTATCTTGGCTCTATTATTTGATTTTTAATTTGAATTATCACCTTCATCACAGGTTGCTCCAGCACGCCCTGGGGGACATTCACAAATGTTAGGCTTAATACATTTTCCATGGTTTTTGCAATCAGGATGACATAGAGCTGTATAAAATAAAGCTCAGGTTTTAGAAATATCAATTATCAATTAAATTCATTATGCAAACTAACAAGTTCTATACCTACCAGTTTGGCAGTTAGAGCCAGCATAACCAGGTTTACATTTGCATATGTTTGGGGCAACACACTCCCTGCTTTTCCCACATGGGTGTCTACAAATGGCTGCAAAAATCAAAGGAAAAAGGATGAATTGTTGATACATGTTGCCCATAGACTTACTTGTAAGAAAAGTAAAAATCTCTGAAATTTGAAAATTTTGACGCTGCTTATTAAAGCAATAACCATTGCATTTATCCATAAAGTTATTTTCCCCCTTATATTTGTTTTACTATTAGAATGATTGAAGAACATGATTAATATGGTCAGAAATAAGTGTCATAGGTGGTAATTACTCCCTTTGCGAGGCCTGATCTTGAAGATGGCTGCTAACCAGAAATGGGATTCCAGTCTTTTCACAGAGGTCAATAAAGTTCCAGATACTGATCAGATAAATGCTGGTAAATGTCAGAAATAATCAGAATTTCAAAGAGCAAGATACTACGACCACATCTTAAGTTTACAGGTTTGTATTCCTTAAGCTTCTTGAAGTGCTTGATATATTCTAAATATTAGGCATTTAATGTTTTTCTGAGGTGACCAAAAAGTATGTGGTTGTTAATATGGAGTTTTATATTATGAACATATAAGTCCTGAAAGTCATTATTATCACTATTCCTACAAACAAACAAACAAACAAACAAACAACGTACCTCTCAATAATACCGACAACAAGGGAATATCCCAACAGCTCTATTGCTTAAGTTGGTCTCAAACAAATCAAAACACAAGCAACACAAAACAGTAATAACAAAATAACAACACAAAATAGCTTCAACAGTGTTAAAGCTAAAAATCTGAGTTGCATCTAGGAAAACAATACTGATAATTATGAAAAGAAGTAAACGCTCCTTTCAAAATTAAAGTGATGCCCAACTTGTTTTTTCCTCAAGAGCTGGAAGAAATACAGAGAAACATAGTTTATGCAAATAAGCAAATATGCCAGAATTAGTAATTTAAAGTGCTAAATGCCCATTGTGAGATGAAAAGAACCCAGACAACAATGTTATTCACATCCTTTTTTTATCTCTTTAGCTGCTTAATGCTAGGAAAGTCAGTTAGCCCTCTAAGGCTCTGTGTTCTCATCTGAATGATGGGAAAAATAACACTCAATACAGGGAGTCTTTATGGATTATATGACATAATTGATACAGAATGTTTCTATAGACCTTGGAACACAGTAGATACCCAAAAACATATTTATACTATATTATATAGTTTATAGTACTATATAATAGAAACGTTCTTTCTAAAAATAATGCAGGAACATCCATGTTAATTTTTTTGAAATGTAAAGAGGGGATACACAAACAATAAATAAATAAATAGAAATTGGTGAAATAAATGGAGTAAATAGAAATTAATACATAAAAAAGAATCTCTTCTTAATTACTTAAATGTGAACTAATTAGTTTTCTTTCTATCTTCTAAAGAATTTTCATACTACCTCTGCAATTGATACCATCTCCGTAATATCCAAAGGGGCATCGTCCACATCGGAAATGACCATCTGCAGTTGGCACACAGGAAACACCAAGAAAACACGGCGATTCAGCACAAGTTGATATTTTGGTCCATCCAGGCTTTTCCGGCAAAACAGTGATGGCTCTAGTAACTGATGATGTAAACTCATCCTTAAATTGCATGTAACCTTGGGCAGACCTGTTGATTTGAGAATTATGCCCTCCTGCCTCTGTTTGGATGGTACTCAGTATAACATCCTTTGCTTTACCATGGGAACTGTTTGGGTTAATGCTTAAGGAACTTGGGTGTTTCACAGAAACTACCAGTTCCTCCAGACTGAGATTTGTAGTTATAGTATGATCCGCATGTTCAAAACCTGATATCTGATGGGAAATAACTTTCTCTGAATTATTCATCTGAGAGGTAACTGCTTTTAATGAGAAACGTGAGATGTCACTGGGTGTGTCCAAGAACTTTTTGACAGTAGCAGGACCGTGGGTAAAGTTCACACCAATCAGTGAATGATCTGTTGATGGTGGCGGAAATTTTATACCTAACAACCAAAAAAGAAACGGAAATGTTAGTAACATTTATTAATGTTCTGCCCTTCCCACTATATTTAACATTAAGTAATTCATTCCTTCACATAATGTCTGGTGCATGTATACCATTACACTAGGAGCAATGTGGTAATAATAAGTCATCATACAGTCCCTGCCTTCAAGGGATTTATAATCTTTTTGGATACACAGGAACATAGAATATTAAACATTATAAAAGTTAAAAAACAATAAATAATAATTTTATTTAAGAGTAAGAAATAGCCAACAAACAATACTGACCACTTCATACACTGAAGCTCACAGCAAAGAAAGCATAGTGTTGTCAATAATGGACATGTGAGCAACTCATAATGATAATCTGAAGAAAATTTTTATTATATTTTACTTATTTATTTTATGTTAGTAGGCTTCATGCCCAGCATGGAGTCCAATGCGGGGCTTGAACTCACGACCCTGAGATTAAGGCCTGAGCTGAGATCAAGAGTTAGATGCTTAACTAACTGAGTCACTCAGGTACCCCAGAAAAATTAACTTACACAAACATACTATGTATAATTTTAAACTAAGAAGTCTGAGATCTTGATGAGATAAACACATTTTTTTTGTAAAATATAAATGATTAAACTGGTGGAAGAAAAAATAGAGGAGTTGATAGAACAATTACCATGAAAGGAAAAAAAATAATCCAAAGTCGCCCCCAAAAATGATGCCAGGAAGGATGATCTAATGGAAAAAAATTACCAAATAATCAAGGAAAGACTGTTTTACAAAACTCTTGCAATGCAGAGAAAGAGATGAAAGTTTTAAAAACATTTGATGAAGTGGCATAATCGTTGAGTCAATATTATTTATTAAAATACATAAGCATTTAATGAAATGCTAGCAAATCAAATGCAGCAGTGTGGTTACAGATTACTACATCAGGATAAATAAACTTGTATCTCTACTAATTGAATTATATTACATAATTATATAATTACATTACATAATAAAGAATGCAGTGTAAAATAATGTTAAAAAATGATCTGATACCATTTTCTGTTGAAAACATTCTAAAAAAGTTAGCCTAAGGAAACATTAACAGAAACTGCAGGAAGTAATAAATGCTGAAAAACTGATAAAATTTAAAAACTACTTCTAATTTAAAACTAAAGAGAATTCTGAGAAATCAACAAATAAAAGGAAAATTCTTCAACTGGATGAAGGATTTCTAGCAGAAATCTACTGTGGTATCATACTTAATGGTGAAACATGAAAAGAATTTCCATTAAAACCATTAAGAAATAATTCCCTGCCTAAACACTTTGCACTGGAGGTCCCAGCCATTACAATGAGGACCCAAGTTTGAGAACTGAGACTCTATAGTCAGACTGCTCAGGTTCAAATCTCTCTTCTTTTACGTCTATCAGCCTGAACAGATAACCCATCTATGGCTCTGTACAGATTAGTAACTTCCGCAAAATGGAAATAAGAACAGTTACTGTCTACAGCTATTGAAAGGACTGAATAATATATAAATAATATTTGTCTAGAGCTGATATGTTGTAAATACAGGCTAACTATTATAATGAGAAAGTAAGAGGAAGAGACAAATTGGCAAGACGTATTGTTTATTTATAAAACCAATAAAGAGACCCAACTATAAAAATAGCGTAATATGAGTGTTTAGTAAGGCAACTGGATGTATGAATAAATTAAAATCAAGACAGCTTTCCTATGTTGCAGTAATCTACAATGATATTCTGCAAAATAAACAAGTGCAATGATATCTCACAAGATGAATAGCTAATGTTACATAAGGCAAAGGCATAAAGAAAGCTAATGTAAAATCTGTAAGGCCTTTATAAAGACAATCAGAATATTAATCAAATAGAACAAGACTTATAAAGACAGCAGAATGGAAAAGGAAAGGCTGTATGAAATAATGAGCTTCTTATTATTTTTAGAGTTTGAGCAGATGTTGGACGACCAGGGAGTTATAAAATGTAACTTTAAAATGGTCACTTCCAACCATAAGCTTCTCTGAGATCACCTTAAATATCATTTGTTCATTATACAACATGAATCATTTTTCTAGAATATAAACCAAAGAAATCAATGGATTAGCAAGAAAAAGAATAATTTGTAAACCACATTATATAATTTTAGGGGATCTTTATAAAAAAAAAATTCCTGAAATAAATAATGTTAGTGTTCTGGAAAATGAATGGGAGGTATTACTTGTCATTAGCTTTTAACTAAGACCATTACTTACTAGAGGCATTTCTGTTTGTTGACTTAACACGCCTCTCTCTCTGCATGGCATTTTTATCATTCTCTTCCTTAGTTTCACTTTCATCAGAACTTGTAAGAACCACAATATGTGTCGTAGATTTGTGTAAAAGCTGTGTTTCAACTGTAAATGTATGCGTGAAAAACAGATCAAACTATTGTAAAACCGAAACACTGTGAATGAGAACATATGATAAAAATGTCACTTGGGGGGAGCACCTGGGTAGTTCAGTTGGTTGAACATCCAACTCTTGATTTCTGCTCAGGTCATTATCCGAAGTCCCACATAAGGCTCTGTGTTGAGTGTGGAGCCTGCTTAAGATTCTCTCTCTCTCTCTCTCTCTCTCTCTCTCTCTCTCTCTCTCTCTCTCCGTCTGCCCCCTCCCCTCTTTGAGCTCTCCCTCTTTCTCTGTCTCTCTCTCAAAAAAAAAAAAAAAAGTCACCTGGATTAAACTCTTAGCAAATTAGATTACAGAACTAGCTTAAATTTCACCTCTTCAGCAAATCCTTGGATTATGGATTGAATTGTGTACCCCCAAATTTATTTATGTTAAAGCCCTAACTCTAAATGTGACTATATTACCTTAAAGGAGGTAATTAAGCTCAAATGAAGTCATGAATGGGGCCCTAATCCACTAGGACTGGTGTCCTTTTAAGAAGAGCAGGAGCCACAAGGGGCATTGCAATGTGAGGACACAGTGAGAAGGTGGCCATATGTCAGCCAAGGAGAGAAGTCAGAAACCAACCTGATCTTGAATTTCCAGCCTCCAGAACACTGAGGAAACAAATTTCTGTTGTTGATGTCACCCTGTCTGTGCTATTCTGTTATGGCAGCCCGATCTGACTAACAGATGTTCCTATAGTACCGCACTCACCCACCCACCCACCCAATTTCATCTATCTGTGTTCTCCCACAGAGCTTTGTCCTTCACGCTATTGGTTTTTATGTGTCTCCTTCCTCTTCTCGTTAGCAACCTCAAGAATAAGAACTGTGCTGCATTTACTTTAATGGTCAGTGACTCTGTTGCCTGCTATAAAACTAAGTAAACAATACCAACAATAAAAGAAATATTTTGTATTAACAAGCATCTTCCTAAAATACACAAATGCTTCTGACAGAGTTAAGAAACTTAATAGTCACTCATGTGTAATGGGATTTGGTTCAACTTGCTTTCCTCTTAAATTCCATTTGATACAGGTTTTATTCAGGGAATGAGTCTTTGTTTGCAAAAAGCAGATGTTAGATAACTTTAGTGTATGGAGTGAAGGGTGTGATATGGTTGAGTATTTGGAACTGGATATTGAGGGGGAAATGTGAGTGGCTGAGCTACTAATGAATTCCCCTTACCATCCAGCACTATGCTCCTCAAGTCTGTTAGCTCCAGGGCTAGATAGTCCCACCTCCATCTGAAGCACAAAGTAACATTACATCACTAATACATGTTTTTCATCAAAATGGGGTCTTATTCACTGGTGCAGCCACTCTAGAAAACAGAGTGGAGGTTAGTAAAAAAGTTAAAAGTAGAACTACCCTATGATCCAGCAATTGCATTACTAGGTATTTACCCAAAGGATACAAACATACAGATTCAAAGGGAGTACATGCACCCCAAGGTTCACAGAAGCATGGTCAACAATAGCCAAACTATGGAAAGAGCCCAAATGTCCATCAACTGATGAATGGATAAAGAAGATGTGGTGTATAAACACACACACACACACACACACACACACACACACACACACACACACAGAGGAATATTACGCAGCCATCAAAACGAATAAAATATTGCCATTTGCAACAACATGGATGGAGCTAGAGTATGTTATGCTAAGCGAAATAACTCAGAGAAAGATAAATACCATATGATTTCACTCATAAATGGAATTTAAGAAAAAAACAGATGAAAATATGCGAGTGGGGAAGAAAAGAATAAAGAGAGAGGGAAACAAACCATAAGAGACTCTTAAAGATAGAGAACAAACTGAGGGTGGATGGAGGGATATGGGTGGAGTATGCGCTAGATGGGTGATGGGTATAAGGAAGGCATTTGTTATGATGAGTACTGGGTGTTGTATGTTAAGTGATGAATCACTGAATTCTACTCCTGAAATGAATATTGCACTGTATGTTAACTAATTAGAATTTAAATAAAATTTTGAAAAAAAAAAGAAAATAAAGAAAAAATTATATGGAAAAAAATGGCGTCTTCGTCACTTAATGATACCAAAATATAGTTCTTTCATACTGTCTTCTATAATTTGCTTTTCTCTTTTAAGCTTTTAAAATGTTGATATCCACCAATTTTTTGTCCTTCTTTCTCTTAGTGTTATCTTTGGGCAATTTCATCCATGACTAATGACCCTAAGACCTGTATCTTTAACTTAATCCTCCCTCCTAAACTCCACTTGGATACTCCATAGTCTTCTCAATCTCTATGTATCCAAACTGAACTCATTATCTTTCCCCTTGCAAATCACTTCTTCTTCATGTGTGTGTCTTAACTCAGCTGAGGCTGCCATTACAAAATACCATAGACTGGATGTCCTAAACAACAGGAATTTATTTTCTTACTATTCTGCAGGTAGCAAGTTCAAGATCAAGGTGAAGGGCCATTCAGTTCTTGGTGAGAGCTCTCTTCCTGGCTCCCAGACAGTCACTTTTTCCCTGTGTCCTCACAGGGCAGAGAGAGAGAGAGAGAGAGAGAGAGAGAGAGAGAGAGAATGAATAAGCTCTCTGGTGTCTCCTCTTATGAGGATACTAATGCTATCGGATCCTAATCCTCCCTTATGACCTCATTATGACCTCAATTAATTCCTTACTCCAAATATAGCCACAGTGGGGGTTTGGAACCCAACCTATGAATTCTGAGGCCACACAATTCAGCGCATAGCAAAGTGAATGCCAATTCTACACACTCATTCATGTAAACTGAGCTTTTGGAATTTAGTAACTCTTTACCTCGCCATGCTAATCCCAATCATTGACCATGGACAATCAGCTTGCTTCTTTGGTGTTTCTTTCAACCATGACCTCCTCACCCAAAGTCAGAGTATCTTCCCATCTTTCCTATTTTTTTTTCTTTTTTCTTTTGGTGGGGGGAAGAGGAGCAGAGAAAGAGAGAGAGAGAGAGAGAGAGAGAGAGAGAGAGAGAGAGAGAGATAGAGATTAAGAATCCCAAGCAGTCTCCACACTCAGTGCAGAGCCCAAAGTGGGGCATGATCCCAGGACTCTGGGATTGTGATCCAAGGCAAAATCAAGAGTCAGATGCTCAACTGACTGAGCCACCCAGGTGCCCTACATCTTTCCTATTTATTCGTAATATTCTCTCAGCTTTTCTTCCCACCTTCAGGCTTGCACAGTTTCTTACCCATAAGTGGTCCATCCACCATTATGCTCAAGTAGACTTCTCCGATATAAATCTTATTAAATTTCTCATAGTTTCTCAGTGATCTGGCCACTGGCTATTTCTTTAGCTTCATTTCTTATAGCAGTTCCTCTTAACCTCTATATTTTAAGCACATTGAATTATTTATAGTGGCCAAGTGTGCTGTGATGTTACATATCTCTCCACCTTTGTTCATGATGTTTCTTCTGCCTAGAAAGCCTTTCTTTCTCTTGATTGGATACATCAGATTTAGCTGTAATGACACTCGCTTTTTAAAACTTTTCATTATCCCTCTAGGTAGACACGATTCTCTGTGCAGTATTCCTATTATTCTCTACAGACACTTCTCATGAAAGACGCAGAACACCATATGAAACTATGTGGTTACATGTCATACTGGTATTACACTCAAACCTATTAGGTCAGAGGACATGTTTTACCTATTTTTGCATCCTCTGCATCCAGCTTAATGCATGACACTTAGTGAATACATACTGAATGAACACATGAGTAAAAGAGGTAATAGAACTGAGTGATTTTGATTAAGTAAATGTAGCAACAAATATTTCATGGCAGAAAATAGGGACTTTTACCATGACATATCTTTCCATCACCATAAAATCCTTTTGGACATGAACCGCAATGATAGGAGCCAAAGGTATTGAAGCACTCCGCTCCTGGAAAGCAAGGTCTGGATTGACACTCATCAACATCTTCCTGGCAATTTTTACCTAAACAAAATACAGATTGAGAGTTCAATTTACTTATTTTGAAAAACACTGTATATCCCATCAAGTGTTCCTTATTTTATTTCTTTTACTTAAAGTACTTTACTTCTACTTTACTTAAAGTATATTTACTTCTTTTACATAAACTCCAGAAAAACTGTCATACATTAAGAGGAATGCATGTATAAAGTCACCAATTAGAGGGGCACCTGGGTGGCTCAGTCAGTTGAGCATCCAACTTTGGCTCAGGTCATGATCTCACGGTTTGTGAGTTCAAGCCCTACATCGGGTTCAGTGCTGACAGCTCAGAGCACAGAGCCTGCTCTCGATTCTTTGTCTCCCTCTCTCTCTGTTCCTCCCCACTCTCACACGCTGTCTGTCTCTCTCAAACATAAAATAAAACGTTAAAAAATTTTTTTAAGTCATTAATTAGATTCTATTTAACATTAAATAAGACCCTTCAAGTGCATAAGATTTTCCTTATAAAAAAGACGACAGAAGGCCCTTGGTACTCTAAGGCAAAAAATTACCATATCATAGCAGCAATTCTCACTTTGTTAAAAAAAAACTCAATGATTTTTTTTTAAAAAAAGTTAGTAGAATGATTGCTTAATTAGCTTAAGGACAGCTTATTCGGTGCAGTGACTGCATTAGCTGTGAAAACCCATGAAAATTTTACAGCATGTGAGGAAAGTCAATATGTCCTCAATAAAGTTTTTTGAGACGAAGTGTTCTTTGAAATGTTTAAAAACTTAGTTGAATGAATATATTCAGTCATTTATGATGGTTGCTCCCATTACAGTAAGATCCATGAAGCACTCAACACGAATTGTTTCAAATGAAGTCTGTAGCACAACAGTCCCAACTGATAAAATTCTTATTTTAAAATGCTGAAGAAAATAATAAATGTCTTACTTAGTTCAGTTATAATGTTAAAGTAGATGCCTTCAAGTAAAATATAAGCTCAGTAACTGTATATTTACTTAACATTTATATCTGTTTGTTTATTTATTTATTTATTTATTTATTTATTTATTTATTTTATTTTTTTTCAACGTTTATTTATTTTTGGGACAGAGAGAGACAGAGCATGAACGGGCGAGGGGCAGAGAGAGAGGGAGACACAGAATCGGAAACAGGCTCCAGGCTCTGAGCCATCAGCCCAGAGCCTGACGCGGGGCTCGAACTCACGGACCGCGAGATCGTGACCTGGCTGAAGTCGGACGCTTAACTGACTGCGCCACCCAGGTGCCCCATATATCTGTTTAAATTAGAGGAAATATTGGTATGACTCTTAAAAAGCCTTAGGAAATTATAAGTCATTCATATACTTATTTGAGGTTTCTAGAATAAAAATTTTCAGGATAATTAACAAGTTAGCAAACATGCTAATATTTCCTTTGATTTCACTTTAAAATTGTATCATGATCTTTTTAAGTTAATGAATTATCAAGTTTTCTTAAATGATAATGTTTCTATTTCTCATGGCAAATTTCTTGATTTTTCCATATTATATTTCAATAGTAATACATTTAAATATATTTCTACCTAGCAAATGTAGACAGAAATGTTTAAGAACCTACAAAGTACAATACATAGAATACTGCCATTAAAATTATAAAAAATTGGCAAAATTGTAAGAGTATATGTAAGCAATGTACAATAATAGAAGGATATGAGTAGCAAATGTATTTGTGATGACTTTTACTAGATTTTAAAACATATATTAAAATCTTTAGGATGATACACATGCTTGAATAACCTGTATATTACTTGGAAAGCCAAGGAACTTTCCTTTCTAATTTGTTCACATACTAATTTCGTTCATGAAGAACCAAAACTTACCTTTGAGTTTAGGCGGACACACGCAAGAATAACTGTGAAAACCACTAATACATCTGCCAAGGCCACAGGGGTTTGATTGGCACTCGGTGACGTCCACTTCACAAAGACTGCCCTGAAAGCCAGGCAAGCAGACACACAGGTGCACTCCACTTCCTGGAGGAAATTTAATATCTGACACACATGATCCACCATTCAAGCAATCACAAGACTTCACAGTCACCTCCAAAAGAAACAAAAAGTAAATGCTTTATTCTTCAGTAAAATAATCTTCAGTTTATGCCTTAGAAATCGTGTTAGGCATGTACATTTAGGTGGAAGTAGGACCAGATCACAAGTTTTGAAAAGAAAAAAAAATATATATATATTTAATGTAAAAGAGTATTTTAAAATATAGTTTAATAAGCTAACCTTGCCAACTTTCAAGAGCATAGTCAAAATATAAATGCTATGGATAATTTTTTAAAAATGTTACAAGATACAGGTGCCTGGGTGGCTCGGTCCGGTAAGTGTCCAACTTCAGCTCAGGTCATGATCTCGTGGTTCATGGGTTTGGGCCCTGTGTCGGGCTCTGTGCTGACAGCTCAGAGCCCGGAGCCTGCTTCGTGGATTCTGTCTCCCTCTCTCTCTGCCCTTCCCCTACTCATACTCTGTCTCCCTCTCTCTCAAAAATAAATAAAACATTTAAAAAAACGTAAAATGTTACAAGATAATCAATTTCTACGATGCAAGTGGAACAAGTGGAAAAAAATCCTTAAGGTGCAAAGCAGTTAGTCACATGACTTATCCCAGACTATAGAGAGTAAACAGTCATTTGAATTATCTGGTTAGCATGACATAATACACAATTGCCCTTCATACCATTACTTCTCTGGGAATGTGTCCCAAATTTCAAGTGAATACAAGGCACAAAAACAGTATTAATAGCTCGTGACTGATAATGTCAAAAGAATAGCCAATAAAAAAATGACTTCACTTGAAGGAAAGGGTATAATTCTCAATCTTAGGTTTATCATAGATATTTCAGACAGGTAGACATGAATGCATTCTTTACTTAAGTAAACTTAAGTACAGGAGCAAATGGTCTAGGAATTCGTCACATAGATCCATGCTCTGGACTTGAGACTCTACTGAAGATTTTAAATTCTGACAAAAATAGCATTTTGGCAGTTTAATTTTCCACAAAATGTTGAATAATTTAGTTCCTCTTCATGAAGAATTCTATTTTAAGTTTCAAATAGTTACTGATACTGTTAATTAATTCAGTGGCATTTACGTAATTATAAATATTACCATAATCGTGAGCCTAGTTTCAGCATTGCAGTCATCGGTAAAAAGTAGAGTGAATTGCTGTGGAGTTTGGGACTCTGCTTTCCACATAAGAAGTCCCGTAGAAGAAACATTTGCTCCCTCGGGACCCGAATCCAGGGCAAAATGGATGTCAGAGCCTTCAGGATCGACAGCTGTGAACTGGAACACAAAGTTCTCCCCGAAAAATGTCTCTAATTTGTCTTGTGGCATTTCAATCAGTGGGGGTTGGTTGTCTGTCAAAGAGAAAACAATTACTTTGTACTTGTGTATAAAGAAAAAGGAAAAGGGAAAGTAAAGTATGATGCAAAGACCTCAGACTGAAACATTTTGATGAATTTCAAACTCCCCTAAAACTTCCATTACCTATGCTGGCTCTTTTTCTTTTTTCTTTCCCTTCCCTTCCCTTCCCTTCCCTGCCCTTCCCTGCCCTTCCCTGCCCTTTTTTCTTTTCTTTTCTTTTCTTTTCTTTTCTTTTCTTTTCTTTTCTTTTTATATTCTGAATAAATTCAATTGCATTCTTAGAAAATGTAAAAGTAACTGACAGGTGCAAAACTTCAAACTTTGCTACAAGGGTGTAACAGCACTTTGAACACAGCATAAAATACATAAACATATCTGCATTTCCCAGACTGGATGCATCTCCTTTTCTGTCTGAAATTATTTCTTGGTGTTGACCAACTCATTGCTTGCTCTCTCACTCTCTTTTCTTCATCCTCTACCCTTTTCAGCTTTACTTTCCCCTCAACACCTCCTTTTATTTCCCCTTCACTCTCCATGACTGGATTGTTCATTTAACACCCCCTCCCCACCCGACCTTATTTGCCTCACTGTACCTGCCTCTCCAGTAGGAACTGGAAGCCATATAAGTCACAGCCATCCTCTGCTCCTCAGAGGCATTTCCCACTGCCAAGCTCACATAATGGAACGGTGGTTATTTCAGAGGACAGAGAAAGCTCCCTTTGCGCTCAAGTAATGCTTTAAAACACTTTTTTTATATTGTCATATTAAAAAATGTCCCCCTTCCTTGGCTTAACACATGGAAGGTAGAGGCTTTTTCATCACACTGGGCACAAACACTTTCTGCTTGCATCGACAAAGCACTGATACCAAGAGAATGTGGTTCTGGCTCCCATTCTGCCATCATATATCTTTATACAATTTACTGGTTTTAATTTCCTCACCCCTCAATATGAGAAATTGGGATAGATGATTTTTCCAGCCTCCTTAAATCCTTGAACATTGCAAATCTATTATGAGTCAGTCATACTCAAGCCATTAAAAACATAGACACCAATTCAGAAGTTATATTGTGTTTCCCTTATCTTTTGCACTTAATTCTTCTCCAAATTTGTACTGTCTTCCCATAACACCCCATGAGTCTTGCACCTGAACAATAAATTATCTGAAAAATGGTCTAATACAGTAATGAAATTTGTATACACAATAATATAAATAGTGATGTTACAAAGCACTGTATAAATACAAGGTTTTATGATTCCTTAGCTAAAATTACATGGGGATAAGAGGAGGGAGTAATTATATATTGTATTTTATAATGCCTGCTTGGTCTTTGGGATGAGGAAAGGGAATGAAGAAACAATTATATGGAATTATGTATAGCTGTAGTTAAGAAAGTGAAGACATTACAGGCCAGAAAGGAACGGCAGGAGATCTTCAAAGTGATGGACAGAAAAAATATGCAGCCGAGAATCCTTTATCCAGCAAATCTGTCATTTAGAATAGAAGGAGAGATAAAGGTTTTCCCAAACAAACAAAAACTGAAGGAATCCGTCACCACTAAGCCAGCCCTACAAGAGATCCTGAGGGGGATCCTGTGAGACAAAGTATCAGAGACATCGCTACAAGCATGAAACCTACGGACATCACAATGACTCTAAACCCATATCTTTCTATAATAACACTGAATGTAAATGGACTAAATGCGCCAACCAAAAGACATAGGGTATCAGAATGGATAAAAAAACAAGACCCATCTATTTGCTGTCTACAAGAGACTCATTTTAGACCTGAGGACACCTTCAGATTGAGAGTGAGGGGATGGAGAACTATTTATCATGCCACTGGAAGTCAAAAGAAAGCTGGAGTAGCCATACTTATATCAGACAAACTAGACTTTAAATTAAAGGCTGTAACAAGAGATGAAGAAGGGCATTCTATAATAATCACAGGATCTATCCATCAGGAAGAGCTAACAATTATAAATGTCTATGAGCCGAATACGGGAGCCCCCAAATATATAAAACAATTACTCACAAACATAAGCAACCTTATTGATAAGAATGTGGTAATTGCAGGGGACTTTAACACTCCACTTACAGAAATGGATAGATCATCTAAACACACGGTCAATAAAGAAACAAGGGCCCTGAATGATATATTGGATCAGATGGACTTGACAGACCTATTTAGAACTCTGCATCCCAAAGCCACAGAATACACTTTCTTCTCGAGTGCACATGGAACATTCTCCAAGACAGATCACATACTGGGTCACAAAACAGCCCTTCATAAGTATACAAGAATTGAAATCACACCATGCATACTTTCAGACCACAATGCTATGAAGCTTGAAATCAACCACAGGAAAACGTCTGGAAAACCTCCAAATGCATGGAGGTTAAAGAACACCCTACTAAAGAAGGAATGGGTCAACCAGGCAATTAGAGAAGAAATTAAAAAATATATGGAAACAAACAAAAATGAAAATACAACAATCCAAACGCTTTGGGACGCAGCGAAGTCAGTCCTGAGAGGAAAATACATTGCAATCCAGGCCTATCTCAAGAAACAAGAAAAATCCTAAATACAAAATCTAACAGCACACCTAAAGGAAACAGAAGCAGAACAGCAAAGACAGCCTAAATCCAGCAGAAGAAGAGAAATAATAAAGACCAGAGCAGAAATAAACAATATAGAATCTAAAAAAACTGTAGAGCAGATCAACGAAACCAAGAGTTGGTTTTTTGAAAAAATAAACAAAATTGATAAACCTCTAGACAGGCTTCTCAAAAAGAAAAGGGAGATGACCCAAATAGATAAAATCATGAATGAAAATGGAATTATTACAACCAATCCCTCAGAGATACAAGCAATTATCAGGGAATACTATGAAAAATTATATGCCAACAAACTGGACAATCTGGAAGAAATGGACAAATTCCTAAACACCCACATGCTTCCAAAACTCAATCAGGAGGAAATAGAAAGCTTGAACAGAGCCATAGACAGCGAAGAAATTGAATCAGTCATCAAAAATCTCCCAACAAATAAGAGTCCAGGACCAGATGGCTTCCCAGAGGAGTTCTACCAGATGTTTAAAGCAGAGATAATACCTACTTCTCAAGCTGCTCCAAAAAATAGAAAGGGAAGGAAAACTTCCAGACTCATTCTATGAAGCCAGTATTACTTTGATTCCTAAACCAGAGACCCAGTAAAAAAAGAGAACTGCAGGCCAATATCCCTGATGAATATGGACACAAAAGTTCTCAATAAGATACTAGCAAATCGAATTCAACAGCATATAAAAAGAATTATTCACCATGATCAAGTGGGATTCATTCCTGGGATGCAGGGCTGGTTCAACATTCGCAAATCAATCAATGTGATACAGCACATTAATAAAAGAAAAGATAAGAACCATATGATCCTGTCAATCGATGCAGAAAAGGCCTTTGACAAAATTCAGCAACCTTTCTTAATAAAAACCCTAGAGAAAGTCGGGATAGAAGGAACATACTTAAAGATCATAAAAGCCATTTATGAAAAGCCCACAGCTAACATCATCCTCAATGGGGAGAAACTGAGAGCTTTTTCCCTGAGATCAGGAACATGACAGGGTTGTCCACTCTCACTGCTGTTGTTTAACATAGTGTTGGAAGTTCTAGCGTCAGCAATCAGACATCAAAAGGAAATCAAAGGCATCAAAATTGGCAAAGATGAAGTTAAGCTTTCACTTTTTGCAGATGACATGATATTATACATGGAAAATCCAATAGAATCCACCAGAAGTCTGCTAGAACAGATACATGAATTCAGCAAAGTTGCAGGATACAAAATCAATGTACAGAAATCAGTTGCATTCTTATACACTAACAATGAAGCAACAGAAAGACAAATAAAGAAACCGATCCCATTCACAATTGCACCAAGAAGCATAAAATACCTAGGAATAAACCTAACCAAAGATGTAAAAGATGTGTATGCTGAAAACTATAGAAAGCTTATGAAGGAAATTGAAGAAGATATAAAGAAATGGAAAAACATTCCGTGCTCATGGATTGGAAGAATAAATATTGTCAAAATGTCAATACTACCCAAAGCTATCTACACATTCAATGCAATCCCAATCAAAATTGCACCAGCATTCTTCTCAAAGCTACAACAAGCAATCCCAAAATTCATATGGAACCACAAAAGGCCCCAAATAGCCAAAGTAATTTTGAAGAAGAAGACCAAAGCAGGAGGCACCACAATCCCAGACTTTAGCCTCTACTACAAAGCTGTAATCCTCAAGACAGCATGGTATTGGAACAAAAACAGACACATAGACCAATGGAATAGAATAGAAACCCAACAACTAGACCCAGAGAAGTATGGCCAACTCATCTTTGACAAAGCAGGAAAGAATATCCAATGGAAAAAAGACAGTCTCTTTAACAAATGGTGCTGGGAGAACTGGACAGCAACATGCACAAGATTGAAACTAGACCACTTTCTCACACCATTCATAAAAATAAACTCAAAATGGATAAAGGACCTGAATGTGAGACAGGAAACCATCAAAACCCTAGAGGAGAAAGCAGGAAAAGACCTCTCTGACCTCAGCCGTAGCAATTTTTTACTAGACACATCCCCAAAGGCAAGGGAATTAAAAGCAAAAATGAACTACTGGGACCTTATGAAGATAAAAAGATTCTGCACAGCAAAGGAAACAACCAAGAAAACTAAAAGGCAGTCAACGGAATGGGAAAAGATATATGCAAATGACATATTGGACAAAGGGCTAGTATCCAAAATCTATAGAGAGCTCACCAAACTCCACACCCGAAAAACAAATAACCCAGTGAAGAAATGGGCAGAAAACATGAATAGACACTTCTCTAAAGAAGACATCTGGATGACCAACAAGCACATGAAAAAATGCTCAACGTCGCTCCTCATCAGGGAAATACAAATCAAAACCACACTCAGATATCACGTCACGCCAGTCAGAGTGGCCAAAATGAACAAATCAGGAGACTATAGATGCTGGAGAGGATGTGGAGAAACGGGAACCCTCTTGCACTGTTGGTGGGAATGCAAACTGGTGCAGCCAGTCTGGAAAACAGTGTGGAGGTTCCTCAAAAAATTAAAAATAGACCTACCCTATGACCCAGCAATAGCACTGCTAGGAATTTACCCAAGGGATACAGGAGTACTGAGGCACAGGGGCACTTGTACCCCAATATTTATAGCAGCACTCTCAACAATAGCCAAATTATGGAAAGAGCCTAAATGTCCATCAACTGATGAATGGATAAAGAAATTGTGGTTTATATACACAATGGAGTACCACGTGGCAATGAGAAAGAATGAAATATGACCCTTTGTAGCAACGTGGATGGAACTGGAGAGTGTGATGCTAAGTGAAATAAGCCATACAGAGAAAGACAGATACCATATGTTTTCACTCTTATGTGGATCCTGAGAAACTTAACAGAAACCCATGGGGAGGGGAAGGGAAAAAAAAAAGGAGGTTAGAGTGGGAGAGAGCCAAAGCATAAGAGACTGTTAAAAACTGAGAACAAACCGAGGGTTGATGGGGGGTGGGAGGGAGGGTGGATGGGTGATGGGTATTGAGGAGGGCACCTTTTGGGATGAGCACTGGGTGTTGTATGGAAATCAATTTGACAATAAACTTCATATATTGAAAAAAAAAAGAAAGTGAAGACGTTATACGACACATAACTATGAGTTGGGGTGTTTTTTGGGGGTGGAACAAAGTATCCAGACATTATCTGTACCCACTATTATACTAATGAGGTCCCAGAATGGTAGGGCTGGAAGGCACTTAATAGATTATTGAATCCAGATAATCTCATTTAACAGGTGATGAATGCATAGCCTTTGGAATTTAAATAGCTAAATGCCTTGTCACAAAACAGAAAAGAAGGCTAAGAGCAGGATACAGAGCTTTGCTTTTGGTCTCAAAGTAATGTCTTCTTTCCACTAAACCCGCCAACCTTCACTGATGGACGTTTTATGTGTTTACATAGTGGCCATTCTGTTGGTAGCTGTATGACTTGTACAAACTGTGTGTAGCTGAATTCATCATTCTGATTTCTTCCATTAATAATTCACATTTGCTTTCAGGATCAAATACTGAAAGGAAAATCCCATACCGTATTATAGTATAATCACGGAAATTACATAAAACAACATGTCATCTTATATTACGTTCAAGCAAAGTAAATCATGCAGTTAGGAAAGATGCTAAATAAAGCACAGTGTTCATCTTAAACACATTTATGTAACTCGTGTCTTAAAAATCACTTAAAAATTATCTTGTAGAGGAAATATCTGTATTAATAAAGAATAACTTACTTTCTAAAAATGACCAAGTAAATTTTGAAATTTTTGGTCTACAAATCAAACAAGGGCTGGTAGGATTTTTATCTCCTTCAATGTAGCAGAGCCCATCGATAATGCAAACATTTTCCTAATGGAAGTTTTAAAAAGAGGAAAGCAATTAGGATATTGTTATAGTTAGTGTTTAGGAAAAAATGTACATAGAAAGATAGCATCATATATGTTGATCATTTCAGGGTAAGCATGTTATAAGTCTGTTTTGATTAGGAAACATTTTTTCATGTGTCCTAATCATAAATGTGTGTTAGAAAACAAATCATTTCCTTTTTGTGTAATTGTCCATGGAACTGATCAAGAGGGAAGGAATAAGAAAATACATATAGCTGTATCTCTGTGTAGAATTTTAGCTTATAAATAACATGGGAGACAATCTGTCTTTTCTTCTGGTCTTTCTTACTGCTAAGTCAGGCTGGAAGTGCTCTATTTATAAAGAAATGAAACAATTTTTCCCCTTGCTCATCTTACAGAAACACATTCGTTTATAGCTATTTTCCCTTCCTCTAGGATCCCACTATGTCCTCTGAACAGAGCAAAACTGAACCAGAACCTTGGCATAATGATCCACACTTGACAATGGATATCCTTATACAAAATAGTGGAAAGAGAGGCTGATCTGCAAAAAAATAATTTTAAATGTAGCAATAATTTTCAACCTGGGAAGAAGACCAAATTTTATTCAGCGTATATAAGCTTTGCCCATTTAATGCAATCTCCTTTGATGTCACTTGGAACACTGCACAAAAATAAGAACAGAACAGTCGCAACAATGTAAAACAATTTTGAATTACAAAGTTTTAAAAGTACTTACTGTAAGACATGTGGAAACAGAATATTTAGGGGAAAATGAAAATCAAACAACTTTGTAAAAACAGAAACTTCTGGGGCACTTGGGTGGCTCAGTCTGTTGAGCATCTGAATTCAGCTCAGGTCATCTTGTGGTTTGATTTCGAATCCCACATTGGGCTTTGTGCTAGCAGCTCAGATCCTGGAGCCTGCTTCAGATTCTGTGTCTCCATCTCTTTCTGTCCCTCCCCTGCTTGTGCTCTGTCTCTCTCTCTCTCTCTCTCTCTCTCTCCCTCAAAAACTAAATAAAACATTAAAAAAATTAAAAAAGTAATTTAAAAACCCCAGAAACTTTTTACTGACATGATCTAATTGCTAATCTCAAGGGAAAAAAAAAGATTTAAAATCCAAAATAATGATACTTTTCATTTTTATCTACATAAATATTATTTGATATGCTTCTCGATTTTGAATAGCCAAGTAATATTACTTCCATGGTATGTATTAAATCAGCAACTGGCATATGAGAAAGATATGGTGATAAACCCAACAGACTGCACATAGATTAAGAGGGTGTGGCTGTGAGGATGCAGCTCAGGCTGGGGTGTTCTGTAATCTCTTAAGTAGATAATTGCATGGTTCAATGAATTTATTTGCCACACACACACACACACACACACACACACACACACACACACACAAACTCCCTATAAAAGTGGTAGCCTTACACATTTTACAAGCTCCATCAAAATGCATGTCATTTGCCACAAAGAAGATTAGGCGCGAGCAGAGAGACATCTAACTGGAAAATCTTTATTACTTTTTAAAAGGAATGTAGTAGGAGTTAAAATTCAATCTGAACCTCCCCTTTTAATTTTTTTTTTTAAGAAATAAATAACCAGCCACTTGAAAACATTAGAGGTAGAAATCTCCTTGCCATTTCACCAAGAGTTACTGGCAGAGTAACAATTTCAGTTAACCTCATATAAACTTGAGGAAGGCTTTTCTCTATTAGTATTTCTGATATGAAGGTGAAAAAAACTAATATGTCTTTAATATGCCAATAGCATGGGAAATGAAAATACTTACCATGTAAATGTGAAAATAAGTGAAAAACTGCTTACCTTTATAGTACATGAGTCTTTTCCATAGAGACCGCAAAGTTGACAAGCCCCATCATAGATGATCATTATTTTGGGATTACTGAACCTGTAACCATCATTAGATACCTGTAAGATGTAGTTTTATAATAAGATAATTTGTTCTAAATGTGGCTTCATAAATTCATTATGAAATTTTAATACATAAATATTTACTTTATTAATAAATATGAGACTATCTTTTCTTTTTTACCTTTAACTGCCACTTCGCAATTGGCTTCTCACCCATCAGATCTAAGGTATCAGACTGCTGAACATCAGGGGGCAGCTGACAATCAATAGTTCTGCTATTTTGAAAAACAATATGCGTGTAGACAGCTTTTCCAAGGACCCATTTACTGCTATTATACTAAAGGCATAATAAGAAAGAAATTAACTTCTGTTTAATTATGGAAATTCCTTGCTAATAAACTACATATAATCAAAATATAAATCTTAAAAAATGCATGGCTGGTATAATGGAATATATAATGAATGAAGTAATTAAACTGACATCAATAGTGAATTTTATCCAGAATAATGAAAACCATATATACCTTAATTAGATGTAAACTGGTTCTAATGCCTCATGCATTTCTTATAGGTGTAAATCAAAGAAGTTATCAATATTGGTCATGTATAATGAATCGCCAAGTAATGAGTTTTGTAGCAAGAGGAAACACATTTGACTATGTAGCTGACACACAGTGGTTTGATTTTCTGCCCAGAAACTCTCTCATTTCTTCTGCAAAAGTTCTTAAACTTCTACTTTTACTTGAAATTGCTCTTTCGGTCCTCCATCTATATGGTTCCTAGGACTTCTCATGTTTTTACATGACCCATCTTCCTGGCTATGCTTGATTGCTCTGGGGGCGTATCTAAGCTGAGTCAATGCTTTGATTATTTGAATGTTTCAACTTTATACCAGAGGGGATACTGGGCCAGTATACTTCTGGTAGCTTCACGTGCAAGATAAAAAGTAATGGAGATGTGGGTGGCTGTATTTTTCACTATGTGTAGGAGGCTAGTATATAGTAAAAGGGAAAAATGAAGCGCACAGAGAAAAGCAGAACTGAGACAGACAGATACACACACACACACACACACACACACACACACACACGCACACACACACAAATTCAGATATACTGAGTCTTCGTGGTGTTCAAGTCCCAAATTCAAGTTGTTCCTGAGAATTCAGCAATTACATTCTTACCCTGATTTTGTGAAAAACACACTAAATCCTATTTTTGATTAAGGTAATTCAAATGAATCTATATAACTTGAAACTAAATTCTAACTGGTTTACTCTATTTAATAACTCAGTGGCATATTATATTTAATCAACACTTAAAGTATAATTTTTTAGTATTAAAATGTATTGGTATTAAATGTATTAAATTATTAAATGTACTAAATACATTTAGTATTAAAATGTATTTAGTATTAAAATGATCTAAAGAGGAAAAGCCAGAAGAATTTTCTAGGTACTGGTAACTACATAGAAAGCTAAAAGGATATATTTTATTGCCAATATTTTGACTTAGATTTTTCTTTTAAGTTTATAACTGTATAATGTTTTCAATTGTTCAGAAATGGTCAAGGACCATGTTGATGCTTCAATATTGTGAGTCTGCAGGAGAAGGAAAGGAAGGTAAGAACATGCTCATCTGTGGCTAGCGGGAAGTATCTTAAGATCTGAGGATTGAAGGAGTAGGCCACAGTACAAATCTCCATGTTTGAGGGGGGTATGTATAGTCTGGCCAAACAGATCAGTGGTTTTCCTCTAGCGGAGGGTGACTGACAACAGTGTCTCAGAGCAGTCATGATAAGGACACTTAGATGGACAGGGTTTGGTGTATTGAAACAAGATTCCAGCCAAGTCCAGAAATCATTTCCCCTCCTGTTTGGAGAAGCCAACCCCAAACAAGGAATAAACGGAGTTATATTCAGTTTCCATTCATCAATATTTTGAGAGTACCTACATGTGCTGAGAATTTCCTGATGAAGAAAGATCACAGAGGAAAGGACAGACAAAACAATTTTAATACTGCTATAACCAAGATTCAAGTTAAGTTCAGTGAAAGAGAAAGAATCCATTGTGTCTATCACCATCAAGGGAGGCTTTTCTCCCTGAAAGTAGAAGAGGAGACTGCCGTTTGGACACCTGGAGCAGAACTGGAGAGACTACACTTCAGTGAGGCTGGAGGGAGTAGCAAGTGAAAAGTGAGGGATGCATGAGACAGCATGAGATTTTAGTATAGTGTATGCAGGCGGTTCAAGGTTACAAAAATAGACAGGAGCTGGATCACAAAGGACCATTCATTTCTAGGAAAGCTACTTGAATTTAATCTTACAAGTATTTAAAAACTGGATTCTGTAAAGTTCTGGCTGCTTTTCGGAGAGGCAGAGAGTGAAAGAAAGGATTGGGTGCTTGGATCTCCAGATAAAAACGTGTAAAATTACTATTGCAAAAGTAGAAAAGAGCAGCCATAATATGCTACCTTTCATGTAATAAAAGAAGGGATTCATCTGTTCCTTTGTGCAAAAGAAATGCAGTAAGGACAAACCAGAAAATAATGAGAGTGGATACCTCCAGGGATAGATGGGAAGAATGGAAAGAAAGGGTAATGGACAGAGCAGTATAGATGAAAAGACAGTGATATTTTTCTGTGTGTATCTTCCGTACGGCACCAACTCTCAGAACCATGATTTTTTTGCTTACTTTCCAAATAAATAAATAACTAAAATCAACTAAACTGTGGAGGAAATTTAAAGCGGAATACAAATATTCAAAAATAAACTGAATGGTATTACAAATGAAATAAACATCCTGAACAGGGTGCAAAAATATAAGTAAGTTTTGCGCTGGCTAGTGAACATATATATTTTCTTTCTCTAGTTCTGTATAGTGTGTTAGAGAATTTCATAGTGTGCTCTTTATTTGTCAGATATTTAGAAAAAGTCGTATGAGAATAAATATCACAGCAAATAATACATCTGAAAGTAAGTACAAAATGTACTTTCCAAGAGAATACAAACCTATAAAACTTTTTGGCAAATAACTTAATTGTACTGTGATGTCATTTGATTTATTCTGCCACAAACAGTATAATGTCTAGTCTCTTGAGGAATACTGAAGTGGATAAAATTATGCATACATTCCATTTTCCATTGTGTGTCTTATTTTTTCATTGGGATTAAAATATTTCATGGCTCATTTAGAAAAGCTCTACTCAAAAAATCCTGGGGCGCCTGGGTGGCGCAGTCGGTTAAGCGTCCGACTTCAGCCAGGTCACGATCTCGCGGTCCGTGAGTTCGAGCCCCGCGTCAGGCTCTGGGCTGATGGCTCAGAGCCTGGAGCCTGTTTCCGATTCTGTGTCTCCCTCTCTCTCTGCCCCTCCCCCGTTCATGCTCTGTCTCTCTCTGTCCCCAAAATAAATAAACGTTGAAAAAAAAAAATAAAAAAAAAATCCTGAAATAAGAATATTTTTCTTGTATAATTCTTTGAAAAAGACAGACACAAAAGTTATTTCCTCCTTAAATTCTCAATCCCAGGATCACATTTAGCTTTAGCAATTTAGAGAAAAAGTATAAAGAATGCTAAAATGTGATTTTCTGTTTTAAGTTTTCAGCTTACCCCAGTATTTTCAAAGGGCTTTCCTTAAAATAAAAACCCACTTGAATAAAGAAAAGGAAGACCAATGATTGATGATAAATAATCATCAAAATAAGATATAGCTTGATATACCAATGTTCAAACTGAGTGATTACATCTGTCATTTGTAGCCCCAAGAAAGAAAAACACTATTTTTATTCTGAAATCCATAGTAAGGGAAATATAAAGGATGAGCGCAATTAATCTTCACTTTTTGTTTGGTAAAAGGGAATTGTTCATATTTCTACATCCCCTAAGTCATACAGATTTGTCTTGGGCAAAAATGATCTCTATTTGTTGTGGTTTTACATTTTAATAAATGCAGAAGCTTACATATCAAGCTTAATATTACTTTAATTTCTTATTATGACTGGAATATGAGCCAATACTGCAATAAAAATTATAGAAAATATTTTAATATGGTTAATGAATAGGAAAGAAACTTTAAGGTTAAGCAATGTAACCATATTCTTATTGAGCTCTCTGTGGATTTGACATCCTTTGGGATTATGTTGTTAACTGATAGACCAAATTAATCCAAGAAAAAATTAATCTGAATGACTCAAAAACTTAATTGTTCTTCAACACTATAATTAACATACCTGCAGTTTAGTAACTTCACATTTAGTTGAAGGTAATTCTTTGAAGCCTTGACCAAACACTCTCACTGTCATACAATTATATTTTCGAATATTACAGAATCCAGCATTCCCAAGTCCTATAATTTCAGGAGCCTTGTCTTTGGACAAAAATGATAAAACAAAATGGACAAAAATCCATAAAAATAAACTAATTATTTGCAAGGTCCAAATTAAAAGCATATGGAAAATAATATTTTGAAGTCTAACCAAGTATAAGTACCTTAAACTATTAAATATTAAGAGTAACCTGGTATTTAAAAAAGTGTCACTTACCATCAAGCCAATAACAACAGCATTAAAGATACTACCAGTGCCCAAATACACAGATTTAATTGATGTTTTAATAATGATTCATACCAATTATTTACAAGTATTAGAAAATTACTACTACAATGGCCTGTGTTTTGTTTTTGCCATTTTGGTTTGTGCCATAGAGGTGGGTTATAGAAAAATACTTCTGCAATAAAATAGTGTAATTAGCAATGTAACGTATTAATATTTTTTAAAACCTTAATTTAAACAAAAGAATTATAAAAATTTTATGAAAATGAAAATGTTATTAATGTTTTTATGTATTATTGCTATCTTACATGTCCCAATTATCTTAAGTGTACTTTCAATCACAGGAGAAAAAAATTCTCCTAGTAGTCAGAGTTAACTGATTTTCACAGTTATATCTTTGGTTCTGGTCTTGGTAAGATCACACATCATCTGTACCAGCAAGATCTGGTTGTCAAAATAGATAAATGCAGCATATGAAAGTAACTGAGTCCTCTAAGTACTGGCAAAATGTAAGTGAATATAACTTTACTAGCAGGAGAATATAAAATCATAAATTGTATACTCAGAACACTAAAAATGCTTATGGAAATTAAAAAAAATTTGTTTATTCTTTCATATTCAACAAATGTTTACTGAAGAATTTCTACTTTTCCAGATGTTATTCTAGGTACTGAATACTAGGTTTCTCTATGTAAAGAGAACAAGTTCCTGCCTTCATATAATTTACATTCAAATATGGGAGGACAAAAAAAAATGAAAAATAAATATAAAGTGTATCACACAAATGTTTTCAAGACTATGGAGAAAACATATGTACTAACTATATTAAGTGAGATAAAGACTATGTGATTGTGTGAAGAAAACTACTTTATTTTGAAAGACTTTGAGAGAAGTCTGAAATAATACGATATTTGAACAGAGAAGGGAAGGAAGTTGATCAGGAATCTATGAATTGGAAGAATGCTCCCGTGAAAGGGAAAGTAAATTCAAAGGTCCTGAGTGGGAGCAGGCTTGGCCTCTTTGACAAACAGCAAAGCAACCACTCAAGAACACTGGGGAGCAGTGAACTACAGAGAGAATGGTAGATGAGTTCAGTGAGAGAGGAGGCTCAGACTGCATAGGGTCTTCTAGACCATGGTAGGGAATGTGGATTTTACTCGGAAGGAGAGAGAGAGAGCCATTAGAGGCATTTAAGCAAGAGTTCTGTGATCTCACTATCATTTCAAAGGGATCTCTTTAGCTGTTATATGCAAAATAAACTTTGAGAGAATCTATAATAATCCAGGTGAGATATAATAGTAGCTTGGACTAAGTTATTGCAGGGAAAGAGATGAAATTCTTCACATCTAGAGCTGGATTTGCTACTAAAACACGAGGCATGAAAAAAAAAAATGAGAAGCCAAAATGACTACAAGTTTTTAACATGAACAATCAGAGGAGTGAAGTTTACATTTACTGAGATGGAAAAGGGCAGGATGGTGGGGGTAGAAGGAAAATCGGGAGTTACTGGTTTAATAGCTAATGAAATCCAATTGACTTTTAGAAATTTCTTTCTCTTATATACTGAGATACAAAATAGTTTGTGCCACGTAGATGGGTTAGAGAAAATATTAAGCAAATTGGTATAATTAGTAAAATATTATAAACACAGTACTCAAAATACACTGAATATGAGTTCTAGAGAAATAATGATTCTCTACCAGTAGAGGGATGAACTGTATGCAAAGGCCCTGAGGTCAAGAGAACCTAGTGTTACAGAAACCAAAGTGGGTGGAGTAAAATAAGTGAGGGTTTTAGTTGTAGGGGATGAGTTTGAAGATATATGGTGTGCCTGAACATATTGTGCTTTATAGGCTATTAGCAGTACCCCAGCTTTCACTATAAGTAAGATGAGACACTTTGGAAGAATTATTACTAATAGTATTGCTTAATATAATTTACATTCTTTTCCCAACATGATCTGAAGGAACCCTGTCAAAATACAGAAGGTAAAAGAGAACAAATAAGTTTTCATAATCAAATAACATACACAGTATCAAAGTTGGAGGGTACTTACTCACCATGGGAATCACTGCAATCATAGGAACTAAAGCCTGGGGAACATACACATCCCCATTCCACACACTGCCCATTGCCACTGCAAAAATTGGGGCATTTTAGCACTGAGAGAACGTCTTCAATTGACTTGCCATATTCTTCTGTGTTGTATTTCCCCTCTTCCAAAATTCTCCTTTCACATTCATTTTCTAAAAGAGCCACAGCTGCTTCTGTCCAGCTAAGATCATCTTTTAGGAGAACATCCTTAATGCACATATCTATAGCACTGTCTAGGCTCTTGCCCAGAAAGGCAAGACAGTGTCTTCCTATGCTGGAGTTACCAAGAGTCTGCTGGCACAGTGCCAAGGTGCTGTATTCAGTGAGTCCAGAGGGTGTGGGCCACGTAGGGACAAACTCTTGGTGGACATCCTCAGAATGGTCCTCAGGGAAGAAATAAGTGAATTCTTCTAGGTCACTTTGGCTGAGACTTCGTAAAGCAAACATAGGAAGAAACTCATAATTTATGTTTTGCCGTTTCCATCTGTTTTGTGGATCCCACCTCATCTCTTGGCTGCGGCTACCCTGGTCCTGGGTCTGTTTCCCATTGTCCGAAGTGTTTGGTGTCTCTTGTTTTTCATTTCCAGGATGTGTTTGTAAATCTAAGTCCAGTTTGGTTAGGTTCACGTGCTTTTTTTCTTGAGGAAAGAAATTCAAATTACTTTCTTCAAATGCATACTCATTTATCCCTCTGGTAAGAGCTTCTGAATTAATATATTCAGAGGTGACATCTAGTTCTGGTATCAGGAAAGAGAATTTGACATGTTTGAGATCTTTGCAACCTGAAACAATCTCTGGTTGAGAAACACTGTCCAGGTGATCAGAAGGATATAATGAATTAGTCAGTGAGCAGCTACAATAGGATTGTTTTCCAGGTGATGGCGGAGAAATTGGCATTGTGTCAAACATGCTTTTCCCTGGCAAAATCCTTCCAAGTGCAAAAGAGAAAAGAATAGTAATTTGGACAAGAACATTTTTTTCTCAGTAATGTGCTGAAAAACAAACAAACAAAAAAACAAAAACAAAAACCCGCAGAATACTGTGTCACCATTCATTTATTTATTTTTATTTTTTTTTAATGTTTATTTCTTATTGAGAGACAGAGAGAAACAGAGCATGAGCATGGGAGGGGCACAGAGAGGGGGAGACACAGAATCCAAAGCAGGCTCCAGGCTCCGAGCTGTCAGCACAGAGCCCCATGAGGGGCTAGAACTCACAAAACGCGAGATCATGACCTGAGATGAAATCAGATGCTTTAGTGACTGAGCCACCCAGGCGCCCCCATGTCACCCTCACTTAAACTCTAACATGAATACAATAACAAATGAAAATAATTTACTTTCTTACCTCCATTCATTAATAAAAGCAACACAATCATTAAAAGTTGAACTAATTTTGGTTCCATTTTTATTATGGAAATCATTTTCTGGGTTTTCATCAAAGGTGCCACAAAGTCCCAAAGTGTTTCTATAGTCTAAGCTAGGGGCTCGGATTGTTAAACTCATGCCCCACTCACTAAGATCAGCACGGATAAATGCTCCAGAAGAAAACCAGATCTGCAATACAGAAATAAATCAACTGCATTAAGAGTTTGTATAAAATAACACATTAAATACATTAAATAGAAAACAGTGTGTTGAATTTATTTATATATGTTCAATATATCTTGATGCAAGAATGAAAACTCTGTATTTCTAACTATTCCTGAATATTTATTCTTAACTATATATTTAATCCCTAATATATGATTTATTAGGCACTGTGAAAAATATTTTTTAGGAATAACTTACCAAGTTAGCATATTGAAATCTTAAAATAAGGCTGCTTAGATTTGACAAAGACTTAACTATGTTGTGTCTAAATGTGTACGGAAAATTGAAAAAAGGTATTATTCCTTCTTAGATCCTTCCCCTAAAGCTTTATTTAGGGGGAAAAAAACCCTAATGCAAAAAAAAAAAAGATAACTCTTAATTTAATAGAGATGAAAACAAGTTCAGAAATCAATCCAAAATCTGTAGGAAAAAAAAGGAAAAATACTTTCAACCGTGAAGAATCATACATACTGTGACTTTTCTTCCTAAGTAAGATTCACTTATCTTGATATTGCTGGTTGCATCTTGGCTCTTTACAGATAAATATGGCTGTGATTCATGTAGCTGGCCACTGCACATATCAAAAGTAACTATATCACCTTCTTCTTTGGCAACAAACCCGCAGTTACAGGACACAGGATAGTGAAGGCTTCCACAGTCCCACTGGCGTACATGGACTTCAAAATCACGTGACATACTCTTATAAAGCACAAATGTTCCAGTCTTGAAATTATCATATACCCTGGTATTAATAAAAATCAACTGCGTTAAGAATTGGTATAAAATACCACAATAATACGTTAAGCACAAACAATGTGTGTTAAACTTATTTATAAGTTTACTTACTTATTATAAGTTTACTCAGATACACTATGCATTTTACTTATTAATCATGCATATCTCTCTTTTGCTTTATAGAAGTAAGCTGCATGAGAGAGGGCACGTTTGTTTTATGCCCTGCCACACCCCCAGCATTTAGAACAGGGATTGTCACTCCTTGCACAATTAATCTTGTTGAATTACAGCTGATTAAATCAATCCCACTATTCTTGGAGGTTTTTCCACTAAAAGTTTTAAGTTTTCATCATAACCATAAAGGATTCTTGAAGGTGGTATCAATTTCTACAACTTTTTAATACTTGCTCAAACTTTCGGAGTATCACTTGCGATGGAGGATTTCTATCTCTATTTGTTCATATTGAATAATTTTACGGACAACGATGACATTAAAAATATCTTAAAAAGAAGGGTGCCTCGGTGGCTCAGTCAGTTAAGCGTCTGACTGCAGCTCAGGTCTGAATGCACCGTTTATGAGTTCGAGGCCCACATTGGGCTCTGTGCTGACAGGTCAGAGCCTGGAGCCCGCTTCAGATTCTGTGTCTTCCACTCTCTCTGCCCCTCCACATTCGCACTCTGTGTGTCTCTCTCTCTCAAAAATAAATACCCTCCCCCCAAAAAATTAAAAAAAAAGATCTTAAAAAGAATAAATTACCTTATATCAGGAAGAAAATTTTGACTCACCAAAGAGGTGTTCTTAAAATTTTCTTAGGGACCTCTTAAAATCACATATTCCCCAGAAGAGCATAAACTGAGTTTAAATCCTTATAGGCAGATATTAATAGCAAGATAGCTTAGATTACTTTTTGGCCATTTAGCCCATTTTATTTGCATTCTAGAAGCAGATATTTAGGTATTTATGATAGCCACAATAGTTTCCCCCCTGAGTATCATTGTCATGAATTACAAGTGTTTAGTTTTTTAGAAGTGTTTAGCTTTTTAAATAATTATGTGTTAGGTTAATCATCTTGCCTAAACCAAAAAGATTATTTCAGTATCTTGCAGAAATGCAATATAGTAAATATCTCTAGAGCAAATATTTTAATCATTATTAAAAATAACTTAATGATCAAATTAAAATGACTATTCATATTTGTAAGAATCTTCATTTTTACAAATATAGACTCACTACAAATCTGTATATTTACCAAAGGCTAAAGTTTAAGGCAAAAACATTTCACACAAATAAATCAGTATTTTGAAACAAGACAGTGTTATCTATACATGCCTTCCTTTCTAATCTTTCAGTGAATAGGACTAGAAACAAAACAACAGCAAATTCCAAAAGAAGCAAAAACTATTAAAAGAAAAAAACTTTCAGGAAATTACCTGCCATCAAATGTAATTATATGTGGGTCAGTAAATGAATAGCAGTAAGCAGTTGGGACATCCTTTACTTTGATCTTAAAAGCAAAGATATTTTTGGTAAATATTATCATTAATTGTATTTAGTGACATACAATAAATAGCTTAGCAATCTCAATGAATTTTCAAATAATTGCTTTTATCATAGTTATAGAAAACTGAATCATTTAAAATGGAAAAAACTTATTAAGTACTTTTGAAATGAAACGTTTATGAGATGTATTGCTCAAATAAATATATCTTTTTTAAAGCTTCAATTGTGAAGCTTCAATCATTTAAAGCTTCAATAAAGCTTTTTTAAAGCTTCAAATTACAAAAATTTGTCAACCTGGATGCTGTCTGGAATGTAGCTGTTCCACAGGAAATCCTCATTAACTATAGGTTCCACTACAATGTTTGTGATTCTATCTCCGTCTCGAGAAAAATCTGTTACAGCAGTGTAGGACACAAAAGCATGGTTACAGGATCCATTAGCACAGGATGATGTCTGGTGAAGGTCCACGTGACAGGAAGACAGTGCCAAGTTTAAGCCTAGCTGTTCTGTACCTATTTTGTGAAAAAATACATTGAGAATTTTTGTAAGGAAATATACCAACAAAAGCATGTAATAACTTGATTAACATGGAAAATTGAATCGAGATATTATTCTCATTTTCTCTTATTTAAAAAATATGGTTGTAATTTTGTCTGAATGTGTAAATTTTGTCTAAAGGTATTGAACTCTATTTGATTTTTATAAGTAATTAATCAACTTCAATATATATGTATACATAGTACTATTTTCAATAAGGTTATAAATCCATATGCACCTTCATAAAATTCAAAGCAATATATAAAATTTATTGTTTGTGCAAAAAAATCATAATTTCACCACCAAAAAGCAAAGTTTGATGTCTTTCTGCCTAACAATTGTGCCTTGGGTCCAGATATATCTGTAATATTTCATAGGGTTTGTACTCATGTTCTATCCATCGTTGAGTGATAGCAATGGTTATTAGTACAGATGATTATTGGATCATCAACTTAAAAATAGAAAAATTAAAATAAATTAATTCCACACAAGTAATAAACTCTCTATTGCTTTTTATCTCCCAAATGTCTCAATATATTCAGAACCTTGAGAAGCTTCCTTTCCTATGGAAAAAAGGACAGAAAACAATAATTTAGAAAAAAAATAGTAACAGAAGAGAGAAAGGAACTTCAGGAATTTGTGTAAGTAAACAAAAAGGATAGATTATTTCAAAAACCGGTAACAAGGGAAGTCTGCTATCATATCTTATTAGTAATTAAAAAATCCTTCTGAGATCTAGAAAAAAGTAGCTGTTGTTGAAAACTTTCTATCGTCTTTTCTTCCACACATGATTTTCAGGTGTAAAATTATATTGGTCTGATGTAGGACACTGCACTAGATTCAAAATTACTGAAAAAAAAGTTCCTCTTTATGCATTTTTTCCATGGAAATGCATACTGTTACTATGCACATAAAAAATAACAGAAACATCCAAATTTTTAGCTGGCTCCCTAAAGTCACTGTGGAATATATCTGGCTTGGATATAACCACTGACATCATTTCCCCTGGTCCATGGTATGAGGGCCAAGCATTGCTCTCTGTAAGCCTGTGAAAAAGCAGCATAGTAGTTGTGGAAATACACTAAGAGATACCCACTTGAGCTCTGTGGAAGTAGATATGTAATGAAAATACACTTAAAAAAGATAAGATGAAGCAAATCCAGAATGAAATCCAGAAATTCTTCTCTAGAAAAAAAGGGAAATTATTTTTAACTGACAAATAGCAGGGACATGCAAACTCCTAAAATGTAGATATATATTGCTTTTGTATTATTATAATAATGCCTTTCTTGCTACAAGAATTGAGAGCACACAAATATAGTTTAAAGTATACTTGCAGCTGAAGAAAATCTCTGCCTGACACAAGTTTGAAAAGGGTCATATTAACATCATCCTCTTCCTATTCTCCCCCATAAGCTGTAGTAAAATTTACCAAATATACTTTTCACACGTAGTTTGAAGTAAAATTATGTCAAACAGTCTGAGAGAGAGGGTTTAATTGCATATTTCTGTGCTGAATTTCAAAACACAGTGTTGCTCACAATGCTCCTGAAATCTGAATGAGTGGCTGGGCATTTATTACCTAAGCCTGTTTACTGTCACCTGTCTCGAGACAGCATCTCCCAATGCTTCTCTCTATTTGTACGTCCATCTCTTTTCTGGGTGTATCATTCCCATGGGACTCTCTCTTCAAACATTTTTATCCTTTGCTTCTCTGATTTAATTAGGTATAGTAGAGACCCGAAGACCTAGATGCATCGTATTTGGTGTATTTATTACATAAAATTTTATGTCCTATGGTGAAAAGGTATGTAAACAGAATCCCTCTTAAAAGTCATATTCTAATTTATATATCTCTTATGTGCTTTGGTTTCTACCTCAGAGTCTTAAGGGGAGAAACAGAATTCAACTAAACCCAATCACCGCCATCCATGCTTTGTCCTCTCATAATCTATCGTGTCCTTTGGGAGAATTTCATCTCTCCCTATATGGCTGTGACAGTGACATATGTGCAGCCATGCATCACACAATCTATGTAATTTGTAATTTAAATAGAATTTTATAACAAAAGGTCTCAAACACAAGCTTACATTAAGGAGAGAAGTATAAAGACTGTATTAGGAGACCCATGTTGCATAAGCTTGAATTTAAGTTAATATAACATATCATACCTCCCTAGTTAGGGATATTCGGAAAATCTTAAAGAGCAGTTTGTCTCTCCATCTCTGAAAACAAAGCAAAGAAAAAAGTAGGTGGGAGGACGAGAATGAAAAGGAGGAAGAAAAAGATGATGATGAGGAGTTGTTCATCACTGTTTTTTTTTTTTAATACATGCTATGAGCCCAGTAGGGATAAATGTGAATTGCAACATAGACTGTTTTGACAGTCAATAATATGGACCCATATCATTAATATGGCTGAGCTATAATTTGATGTAAACACACAACATAATTCATTATATGCATACTCTCCAGTGACTTTTTCTAGAAGAAAAAAAACCATTAATTATTATTTGAAATCCAGTAATAAAATTAAGTGAATTTAGTGTATTACCTTGATCAACAGTTTTCAGTTTTAATGAGATTTTGCATTCCTGGTCAAGCTCACTGAATTCAGAACAAATGACAGGTACTGTGCTCTCTATCTTCAGGCGATATTCTTTCCCATCTTCTGATATAGTGCTTAATTCAGGGTGTAACTGGTATAAGAAAATATGTAGTCATATCAAAATAGAATTTATTCCTAAGATAAAATTTTACAAGAGCATTTTTCTTAACAGCTCCTATTTTGCTAAATAAGCTGGGAGTAATAACTTAAGCCCTGAAATTTTCAATTTAATAAGATCAATTAAAACCAAATCTTTAAAAACATTAGCACATAGCAGAGTACACGGAGTCACTGTACTGCCCTGAGCTGAGGGATAATTTGGTTCCCCAACATGGTAGGCAGTCTGGTAGGAGTCTGCCTTGATGATTCTGGTTCTGGGATGGGCACTGGGGAATGGGCACAGACACAGAGATTTCATTTGTTTGTTAACATTTACTGACTCACAAATGAGTGTGTTTATTCTGAGAGATTAATATCACCCTTAACATAAGTTAGAAATCTAAGTATTTTTGCATATATAAATCAAAATATCATTGTCACCTCAAATATCTCAAGCTTATGTTGCAGCCTCTGTCTTCCTTAGTTGGATTACTAACTACTGAAGTCTAGGACTGGTCCCATCCCAGTTCATGGGCCAATCCTTTTTTGAGGCAGGAAGTTTTTACTCCATCTGAATTCTTGGCTAGCTCCCTACTAGCCTAATTAGAAACATCTCCTGGGGGCTGACCAATGACCCGGATGTTTTTTGCTGAGTGTTCACCAATGGAGATCCAAAGGTTCTGCCTCCCCGAGGTATGAGCTCTTCTCTCCTCCTACTGTGATTATACTCTTCTGACAACATGGTTGCTCTTCTCACTCCTTCCTTGGTCCCTACTGTGTATAAATGGACTTTCTCCAGACCAGTTTTTGTCTTGGCTCTCACAATCTATTATGAGTCCTATTCACACAATCTATTGATTGTCTCATCTTGTCCTTGAACTAGAGATGAGTCCAGGTCAAACTCCAGTCCTGTGGCTGAGACCACAGGGGGTGTACAGTGCCTGTCTGCCTAGACCTCATGATATTGCCCCATTCATTCCACCACTTCTGGATTCCCTGGATGACTGCTCATCTGCTGTAATAGCAGCAGATCCTGTGCTTGGACCTCCCATGATACCAGCAGTGACCACAGACATTGCCTTGTGTAGTTACCTCCATCTTCACAGTTCATAGAGCCCAGATTTCTGGGTCAATTTTACTCTAGTCAGAGGCTCCACTACCTGACCTGGTACTTGTGTTCCGACCTGCATGCTAACTAAATACCAATAATCTAACTTTTAGACATGTGATAGAATGAATTATGGGAATAAAGCTTTCATTTTTAATTTTTTTTAAGTTAATTATTTTGACAGAGAGAGAGAAAGAGAGAGAGAGCACAAATTCGGGAGGGACAGAGAGAAAGAGAGGGAGAGAGAATTCTAAGCAGGCTCCACAATGTTAGTGGAGAGCCCGATGCGGGACTCCAGTTCATGAAGTGTAAGATCATGACCTGAGCCAAAGTCAGACATTTAACTGACGAGCTACCCAAGTGCCCCACTTTTATTCTAATTTGAGCTATTTCTCAAAAAATGTGCAAGTATATTCCAATTTTAGTTCATTAACGGGGGCCCTCGAACAGTGTTGTGCATTAGAATTATTTGGGTAATTTTTCAAAAATAGAGACTCTCGGATCTCAGTGTTCAGTCTGTGATGAGGTCTTGGAACCAGCATCCACAGATCACAGTATAGAAAACACAGTGATAGAGAAGTAATCTTTCTAATCCATCCCCGTGGCTACATACCTTAATGCCTGCAAAAAATTCTTGGCTTTCGATGGCTAAGCTTTGTACATGTGGATTCTCCAACAAAAAGATGGAAGCACTACAGAATATCTATGAACACAGTTATGAATAATCATTTAGCAATGCAATTATGGAGAAAATACGTGTAAACCATTGTAATTAAGTACTTAACTTATAGTAGATTGTGCATAAAAGATAATAAGAAGCTAAACAATTTGAAAACTTGCTTGAAAATCGAGAAGAATTCCACAATTTAAAAATATTACCTATTCAAACCTCAACATAAATCAGAGTTGTAGACTTTGTATTTAAGATATATTTAAAAGTGGATAAGTGACATCATCATTAAAAAAATAAAAATATTTTTCAAGAATAAAAACATATCATTTTAAAACCAGAAAGAGGCATCAAGTTATAAGGGTTCATTGATAATTCAGCAAATGGTAACAGCAGATATTCATATGTAGTCAATAAGATACTGAGTCATCCAATATCATTTGAGTTGGCACAATTGCCAAGGAAAAAAGAAAAAGAAAAACATTAGTGCTTGGTATTCTGGGGATGAAGGTATTTTTAGGATATGTTAAAAAACTCATTTTTTAAAATCAATACATTCACAAAAAGAAAAAAAAAAAATGTGAACATACCCTATCTCCGAGTCTGAGATTTATTCCATCCAGCTCTAAAAGAGAGAATGCCTGAACTGTGGTCTCTTGCTTCAGCTCCTCTTTGATTTCTTGAGAAGAAAGCCTAGACCAAGTTATGAGAAATCCCACCGAAGTGCTTGTAGGGGAAACATCAAAAGCACACCTACAGAAAAGCCTGGATTCAATCAGCTCCACCACAACTTCTGGCCTTCCTGGGGGCGGTGGTGGCACTGAGACAAACCGCTGACCTGAGGGGAAAAAATGCATAATCTGTCATCAATCAGGCATCTTAAAGAATGGATAATGACAAGCAGAAAGCTCATGGAGACTGCGGCTCAGGGATTTATATTAAGAAAAGTAAAATAATTCAGAAAGATAACTATTATCTAGCAATCAGCAAAGCAGCACATTTTTATTTTTGACCCAATAATCACAGAAATATTGATAGCAGAGAAACTTATCAGCTCATCAAGCTTATATTAATGTACTTTGGATGTGTCTACCCTTGAAAAAAGTCTAGCTCTTGAGCATAAAAGTAATTCACCTCCTTCGAAGTGATTTATGAAAGATTTCCCTTTCTAAAAGATTGAACAAAGAAATAAAATTAAGGTTTTTTTACGTTATAATTTCTTGCTTAAAAAGTAGTCATTTATAGGGGTGCCTGGGTGGCTGAGTCGGTTGAATGTCCAGCTTTGTTCTGCTCAGGTCATGATCTTGCGGTTTGTGAGTTCCAGCCCCGCATCGGGCTCTGTGCTGACAGCTCAGAGCCTGGAGCCTGCTTCGGATTCTGTCTTCGTCTCTCTCTGCCCCTTCCCTGCTTCCTCTCTCTCTCTCTCAAAAATAAACATTTAAAAATTAAAAAAAAAGTCATTATAATGTAAACTCAAAAGGCTTACTATTTTCCTCTTATAACTCAACCCATCATTACTCTGGGTTGAAAGAGCAGCTCATTACGGGACTGATTAAACTGTTGAGTGAAATAAATCAGGTGTTAAACAACAGTCTTACTCTTTTCATTTTTCTGATGTTAAAAATGTTTGAAATTTTCTCTAGGAACTTGGGAAGATTTTGCAATTTTCATCTCTGGTCATTCGTAAGATTAAATTTAGGGATCTAAAATGTTTCTAAATGAGTTTTTTAAATTTCCTTTGTTTTAGAAAAGAGAAAAATATCTAAGTGATAAATTTTACAAGATTTAAAACGTGCTAAAATGTACAATTTTTTTTTAGGATATACATGGTCATTTTACAATAGTTGCAAAAGTAATTTTTTTAGTCCTCTCATAGATTTTTGAAAACTCTGAGGGATTCTAACCTAAATATAAGGGAAAAAATAACCTTGTGTATTTTAAGATATTTTAACTTGCTATTTTGTTAGATATTCAATTACAAAATCCAAGTAGCAAATGAATTTTTTTCGAATTAATCTGAGTAATAAATATTGTTTTTTGTTTTTTTTTTGTTTTTTTTTTTTTTTTGTGAGAGAGAGAAAGAGAAAGAGAGAGAGAGAGAACACGCAAGCAGGGAAGGGGCAGAGAGAGTACCAAGCAGGATCCGTGTTGTCAGCACAGAGCCTAACTCGGGGCTCAATTTCACAAACTATGAGGCCATGACCTGAGCCAAAATCAAGAGTTGGATGATTAACTGAGCCACCCAGGCACTCCTAATCTAAGTAACAAATACCTTGCCAAACATCTTAAACATGAGGTCAAATCATTATGTTCACATTTGAAAGAAATAATAGACTACTCTTTAGTACATTGGTTTTTAAAAAAAATTATATATGAGGGAAAATTTCCTCTTACATAAATTAGGAAAAAGAAGTTCAACTTATTTCCAAACAGGGAAGAACTATCTATGGAAATGATTATTTAGAGTAAGAGATGACAGATAACTGAAAAGAAAATAATTCATGAAAATTAAAACTTTGAATCACTATTTTAAATGGCATCAACTATCTGGGTGAAAAAACAGATCATTGCTCACAACAATGTAGATGAAAGAAACTTTGTCAACATATTTTTTTTTTTTTTTTAAATTTTTTTTTTTTCCAAACGTTTATTTATTTTTGGGACAGAGAGAGACAGAGCATGAACGGGGGAGGGGCAGAGAGAGAGGGAGACACAGAATCGGAAACAGGCTCCAGGCTCTGAGCCATCAGCCCAGAGCCCGACGCGGGGCTCGAACTCACGGACCGCGAGATCGTGACCTGGCTGAAGTCGGACGCTTAACCGACTGCGCCACCCAGGCGCCCCTGTCAACATATATTTAAAATAAAAGTTTGCAAAAACAAGAGATAAATTATTTCTGCTAGTACCTTTTTGTCAATTCTGATATTAACAGTTGCTGGATATGTTAACACATTCTCTACTTTATCCTGAAGCTGTTGACTTTTGATTCAATATTTCCATTCAAGGGTTATCTCCCCAGATTGTGTATGATTTTGTATAGCATTTTTTCCCAATAATTGCATAAGCCTTCTGTACAACATACATACATAGCTTAAATTTATTGCTTATTCAGAAAAGAAAAGCGATTTCACTATAATATATGTATATGAGAAAGATAATCCAAACCTATTATGCAGGTTATATATAAAGTATAACAAATATACTTTATGTTTAATATTACTATTATTAGGGATATTGTTTTGTTCTCTTAAGAACTTAAATCACAGTGTTTAATTAAACTGAGACTTTCAGATAAAATAATAACTTGTTTAAAGAACAGTAGAAAAAGGAGCTGGAAAATCCATTAACATATTAATTAACATATTAATTAACATATTAATTTTTAGAACTGGTATCTAAATATTATATAATCTATCCTGATTTGTTTTTTGTCATTATGGTTTATTTTATCAAACACCTTAGTTAATTATGTGTCAACAATCCCATATTCATTTATTATATTCTCATATCATCATCAATATACTTGACCAATATATCCCGCAAAAACGTTAAGGTTTCAATAATAATTTTAATCTCTTCTCATCCTTTAAGTAGATATCATAAATTTATTAGACAATCTATTTAGAGTTATTTTAAGAAATATTGACATAGGATTTTTTTAGTTTGTAAACAACTTCTAAAAATTTAATTTAGAAAATAAAAAAAATACAGATTTGAAGGAGGAGAAAAATTACGAGTACCATTAACATTTTTGGTGTTTATCTTTCAAGAGTTATTTGGTATAAACGCAATCGCTTTCAGAAAATAAAAATGAGATTGTGCTACATATTTTGATTTCTTAACTACAGTATGCTATTAATATTTACTAATATCAAAGAATGTATTCCTGAATTTTAATATTGTTTATAGAATATTTTATCATGGGTACACCAAAAATATTGAATCATCAGCAGTTATTGTATATTTGAAATTTAGTTTTTCATATTATTAGAAAAATGCTGTTTTAAAGAGAGTACTTACATGTTTCTTTAAATATTTCTATAAGCTAGACTTTTGAAAATGGAATTGTTGAGGACAAATATATGTACATTTTTAATATTGTTGCGATATACTGCCAACTATTTCCCCATATAAGAATTCTACCAATATCTGTAGGGTATGACATGCCCAACTTCATATATTTGCTAATTACAGGACTACTGCTTACAGGCAGGATAAAGTGATTTTTATTTTTGATAGTCACGAGACTGAGGTGAAGTCAAATAGCATAACTAACATCTAAGTAAGTTACAGAACATAAAAACCCATTGAAATGGGGGCACCTGGGTGGCTCAGTCAGTTAAGTGTCCAACTCTTGATTTCAGCTCAGGTCATGATCTCACAGTTTGTGAGACTGAGCCCTGAATCAGGTTCTCGGCTGACAGCACGGAGCTTGCTTGGGATTCTCTCTCTCCCTCTTTCACTCTGCCCCTCCCCTGCTCATGCTCTCTCTCTCTCTCTCTCTCTCTCTCTCTCAAGAGAAATGAATAAACAAAACAACTTTGAAATTGTAAGTTTATAAATTGTTAAAAAAATAAAATTTGATACTTACGAACACAGTCACCACTAATTTCAATTTCATCAGGGTCACATGGGTGTAATTTTGCATCAGAAATAGCTGCAAAAGGTTAAGGTTTATATATTTATTCAATTGAGCATAAAGATATAAATACATAAATAATGACAATTCCTCGGAGAAGTATGTTTCAATAGACTAAGACTTACTTATTCTCATTTTTATTTATAATAAAATTTTCCCTTTTCAGGATGGGATCAAATAGAGATAATTTGGAATCATATTTTAAAACAACTAAAGCTTTCATGTCTTGTTTCCTAAATTTTAGTCTACACTATTAAGTAATGAAACTAAAATTTACATAAATTTATACAACAATTGGTTTGAACCACTTCTGTGGAACTTGTTTCTCCTATAATCATGTGCAGGGTTACAGAAATGAGTTGACAGCTGTCATGGTAATAACTATAACCCAATGCCAAACTAGGTTCATTGGAACAAAGGTAACTACTCGAACAAAGACAGGCTCATCAGATTGCTTCTTGGAAGAATTTAGAATTTAAACTGAGAGACAAGGACTTGAGAGCAGAGTCAAGTCAATGATGAAGTTCTACAGGAATGTGTATAGACTCTTGTTGCTAACCTCATGGGAGGTGCTCTAATGCTCATATCTTCTGAGGCCTTCTTATTTAACTCTTTCTCAGATTCAATGACACATCCTAAACTCCTTAGAGTTCATGATTTTTTTTTTTTCAACGTTTATTTATTTTTGGGACAGAGAGAGACAGAGCATGAACGGGGGAGGGGCAGAGAGAGAGGGAGACACAGAATCGGAAACAGGCTCCAGGCTCCGAGCCATCAGCCCAGAGCCTGACGCGGGGCTCGAACTCACGGACCGCGAGATCGTGACCTGGCTGAAGTCGGACGCTTAACCGACTGCGCCACCCAGGCGCCCCTAGAGTTCATGATTTTTAAACATTATTTCAACTTGTTTTCTGTTATTTGTAACTCAAACTAATGATTCATTGTTATACCTTTTAAAAAAAATTTTTTTAACGTTTATTTATTATTGAGAGACAGAGACAGAGCATGAGCATGGGAGGGACAGGGAGAGAGGAGGAGACACAGAATCAGAAGCAGGCTCCAGGCTCTGAGCTGTTAGCAAAGAGCCCAACACAGGGCTTGAACTCACAAACCGTGAGATCCTAACCTGAGCTGAAGTCCGACACTTAACCGACTGAGCCACACAGGTACCTCTTTTGTGAGTTATATTTTTATACGCATTTTGATCACAGTTCATTTTTTAAAATTTGTGTATAAACGATTTGTTGAAACTACTGTCCTTTTTCTAAAGAATTGACTATATTTAGTGTTGAAAATCAGTTGATTATACGTGTGTTGATTTATTTCTGGGCTCTGTTCTTATCCACTGATCTATCTTGATGCAAACATAACACTTTACAGATTAACTTTAGGATAAATCTGAAAGTCACTATAAATTGCCCAACTCTTTTCCTGATCAAGGTAGTTTGGGGTATTGCAGATATTTTGAATTTCCATATAAATTTTAGGAAATTTTGTCAATCTCCAAAAAAAAAAAAAAAAAAAGCTTGCTGAGATATTGATTAGGACTGTTTTAGAGCTATAAATTACCTTGAGAATTGGTTTCTTAACATTGATCTTTGTTCCATAAACATGGTTTATCTCTCCATTATCTTAAGTTTTCCAATTTTTCTCAGCAAAGCTTTACTGTTTTCACTTTATAGGTCTTGTGCATCTTTTTCCATATTTATTCCTAAGTATTTCATATAGTTGGTACTATAATTAGTATTTTTAGATAGAATTCCTGCTAGTACGTATGTAAAGAAATACAAATGATTTTTATATGTTGATCTTTTTTCTTTCAGTATTACTTCTTACTAGCTCCAATAGCTATTTTGTAGATTCCACTGGATTTTCTAAATAGATGATCATACCATCTGCATATATATGTATGAGGGATATAGTTTTCTTGAATGTCTGTGTCTTGCTTTTACTTTGAGAGTATTGTTGGCTCTACAGAAGTTTTTTGGTTCCTACTATTCATTTTTCTGGAAAAGTTATGTAAAATTGGTATTATTTCCTCCTTTATTATTTGGAAGAATTCCCAAACCATCTGGGCCAGGGTTCTTGTTTGTTTGTTTTATTTTATCTGTGGAATGGATTTTAACTAAAAATACAATTTGTTTAACAATTATAGGGCCATTGAAATTATTTTTTTCTTTTGAATGAGCTCTAGTATTCGTGTATTTCAAGAAATTTGTCTACTTCATTTAAGTTGTCAAATGTATTGGCAGTTATTCATAATAATTCTTTATTCTTATAATTCTTTTAATATCTGGAGAGTCTGTATTTTATCACCTCTCTTATTCCTGATATTGGAAATTTCTGCCTTTACTTTTTTCATTTTGTGTATTATTCCATTGATTTTCACTCTGATCGTTATTTCCTTTCTGCTTACTTTGGGTCTCATTTGTGCTGCTTCTAGTTTCTTAACATATAAACTGAGTTTGTTTGTTTTTTTTTTTTTACAGATCCCACAGATCTGTAAACTCTCTTGTTTTCACAGTATATTTAGTGGGTTTTTTTTTTTTTTACTAACATCAAACTTTTTTTTATATTCCAATTTCCTTACTCTAGGGCCTAGCATGTAATCTATCTTGGTAAATGTTTCTGGTGCACTTGTAAAGAATGTGGGTTGTTCTGTCATCTGTGGAATCTTCTCTAAATGTCATTTAGATCAAGTTGATTGATAGAATCTTTCCACTCTCCTCCATTTTTTTTGTTTTTGTTTCTATGTGCTCAATTATTGACTGATGAGTGTTAATCTCCAACATGAACCATAAATTTGTCTATTTCTTCTTAAAGATCTGTAAGTTTTGCTTCCTGTATTTTGAATTCTGTTATTAGGTACATAAGTATTTAGAACCATTTTATCCTGTTGTTCAATTGATCCTTTTATCTTTAGGAAATGACCCTTTGTCTTCTAGGTGATATTCTTTGTTCAATAATTTACTTTGTCTGATATGTACAATGCCACTCTAGATTTCTTGTCATTTGTGGTACCTAAGTCAATCCTTTCCTCATATTTATAACCTCATTTTTCTTTATGTTTAACATGGGCTTCTCTGGGCAGCCTATAGTTATAGTTGGGTGTTGCTTTTATTATCCAATCTGAAAATTTCTGACTTTCAGTTGGGGTGTTTAGATCACATATATTTAATATAATTATTGATATTCTAGGGTTTAAATCTATCATGTTGCTATTTTCTATTTGTCCTTTTGGCACTTTTCACCTGTTTCTGTATCTCTAAAAGGTGTATTTTGTGTATCTTATCTATTTTATTGGCTATTAGATACACACACATATTTTAGTGGGTGCTGTAGGGTATATAGTATATGTCCTCAACTTCTCATGGCCTACTTCCAATTGATATAATGCCTCTTTGTATGGCATAAGGACCTAATAACCACCTTGTTAAGTACAAACATGGAAAATATGAAAAAACATTTTCCAATGAACTTTTCTCAGTAAATAACATATATAAATCTTTTTGCTTGAATGGCATTGATTATAAGTATAATCTTGAATTAACGTTTCTTGTTTTCTTTGCCTTATAGAAATTGTAGATAAATTGTATGAAAATTATATGTAAGTTATAAAAAACAAAAATCATAAGAATATATTATTAAAATGGTGACAATTTTCTTTAATTTGTGCTGTTTTGATAATGTTCAAAATTTTTTAAAAATATTTGTTTGTTTTTGACAGAGAGAGAGACACACACAGAGCATTAGCAGGGGGAGGGGCAGTGAGAAAGACACACACACACACAGAATCTGATGTAGGATCCAGGCTCCGAGCTGTCAGCACAGAGCCCAACACAGGGCTGTAAAAACTCATGAACTGTGAGATCATGACCTGAGCCAAAGGTGGACGCTTAACCAACTGAGCCACCTAGGCACCCCTGTTTTGATGATTTTTAAGCTAAATATACCTGATGGATTGTTGCCTATCCAATAGCCTATTAGCTGGTGACAGAAATATGTCCAAGTAAAAAAGGAGATTTCACAGATTGCCTCTGAAGACAGAGATAAGCCAAAGAATTCTTCTGAAGTAGTTGTGATAAAACTTCTTCCAAATAAGCTCCTTAAGGGGAGGTAAGTTCCAGTTAGCACAAGCTCTCTTTTTATCCTTTGGGCTTCCCCTTTTATCCTGTCTAAAATGCACATAAAGAGCAAAAACTGGACCTTCATCTCGTCACTGTGAAGAAAAAGCCTAGAGACTCACAGAGACCTCAGCCTGACATTGTAAATGGCCAAGTCATCATCAGCCCGGAACATCTGCTTCAGATTCTTGGTAAGCAAGAGAAAAAGACACTTAAGAGGATTATGTGATTCATTTCTGTTTGCTATCCAGGAATTCTAATTCAAGTTTAAATAGTATTTCAAGGTAAGCTTTTATTGGCACATCAGAGAAGATAATTCATGTGTATATCGATTAATAACTTATATACAAAAAGTAAAAAATAACAATCTTCTCCCAGAAATTCTCTTTACTTAAAACCAGTAGGAGGACATGAATATGAAGAATAAAAGAAATACTTTTGAATATTCAAACTTGAGAAAATGAATGGGCGGGAATGACATTAACAGGACATATTTTTTTAAGTATTAACAGCATGTCAAAAAATGCAAATTATATGTATTGAGTTTTTAAATTCAATGTAAACAATATTTTTTTTTAAATTTTTTTTCAACGTTTTTTATTTATTTTTGGGACAGAGAGAGACAGAGCATGATCGGGTGAGGGGCAGAGAGAGAGGGAGACACAGAATCGGAAACAGGCTCCAGGCTCTGAGCCATCAGCCCAGAGCCCGACACGGGGCTCGAACTCAAGGACCGCGAGATCGTGACCTGGCTGAAGTCGGACGCTCAACTGACTGCGCCACCCAGGCGCCCCTCTAAACAATATTTTTGTCTAAGTGATTGCTTTTATGATATTCCGTGGTATAAAAGTTCTGTTTTCATTTTTAATAGTAATCAATATTTCTTTTTTTTTTTTTTTTTTAAATTTTTTTTTTTTCAACGTTTATTTATTTTTGGGACAGAGAGAGACAGAGCATGAACGGGGGAGGAGCAGAGAGAGAGGGAGACACAGAATCGGAAACAGGCTCCAGGCTCTGAGCCATCAGCCCAGAGCCTGATGCGGGGCTCGAACTCCCGGACCGCGAGATCGTGACCTGGCTGAAGTCGGACGCTTAACCGACTGCGCCACCCAGGCGCCCCAGTAATCAATATTTCTTAAAAAATAATGTAGATATGTTGTTGGTTTTTTTCCCATTGAAATACCTATGCAATTTTCCACAAATACTTGGTAATATTATTAGAGATTTTGTAAAAATTAACTATTTTGATGACAAGAATATTGAAAAATACTAAAAAGACATTTTTCAAATCTCTCACCTTGGCCACTCAAGATGCATTTCTCTGGATTCTCTCCTTCCTAATGGATAACATTAGCTCTATTAACTGAGCAGTTGATGTCCTTCCTGAACATACTGCTATCAACCAGGTTTAGCTGGCTAGCAGCTGTGTAAGAAATGTGAAGACTTACTGGCTAAAGCTCTCAGGATAATTCTCTTAAGACTTCTCAAAGCACAGAATAAAATGAAGAGTTCCCTAACTAGCAGACCCTGCTGCCTTTCCAGCCCATGTCTTGTAATACTCTGCTCACTCTTTGCGATCCAACATCTCTGTGCTACTTTCACTCTTGGGAGCAACACCACACTTATTGCCTTAAGGCCTTTTACGTGCTGTTGTTGTTGTTGTCTGGGATGTTGTTCCCCACACTTTTTATCTGACCCAGGACTGTTTACCCTCAAACTCTCAATGTCAATGCCCTTTTCTCAGAAGAGGCTTTCTTCTGTGGTTCCTCATTATAAATTTCACCCTCCTTCACCTTTGGTATTCTCATCTACAGCAACTTTTTTTTCTAATTTTCATTTTAGAGAGAGAAAGCATGAGTGGGGGAGAGGAGCAGAAGGGGAGAGAGGGAGGGAGGGGGGGAGAGAGGGAGGGAGGGAGGGAGGGAGGGAGAGGGAGAGAGAGAGAGAGAGAGAGAGAGAGAGAGAGAGAGAGAGAGAATGAATCCCAAGCAGGATCCACACTCAGCACAGAGCCCAATGTGGGGCTTGATCCCATGATCGTGGGACCATGATCAGGGTCAAGACCAAGAATTGGACACTCAACCCACTGAGCCTCCCAGGCACACCTATAGCAACTTTTAATCTTCTCATTCACACCACTCATTGCAATTTGTGGTTCCATGTATATTCCTAGCCATTGTTTTGCCATAGCTATTATTTGTAGTTTTTTTTGTTTTTTTGTTTTTGGATAATCTAACAACCTCAAGATGAAAATATTCATAGCTATTACTAACACGATTGTCACTGTTTGCTAAATCAAGTGTTTGGCCTAGTTTAAGAGCACTAATCCAGAACAGTATCTCCTAGCATTTTCAGTCTCCTACATATGGAGGAATCCAGATAACATAGTAGAGGGATATTGGTTTCCTCCCATAATTTGGTCACATATCAGCAAACTTTCTCCATCCCCAAGCAAGAATAAATCCCTCAATTATCAGCTTCATTCCTGTCTAAGCAGTCCAAGTAAAAAATCACCCTTATGTAGCTTCTTTCCATTTTGAGCTCCTTGTATCTGAGGAGTTGGGTCACTAGTTCTATTAAACACTTCTATTAATGTGCATTTGTTGTGTCCTTACTTGGTACTGGGCATGAGGTCATGAGACCTTGATATAAAGGGTACATTGTCTTCAAAGAGTTCACAGTCATAATTGAGCACAGAGAAAAAAACCCCAAAAAACTCATTAAGTTCAATTATCTATTGTGAGCTCCATGATGGTGTATTATGGGAACTACCCTCTTCTCCAACATCCTTAGTCAACAACATGGTCAGTGGCAGGCTCACGAATCCGCTGTGCAATTTATGTCTGTATATCTCATGTCCTCTCTTAGATAACAAGCCAAAACAGAACTGTCCATTCCTTTCTCTCCCCAACTAATGTGTTGCTTTCCTATCTCAGCTGCTCAAGCAAAAAACCTAGGCCTTGTCCTTGGTTCCTTTCTTTCCACCTTCTCTCATATCTAATGCATGAGCTCTGCCTCCAAAAGACATCCCAACTCAATAACCTCTTTTCTTTGCCACTAGTCTAAACCATTTCCTCCTTCTCCAACCTTTGAGCCACCACTGTCTTTCCACAGCCTCTTCAATGGAGTCTTCTAAATACAATCCATAGATCATATTCACCTATTTTAAATCCCATTAAGGCTTTATACTGCAGTTATGACTATCTAAGTTCTTACCACGGTCAACATACCCTACAGATTCTGTCCCCTTCCTACTTCTCTGATCTCATCTCTGAAGTCTCATCCATTCAGTCTTCCTGCCATGTTGTTCCTCCTTCAGTTCACTGAACAGCCATCTTCATACCTGTCTAAGGACACTGGCATTTGTTGTTCTTTCTACCTAGAATGCTCTTTCCCCATATGTCTTCATGGATGGTTCATTCTCCTCATTCAGAGCTCAGCTCAAGTTCATCAACTGTCAGAGAGACCTTCTTCAGGTACTCTGGGTGAGACAGCATCCTTGTGCCAGTCAATCACTACTGCACTGACCAGTTTTCTCTAATTTATAACACATTTTGCTTCCAAAAACAATTTTATTTTTTGTTTTATTTTCAGTTTGTGATAAACATTTTATTTAAAAGTAATTTTAGGGGCGCCTGGGTGGCGCAGTCGGTTGAGCGTCCGACTTCAGCCAGGTTATGATCTCGCGGTCCGTGAGTTCGAGCCCCGCATCGGGCTCTGGGCTGATGGCTCGGAGCCTGGAGCCTGTTTCCGATTCTGTGTCTCCCTCTCTCTCTGCCCCTCGCCCGTTCATGCTCTGTCTCTCTCTGTCCCAAAAATAAATAAACACTGAAAAAAAAATTTTAAAAAAATAAAATAAAATAAAAGTAATTTTATTTTATTTTTATTTATTTTTTTTTAAATTTTTTTTCAACGTTTTTTATTTATTGAAAAAAAATTTTTAAAAAATAAAATAAAATAAAAGTAATTTTATTTTATTTTTATTTATTTTTTTTTAATTTTTTTTTTCAACGTTTTTTATTTATTTTTGGGACAGAGAGAGACAGAGCATGAACGGGGGAGGGGCAGAGAGAGAGGGAGACACAGAATCGGAAACAGGCTCCAGGCTCCGAGCCATCAGCCCAGAGCCCGACGCGGGGCTCGAACTCACGGACCGCGAGATCGTGACCTGGCTGAAGTCGGACGCTCAACCGACTGCGCCACCCAGGAGCCCCTAAAAGTAATTTTAAATGCACATAAAAGTTGCAAAAATAATATGGAGCTTTCCTGGTAATAATACCCTTTCACTAATGTTAACATATTACAAAACCATAATACATTTGTTAAAACTAAGAAATTTATCTTAGGACTCTATTCTTTTTTTTTTTTTAAGTTTATTTAACTTATTTATTTTGGCGGGGCAAGGGGAGAGAGAGAGAGAGAGAGAGAGAGAGAGAGGTAGAGAGAGAGAGAGAGAGAGAGAGAGAGAACCCTAAGTAGGCACTGTGCTGTCAGCACAGAGCCCAATGTGGGGCTCAAACTCACAACCGTGTGATCATGACCTGAGCTGAGATCAAGAGTCGGATGCTTAACCGACTGAGCCACCTAGGTGTCCCAGTTAGGACTCTATTCTTAAATAAACTGAAAAGTCTATTTGGATTTTACCAGTTTCTGCTAACATTCTTTTCTGTTCCAGTATTCAATCCAGGATATCATCATATTGCATTGTTCATCATGTTTCCCTAATCTTTTCCAATCTGTGACAGTTTTTTCACTCTCTCATGACTCTCCATGATTCTGACACTTTTGAAGAGTATTTTTCACAGGTGTTTTGTATAATATTTCTCACTTTGGATTTGTATGAATTTTCTCATGATTATACTGGGGTTATGGCTTTTAGGGAAGAATACCACAAAGGAGAAGTACATCTTATTGCATGTTATCAGCAGGTAACGGATATCAACATACATTATCACTCATGATATTAACCTTGATCACTTGGTTAATACAGTGCCTACTACGTTTCTGCCTTATAAAAATCACTGTATTTTCCTTTCTATACACTATTATTTGGGAACAAGTCACTAAATACTGCTCACAATCAAAATGAAAGGAATTAGGCCCCATATTCTATGTGGGATACTAACTACAAATATTTGCAATTCTTCTTTAAGGAAGGTTTGTCTCCTTTCTTCCATTAATTTATTTCTCTAATCATGTCTTGATGTAGTAGGGACTCGTGGATATTTATTTTATTCTTTGAGTCATATCCAGTTTATTTTTCTATGTCTGAGGCACTCCACTAGAATGTGAGTTCCATGAGGGAAGATATCTCATTTGTCTTGTTCATTACCATAACCCTAAGGCCTAAAATAATTTCTGGCAAAGGATAAACATTCAATCAATATTAATGAATGAAAGACGAAATAACTTAAAACACATTTGCATGATATCTTTTTGTGTGGAATAAGCTTAGGAATTCCCTGAGCTTGCACGCATGGGTTAACAAGGCATAAAGTAATAGGAAGCCACAGAATGAAAGCATCAAAGATTAGGTAAACAGGGAAAAGGCCCCCAGTATATGACAAAGGTATAGGAATAGGAAATTTCAGGATGAAAACATCCAAGATGAGGTAAACAAGATTAGGTATTCAGGGTGGAAGCAGCCCCCAACATAGTACAATAGCAGAAAGCTGCTTTCACAGGAAGGAAGGACCAAAATAGGTAAACAGGTAAAGAGGGCTATGGATGGCAGCAGGGCAAAGTTGCCCAGAGTGGAGCTAATTAGCAAAAGAAAGGTGCCTTGTTGACCCTGATGGTAGCACGCTCTTTCTGTCTTATTCCCTAGGCTAGCTAAGATAAACAGACTCATGCCTGCCGTAAACAACCATCTGCCTGGCACCAGGACTTTGTTTTGTATTGACCCAAACCCCTAACGCCACATATATTCAAAAGCCCCTTTCCCTCACACCCATGAGTTAATGTTCATGGTTTCATGGTCTGTTTGTGCATGTCCATCAAGCTTGTAAGCCTTCTGATCCTAATAAAAACGAGCAAGGACCCTTACTCATGTCTCGTCTCTTCCTCGACATTAGCCTCTCTCGCATTTCAATCCTGCATCTGCTCTCTTGCTGGACAAGAGAGAACTCCAGACCCAGAGTCTACGACATCTTTCACTCACCATCCTCATCCTTTAATTAAAAAGGGTGAAAGGGCATGAGGAAACCAAAGAAGTTTTAACAAATTCAATCGTTATGTTCAATGGGAGGAATGGCAAGAAATCTACTTTGATACTTTCACATCAGCAAATATTTCTGATATTGGCTCACTTAAGATCTTGGTAAAAAAATCCTAAACAGATTTGGCCAATTTAAACCAGAAATTTAGCTTCACTCTAGCAATAGTGGCAGACCAAGACTCAGTGAGATTTGTATTATCTCAACACAACCTATCCAGAGAATGGCCCAAACAGAGCAACACACACAGTTGTGACTAGTAGTTCATGGATATTACTCATGTTTTCTTACCTTCTGCACAATATCCCATACATCCTTGAGTGGGCTGTAGTAAGTACACAAAAAATTTTCCACAGTTTCTTACAGACACTGGGATTTGAAAAAGACAGCAGTCTTTTGTAGCGTTAAACAAAAAATGCCATGTGGCACAAGCTGTCAGTTGCTTGATCTCTCCAGGTGAAGGCAGTGTCTCTGAATCTCTCAGAGATAGCCAGATGGGTGCTTGTGTTCCACAGTGATTCATCTTTTGCAATAGAGAAAACAAAAGTTGAAAATCCAAGTTATTTTCACATGTGATAGATAAATCAACTTTGCATTTTTTTCTGAACCACCTTTAAAATATTAAGTTATCATTTAAAAAAATCTAATAACTTGTACCTGTACTATAAAAGTAACTTTATGGAATATTAAATTTAAGGTAGATTGCTCATAATAAATATAACCTTACTCAATTTAAATTTATTCTGTGTTACTTTTGTATTATGACAAGAGAAATTCAGTATCAGATAACTTACTATCATAGCAATGTATTTTAAGGTAAGATAGGTGAATCTGAAGTTATCTTAATACAGAGCAAAAAGATAAACTCACCTTGGAGATTTCTTCTGAAATTACTAAATATAGTATATGTAAGAAGTTAATGCATGGTTCAAGAGGTATCAAAAATCAGGGGAGAAGGAAAGGACTGTTCACAATTTGGTGATGAAACAACTGGTTGGTGATTTGGGGAAAGAAAGGAAGTTAAAGCCTCACTTGAAGCCAATTAGCAAAATCACTTCCAGATGGAAAATGGAATTAAACAGAAAACTAATCCAGGAAAAATAAGAAGAAACTATATATGACTTGGGAAGGACCCAGGCACTTGCTAAATGCATGACCTTGGGACAGGAACTCAACATCCATCTTTTCCTTTTGTTCTAGGTGGATTGCAGAATGTACCACACTGTACTATGGTGAGCTATAAACATAATTATGTACACAACATAATTTCTACATAGCAATGACTCAGTAATTATTAGCCAGATTATAGCACTCAGTATTATTATTATCCCCATGCTTAATAGCAAAGGAAATCATAAAGGAAAAGACTAATAGTTGTGTTTAAATAATAAAATTTTAAAAATATAAGACATATAAGAATTTAATAGGAAATATTATTTAATAGGATTATATTGTCACATTATTATACTTATTTTATTTTAATGATATATTATTACCCACTTAAAAACTAAGATCACAAGGGCACCTGGGTGGCTCAGTAGGTCAAGCATTTGATTCTTGGTTTTGGCTCAGTTCATGATCTTGCAGTTCATGAAACTGAGCCCCGTGTCAGGCTTTGCACTGACAGCACTGAGCCTGCTTGGGATTCTCTCCCTCTCTCTCTCCCCCTCCTCTGCGGTCTCCTTCTCTCTCCTCTCTCTCAAAACAAATAATAAATATTATTAGAAAAGGTACTTTTATCTACTGCTACTGAAATGAAATATTAGCATTATATTTTCTAAAAACAATTATATGTATCAAAAAGATACTAACCTTCACTAATTTTACTTATAAAAATAATCTTACTCAATACACTAGTGATAGAATATTATGTTCAAAATTAATTTTAAAGAATATTCAACAGCATAGGAAAAAGTTAATGCTTTAATGGTACCTGAAAAAAGCATGTTATGCAATTTAACATGTAGCAGGAACCTTAAAGAACAGTATGAAAAGAGGGAATGACAGAAAAATGTGAATGGAGGTATGACTGTGTGGGTGGATGATGAATGAATGAATGTTATTCTATTAAATGTCTCTTATTTTCTAAGTTTTCTGTAGTTCACATAAATTACTTTAAACATTATAATAGACATTTATTTACACAGACATGTATTAACCTGTAGAGTTAAAAAAAAAAAAAAGATCACTTCTCCAGTTCGATGCTGCAAAGCCTTGGTTCAAGTAGGAGATGAAAGAGTGGGGGCAGAGAACACTTCCTCATGGGGGCACAGACCCAGCGGAATCATCTCACCTTTACATTTGTGTCAGGTTCTAGATTCAACTATAGTTAGTTCAGCCAAAGAAAAAGAACACAAATATTTAAGGATGTAGTGAATTTCCTGTAATTTCTTCAAATTTTACTTTTAAATTCTGATTTTTTTTGTTTATCACAAAATGCCACAAAAGTGACAAGCAAATAAACAAAAAGGAAAAAATAAGATAGCCACAATGTCACCACTTAAAATTAAATATTGTTAAAATTTGGATATTTTTACTGAGTTTTTTTACATTGTGTGTTTAAAAGGGAAAATAATTCCTGCTTCTGCATAATTCACAAAAGGTGAGTAACAATAAGGGGAATGAACCTTCTATTTAAGACTGACAAGAAATGAAGTACTTGGAATACACATTATTTTACTGTTAGCAGGTTACTTGTGTGTGGTTCAGGACATGAGCTCCGGGGACTGGTGGTCTGTGATCAAAACTTGGGTGTTTGGGTAGCTGGGTAACTCTAGTAGGAGTGTTTCGCCTAAGAATCTATGTTTCCTGTGCTATATGATGGAAATAATGATGACAGGTTACATTGTAGAGCCATTGTAAAAACTACATAAGATATTGTAGGTAAAAACCCTTGGTGGACTGCATGAGCATAACATTAACCATTGCTATTACTATTACCATGAGAACAGGGAACATGGAAATACCTCTTTGGATTAACTCAATCTTGATACACAAGCAAAATAATACTTTAGAGTGAGAAATAAACTGGTTGTAACAAGATTCGACCCTCATGAAAACATACATAAGGAAAAGCACATGTAGTTCTTAGTGAGTTGAAATACCTCAACACATTTGGTTGGCATCTCAGCAGGTCTGTCAAAGATGAGAAACCGATACCATCCGGGAGACAGGGAATGGTCACACACCAGGTTTTGAAAGGGAGAATGCTGGAGTTGCAACGAATCAAAATGCACACTTCGGTAAGGGCTCTGAAGAATCTGGTGCCCCCCAGGAGAGCACTCCTGAGCTAGGAGGGAAAGACAGTATCTTAAGTACGCGTTTCCTTCATTAACATGGGTTAGTCCTCAATTAAAATTGATTCTTTTCCCAAATTAAACAAATAATCCACAACTGCACATAAAGACCATCAGAAATGTTAGGGTCTCTTAGTAAGTCAAAGATGACTTCCACTTTTCATAAAGGCAATAATCCAGTCAGCAAACTGTAGGATGTGCTTTTGAGGTACTTGAGCTTCAAGAATTTTATTTCCATTTAATTTGGACAGTCAATATTGTTATCACTGTTGACATAGGTTTTTGTTTTTGTTTTTGTTTCATTCTTTCCGTCTGAAGTTACAGCCCCTATAAGCCTCCTCTTGAGGATGGCCTTCCAGGTTTGAATGCCATTACTGACTCTCCATGACCTGCTTTCCTTCCCAGTAACTATAGGTCCCCCAATATCCATCTCTACCAAGTCCTGAAAGGCAACAAAGTAAATTAAGCTTTTAATGCTAATCTAATTTTTGCAAAATGCCCTCCTACTGAAGCTTCCTGCATTCTTCAGTACAGGAAAGAATATAAAGTTGTCAAGCTTTTTTCTTTCTTTTCTTTCTTTCTTTTTTTTTTTTTTTTTAAGATAAAGTATTGGAATACCTTTTTACTACCAAACACAGGAAAAGGAATGGGGTTCAGGGGTACAGTTTTGAAGGAGAAAAAGAAGAGTTCCGTAGTTTTTTGGGGAAGTTGTCTTAGCAGCACTTGGCCTGGGAGATACTTCTGTGAAACCCACAGAGGCAGAACATCAGACTCCTCTTCCCATCAAGAAGAGAGAAGCAGGGGTGCCTGGGTGGCTCAGTTGGTTAAGCGGCCAACTTTGGCTCAGGTCATGATCTCGCAGTCCGTGAGTTTGAGCCCCGTGTTGGGCTCTGTGCAGACTGCTCAGAGCCTGGAGCCTGTTTGAGATTCTGTGTCTCCCTCTCTCTCTGACCCTCCCCCGTTCATGCTCTGTCTCTCTCTGTCTCAAAAATAAATAAAAGTTAATTTTTTTTAAAATAAAAAAAAGAGAGAAGCAGATGTCAGAAGAAGAGACGTCCTAGAAATAAGACTCTTGTTTGAGCTTCCTGTACTCTCGCATGATAGGGAGCAGAGAACTGCCCTTATTTGGGTACCAGAGTTTCTTGTTGACACAGTAGGTAGAAAATCTCCAAATATTAGCTATTACATACACTGAAGGAAAGCACTATAATAAAGATCATATCCATGAAATTGAAACGGGAAAGAAAAATCCAATCATTACTAAGGTACCTCACTGTGGGACAAATTTATCTAACTGAACAAAACTCTCAAACATATATACATAATTTTAGGTTACAGAGGTGTTTTTCAATCAAAATCAATTTCTGAACTTAAGGGCATAAACTAGAAATACTAATTTGCAAGTAGATATCATAAATGTAGCTTATACAATTTTTATGATTGTTTGCTGTTCATTTTGTTGTTTGTAGATATTACAATTAAATTGCACAAAATGTAGTGTTCTTAAAGAATTTTTAGAGTAAAAAAATTTAGGAATAAGCACAAAAGTTTCCTCTTCCTTTTATCTCTTGCTATACCAGTTGTAAATTTCCCAAGAAAAATGTAATCCAAAAAGCTCTATTGACTTTAATGATCTCAATCTGTCAACACTGGATAAATATTTCATAAAATGTGTATGGATGGAACTCAGGGGATGTGCTATCATTTCATCTAATTTTGAAATAACTCTAAGGTCCTATCAGTACCAGAACACTGTACCTGGTTAGAAACTAAGGAAATATTTAAAAAGAGATTCCTAGTGAGGTTTGCATGAATTATTGAGATGTTTTCTCTGTTCTCTTTCCTGCAGTAGAATTTTGTGTTCGGAAAAAAGTCACTAAGTCCATCTCTATTCTGTGTGGTATTTCTTCTTCCTAAGTGCTTCTGTAGCTCTCACATTTTCTCTAATTTTACACTCTCAATAACTGTTTTCTAGTCCAAAGCTGAAGATGTAATAAATATAGTAGCAATCACAGTGTAACATCAGCAATACCAAAGAACTATATAATATATACACAGAAATTGTTAGACTTGTATTTATTTTTATTTAATATTTATTTTAGAGGAAAATTCTTAAATCATATAAATAATAACAGCCCATATTTTTTATATTGATCATTTCAGTTTTTTCTAAAAAATCTACTTGTCTTTTTAAAAATGTTCAAGGTCTCTGTAGAAAATTTTTAAATCTTATTAGTAATGAACAAGCCACACTCTTAAAAATCTCATGACAGCCTTAACTTTAGAATGCAGTACACAATTAACAAAGTGAGAATTATAAGGATAGTTTTGGTTTCCATTTGGAAATGTGGGGACTCAGCTCCTCAAATACTAATAGTTCTACAAGCCCATCTCACTTATTCATGACGTGAATGATGTGCTAAGCTTTCTAGCAAACTTCCAACATAACTTTTCCCTCATAAAAAAGTACATATAAAATATTCACTTAAATTTACGTATCCATTTATTTGAATCCCAATAGGATTCAAATAAGTGAGACAGCATATAATAGGATTTAATAGGATATAACACCTGGATTTCAAATACTGTAGGAGAATGTGTCAAGTTATAAAGGATACATAATGATACAGTATAAAAAAACTTTTCTAGTTTTATTTGTACATAAAAGGTAACCTGTACTAGATTGTTTTCTAGTTTAACACAATGGCCAGGATTCTTTAAGATTCGTAATTGGTAGACAAAAAATTTGTTAAGAAACGAGATAAATCACTGTATTTTTAAGAGATGAATAGGCTTAATGCCTGAAAACAGGGACTTCATAATATTTGAGTTTATAATGAAAAAACCTTTGGTATATTGCCCTATGGGAATTTCAAATATTTGTAAATTTTTGAAAATCTGCTAGCTTCCCTAAAGCTTCTGATATTCAAAATAGAACTGTGAGTTCTGCAACAACACAAAAGGCTGAAAAACAAGGTCAGAGAGCATCTAGTTTGCTAAATCTCTTTACCTTGCCCTGCTTTGTATGTCAACAGGCAAACTGAATGCTTCTTGTAAAGAATACAAATAGATTGAAAGTAAAAGTATGGGCAATATCATGCAAACAGCAACCACAAGAAAACTAGATTGTCTGTATTAATATCAGACAAAAAAAATCTTTAAAAATATTACCAGAAATAAGGAGGGGCATTTTGTAATGATGAAAGGTTCAATCCATGTGGAAGATATTCAATTACGAATACACTAACACACACACACACACACACACACACACACACACACACACCCCTAATAAGAGAGCATGAAAATATATCAAGTTAAACCTGATAGAAATGGGAAAAAATACATACTTCAACAGTAGTAGTTGGGGACTTCAATATTCCACTTTCAATATGAATATAAAACTGGGCAGAAGATAACCAAGAAATAGAGCTAGAGTAGTACTATAAACCAACTTGACCTAAAAGACATCTATAGGACATACCTGTCAAAACCAGCAAATACAAGTTCTTCTGAAGTGCATATGGAACATTGTCCTGGATGGACAATAAACTACACAAGATAAACCTCAATAAATTAAAAAAAAAAAAAAATACAAGTCATGCAAAATATGTTCTCTGACCATAATGGAATGAAATTGTGAAACAGCAAAAATAAATTTAATTAGCTTACAAATACGTGTAAATTAAACAACCCAGATAATTGATGACTCAAAAAAGAAATTAAGAAGGAAATGACAAAATACAATAAAAAGATTAAAACAGATACAGTATATTTATGAGATGCTGTCAAAGTAGTACTTAGAGGGAAATTTATAGACATATATCCTTACATTAGATAAGAATAACATCTCAGTGTAATAAACTAACCATGTACCTTAAGACACTGGAAAAAGAAGAGCATACTACATCTAAAGGAAGCAGAATGAAGGAAATTTTAAAGATTAGAGAGGAAATTAATGAAATTGAGAATAGAAAAACAATGGAGAAAGTCAATGATATTAAAAGCTGGTTCTCTGAAAAAAATCAATACAACTGGCATATCTCTAACTAGACTGAGAACAAAAAGACTCAGTTACCAGAATCTGAAATGAAATAAGAGACAGCACTACAGATCTTATTAAGGAATATTATTACAGACAGGTATATGTCAATAAATTAGGTAACTTAGATGAGATTGGAAAGTTCCTAAAAAGACACAAACACCAAAACTTACTCAAGAGAAATAAGCAATCCAAATAGATTTGTATCATGTAAAATACTGAGTAAAAAAAAAAAAATACAACACAACACACACAATAAAGACCAGATTCAGATGGCATCGATGCTGCATTCTACCAAACATTTAAGGAATAAACCATTTCTTCAGAAACACTTCTAAATAATATATAAGGATGGAATACTAGGGGCACCTGGGTGGGTCAGTCAGTTGAGCATCCAAGTCTTGATTTCGGCTCAAGTCATGATCACAGGGTCGTGGGACCAAGCCCCAAATCCTGTTCCATGCTGAGTGTGGAGCCTGCTTAGGATTCTCTCTCTCTCTCTCTCTCTCTCTCTCTCTCTCTATCTCTCTCTCTCTCTCTCTCCCTCTCACCCTCTGCCTCTCTCCCCTGCTTGCACTCTCTCTATCTCTTATATATAATAAATAAAGTTTAAAAAATTAAAAAAAAATTAAAGGGATGGAACACTTCCAGACTCATTCTAGAGCCCAGTATTACTGACACCAAAACCAGAAAAAAGGTATCACAAGAAAAGAAGACTACAGACCTATGTATCTTTTGAATATGGATGCAAATGTCCCCAGCAAAATATTGGCAACATGAATCTAGAAATTAGACAAAGAATTATAAACCATGACCAAGTGGAATTTCAACCAGGTGTGCAAGGTTGATTTAACATCCAAAAACTAATCAACATAATATTCCATATTGATATAATAAAAAAATAAAAATCCATAAGTGATTTTCAATATCCAGAAAAACTCATTTGAGATAAATCTAACACTCTTTATGTGTGTGTGTGTGTGTGTGTGTGTGTGTGTGTGTGTATACACACATACATAAAAAGACTAGGAGTAGAATGTAACTTCTTCACCTGATAAAGAGAATCTACAAAAAACCCTACAGGTTACATCATACTTGAAGAAATACTGGATGCTTTCTCATAAGATCAGGAATGCCTGCTCTCACTGCTTCTATTCAACATGGTATTTCAGGTTCTAACTCTGACAACTAGGAAAGATAAATAAACAAAAGGTATCCAGATTGAAAAAGAAGAAGTAAAACTATCTCTATTCACATATGACATGATTTTTTATGTAAAAATTCCTAACAAACCCACACATACAAAAATTATAATGAACACATTTAGAAAGATTTCAGGATACAAAATCAAGATACAAAATTTAATTATACTCCTACACATGTGCAAAGAATAGACTGAAAATGCAATTTAAAAAATGATTTGAGGGTGCCTGGGTGGCTCAGTCAGTTAAGCATCTGACTCCTGATTTTGGCTCAGGTCATGATCTCACAGTTTGCGAGATTGAGCCCTACATTGAGCCCCACTTTGGGCTCTGTGCTGACAGTGTGGAGTCTGCTTGGGATTCTCTCTCTCCCTCTCTATCTGTCCCTTCCCCTCTCACGTGCATCCATGTTCTCATTCTCTCAAAATAAATAAACTTTAAAATAATGATTTCACTTACATAGCTTCAAAAGAACAAATTACTTAGGGATAAATTTAATAAAAAAGTGTAAATTTAAATATCACAAAACATTGTTGAAATAAATTAGAAATCTATGTAAATGGAAATACATCCACATTCCTAGATCATAAGATTTAATGTTGTTAAGATTGCAATCTGCCCCAAATTAACAAGAAGGTTCATCCTATCAGAATCCCTATCAGAATACCATGTGACTCCTTTGTAGAAATTGGCAAACTAATTAGAAATTCATTTGGAATTCCAAGGGACCCAGAATAGCTAAACCATTTCTTAAAAAAAAAAGACAAAATAGGAGGAATTATATTTTCCTATTTTATAATTTACTACAAAACATCAGCAATCAAAATAGCATCATGGTGAATAAGGATAAGTATAGATCAGGCGCCTGGGTGGCCCAGTCCATTGAGCATCTGACCTCAGCTCCGGTCATGACCTCACGTTCTGTGGGTTCAAGCCCCGTGTCAGGCTCTGTTGTGACAGCTCAGAACCTGGAGCCTGCACTGGATTCTGTGTCTCCCTCTCTCTCTGCTCCTCCCCTGCTCATGCTCTGACTCTCTCTCTCTCAAAAATAAATAAAAAAAAAAAAAGGATAAGCACAGATCAGTGAATAATATGGAGAGTCCAGAAATAAACCCATGTATGTATCTATGGTTTTCAACTGATTTTCAGCCTAGGTGCTAAGGTCATTTCATGGGAAAGAACAGTCTTTTTCAACAAATGGTGCTGGGAAAATTGGATATTCACATGTAAAATAATAAACTTGGACCCTTATGTTGTGCCATATATAAAAATTAACTCAAAATGTATAATCAAAGACCAAAATACAAGATATAAACCTATAAAACTCTTAGAAAAAACATTGGAGTAAATCTCCATGACTTTAGATTTGGCAATAGATTCCAAGAAATAACAACAAAAAACAAGCAACAGAAGAAACGATAGATAAATTGGATTTCATTAAAATTAAAAACTCCCATGCTTCAAAGACATTATCAAGAAAGTGAAAAGACAAGTCAGAGAATGGGGAAAAATTGCAAATCACATATCTAGTAAGATAATTGTATTTATAATACACAAATAACTCATACAACTGACCGGCAAAGCATCTGAGTAGTATTTCTTCAAAGAAGATATACTAGTACCAATAAACACATGAAAAAATGCTTGCCATCATTAGCCACCAGGAAAACACAAATCAAACCACAAAGAAATGTCACTTCATACGAAATAAGATGGCTAAAATCAAAATCTCAATGTCAACCGGGATGTGGATGCATTAGAACCCTCACACACTTCTATGAGACTATAAAACATGCAGCCACTTTGGAACTAGCTGTTCCTCAAAAGGTTAAACAGAATTACTCCATGATCCAGTAATTCCAGTAATAAATATGCTTCTAGGTATATCCATGCCTAAGAGAAATGAAAACAGGTGTTCACCCAAAAGCTTGTACCAGGATGTTCACAGTAGCATTACATATAATGGCCCAAAGGTGGGGGTGCCCAGGTGGCTCAGTCAGTTAAGCCACCGACTCTCGATTTTGGCTCAGGTCACGATCTCACGGTTCGAGAGTTTGAGTCCCCCTAGTCAGGCTCTATGCTGATGATGCAGAGCCTGCTTGGGATTCTCTCTCTCCCTCTCTCTCTCTCTGCTCCCCCCCACAAAATAAATAAATAAAAACTTAAAAACGTGGCCCAAAGGTGTAAACACCCCAAATGTTCATCAACTGATGAATGTACAATGTAAATACTTAGAGTGGAAAATTACTCCACCATAAAAAGAGATGAAGTACTAAATACAGTACAATATGAATGAACCTTGAAAACATAAAGCTAGGTGAAAACAGTCACAAAAGGCAGGCTGCTGTATGATTCCACTTATTAAAATGTCCAGAATAGGCAAATCCATAGAACAGAAAGTAGATCAGAGATTGCCTATGGTTGCAAAGGTGAGACGGTAATGGAGGGAAGAGGGGACAGAAAGCTGGAGTACAGTATTTCTTTTTCAGATGATAAAAATGTCCTGTAACTGACAGCAGTGGTTGCACATATCTGTGAATATACTAAAAAACAGACCACTGCATACTGCAGTAACTACTGCACACTGTAAATGAGTGACTTATATGGTACAATAAACTGTATTTCAATAAAGCTGTTTGAAAAAAATAATATTTTCTATTCCTCTCTCCTTCCATCTTTATTAGATATAAAAAACTTATCGACTTTACCAACATATGAACTTAGAACTTGGTAAGGGTTAATATTTGCCCTCAGTAGGGAAATTATAAAGCTATTATATAAAGGCAACAAGGGGTTTTGTGTTGTATGGCAAACATTGAAGCAGATACTCTCTATAAATATTAGTCATTTTTCTGGAAATATTTTATCTAACTATAATAAATGCATATTTAATGCTTTTTATGTTTAACAGTTCTTCATGAAAATCTAGTGAATCTGAAAGCAAACGAAAGAAGGTACAGACTAATGATACCTTGTTAAAGTATCATTTCAGGAAATAATATATTGGGTTTTAATATTCTTTTTAAAATTTTACATGGGAAAGTGCTTTCTCTCCCCCCTCCTCTTTTTACAAAGCAAATTCACCTTAGTAACATACATTGAGATCAACAAGATGATAAGACTAAATTATACCCTAAGCAATTATAAATGTATTTTTTTTCAAGGGGCAGATATACACAGATCAGATTTATTTCTGAAAACATATAAGGAAATTTACAATATAATAAGTCACTTTCATTTAATATTCCCAACTATCCGCCCACAAAAAGCAATCAGGAAGAGCTAACTAATGTTTTAACTTCCCTGTATTCTAAACTGTCCTCTTTTTAATGGATTAAAGATGCAGGAGTGGTGCTATTTTCTTCGTAGAGATCTCTTCTGCAGCAGCAAGAGGGATTGTAACAGATATACTAAAATATCATACACAGAACTTAACGTATTGATTTATTGTAGAGATAAAATGTTCATCAATTACTTATTTCCAGCGGTGGGGTGGGAGTGCAGTAGATGTCCAGCAGTTTGGAGCTTAACTCTTTGCGGGTAATTCGGCTCCACTTGCCACTAGGATGCTGGCAAATCCAGCAAAAGTTTCTTACAGTAGATACCTTAAAGAACAGGATATCAGCAGGAAACAGAACCGAGGAACACTAACAGGACTGAGGGTCCTAGAGCGGGAGAAGAGGAGGCCACAAACTCCTGAGCACGAAGAAATCACGCAGAGCCGAAGGGCTGCAAACTGACCAAAGAGGGCAGAAGGGCAGGGCAGAGGTCGGTGAGGGTCAAGTATCAGATGCGGCCATAGGATGCACAAGGACGCTCCAGTGTCATCCAGGAAGTCAGCCCCCTTCTCCCTAAGGTCCGAGTGGCGCCCCAGCGCTCCCTTCCGCCTGAACCCTACCTCGCCAACCTTGTCCCGGGGCCAGGAGCATAAGCACCAGCGCCAGAGCCCAGACTCGGCCAAGCATCGCTGCCGCCGCACTTGGGGTCCCAGGCGTCGCAGGGCCCGGGCCGTGGGTGTAAGCAGGCTGCGGACACTTCAGCCCTCCTATCACAGGACTTTCTCAATCCGTTCCTGCTCAGTCTTCAGGGACGCTGCATGTCCCCGCTCGGGGGAATCAGCTGTCCTTTCCTGGGACACAAGCGAGAGTCTTCCGCGCAGCCCCTCGGCGGCGACTCTCCTCCCACAGAAGCCCCGCCCGTCCATCGGAAAGCCACGCCCACCTTTTCCCGGGGAGACCAGGTCCTGCAGGGTCCAGGCTGTAGCACACCCACCACCTTGGATCTCAAAGGCAGTCGTACATCCAGGGCAAGCTCACGGGATATAGCTTGGCACCTCGAGTCTCACTGTCTTAACAACGCTTTAAGAAAAACTGATAATCCTAGAAATTGTTCAGATGGATCTCCAATAAAAGCAGCTTTGTGAGGTTCTGTTGGAAGGGGCAGTGCCCGTGGTTATCCCTGTAGATGGATTCTTAACCTCGCAATTGCCGGTGCTGGTTTGCCCCCAGAGGAGCATATGCTTCTCAGAAATTGCTCCTGTCACCTCAGGCCTCATTGATGAAGGATGGGAGGAGGGAGTGGAGATTAATGGCACAACACTGGTAGCTCTCTTCCTCTGCTTTTAAGACAGTTTTGAGAAGTGGGAGGGAGGACATGGAGACTTTCAAACACGTGGAGTTAGCCATTGTAATTGCTGGTGATCCCCAAATTTTTTTCAGGTGCTCAGTGGTGACCCAGTGACTCAGGATATGGTCAACATATGGTCCCATGATTCCCAAGGTTGCCTTGTGGATGGTGTCCGATGTGAAGTTATCTTCACATGCCTGGTTGGTTCTGCAGAGGGAGCAGGCCCCCACCTTTAAAAAAAGGAACAACTGATATTTTTAGGAAGGCTCCACACGCAGTACTCACAATGCTGAGCTCAAGACCCCAGCTGAGATCAACTGGACACTTAAATGACTGAGACACTCAGGCACCCTGATTCTGCATCCTTCTATGTCATTAAATGAAACCTCACTTTCCTAGGTTTTCTTTGGAAGTCTCCATTCTCTCAAGAACCTTATCTATCACCTGGTAGATTTGTCTTCAGAGCTGGTATTTGAGAGGAAAGAAGACACTGGACAACAGAAGGTAGTTCCAAGGTCCTGATGGGCTCCAGGATTCAGGCCACAGTTCCACCTATAGATCTGGAGGACTGAGGCTTGGATGAGGCATGGTGGTAAAGGCAGAAGATGTCCAAATGCATAAAGAAGTTATTTTAAAAATAGTTTATATTTTTTTTATTTGAAAGAGAAATTACAATTAAAAATTTTTAACTTTGTTTCCAAAAGTGTAAGTATTAACTCATTTTGGGAGAAAAAACATCTTTGTTGTGCAACGTGTAGCCCCCTTTTACATGCAATGAAGGCATCCAATGTAAAACAAAAATGAAATACAACTTTTTGGTGGGGTTGGACAGATGATTTTCATCTTTGGGCCTAATTATGGAAGAATAAGGTGAGCAGAATGAAAACCCTGAGATATTTTTAACGTATGTCTTTTTGCTTCAGCTTATAAAGCCCTAATAAAACTGAAACAGAAAAGTAAACATCAACTGTCTCAGACTATTTGTGAAATAACCAGGAATAAAATAAAGGCTATAATCAAGATTTAATTACAATAGGCTTTTTAAAATTTATTTTTGTCAAGCAATATGTGTAGAAATACAATCAACTTTTATACTTTATTGGAGGACATTACTTACCTAATTTCCAACAAACCCTGATTATACAATTTAAAGTACAGTGGGTCCTATTTTTCCCTTCAGGTTTTGACTTATGAATACTATTTGATGAGTTTACAACAGACTTGTTAACAATGAACCAATTTTCCTTGATGTCTGTGAGTTAAAATGGGAAGAAAAGTGCTCTTAAATTGTTTTTCAAATCTCAATGGGACATTTACTTGAACTGGTGTGGTTCTGGAAAAATATACCAAATAAAAATTAGTTATAAGATTGTGGAAAAAACTAAAAAGTAATAAAAATAATGTTTTCATATGTATCTGGCAAAGTACATCAAAATTGGTATAAGATTCAAATATTTTTAACTTTTATTTTTGAAAAGGAGAAAAAAAACAATGGATATATGGTACCCTTACTGTAAATATCGATGGCGTTAGTAAAATGCAATAGATATCACCAAGAGACAGAAATAATACAGAATGTCTGAGGAAAGATGAAATGAAGCCAAGGGTTAATAAGTACAATATAACCTGAATGAAGAAAAAAGCCCACCAACAGAAACTTTCAAATGATGATTTTTTTTTTTTTAAAGAAAATAACTCTGCTCTTGTCAGGTTCTTTTGCAAAATGATGATGGGCTTGTCTGGGTAAAACCCCCCAAACTGAGGGGGCAGAAAGACACAGCTATTAAGTGCACAAACCTTAGGGTCAGGACACCTGGATTGTAATCCTAGATCTGCTACCTATTTACTGGCTGTGTAACTTGGACATCACACTTAACCTCTTTTAACCTCATTTTTCTGTACAATGGGAATGATGATAATAATACCTACTCCACAGAGTTTAAGAAACTAAAGTGTATATATGTGTGAGGAATGGTCTGGAGGATGAGTCTGAAGAGAAAGCACTTAGGTTCTGGCACAGAGTAACTAAAATGAATGTACATTATAATTTATGGTTAATAAAACAAAGGTGCAATACCACATACTTTTTCTTATATCTTGTTATTATATAAAGGTGCATAGTTTCTCAGTGTTACCTTATACCAGTGTACAGGATAATTTGGAGTAAACTTACTGAAAATACACATTTATAGCTCATATGAATTCCTTGGCCAGTATGTATTTTACTAAATAAAAGAGTCTGGCTCTTTCCCAGATACATCTATCTATCTATCTATCTATCTATCTATCTATCTATCTATCTATCTATCTATCTATCTATCTATCTATTTAGCCAGGGAGAGGGTTAACAGGAAATAGCATCAGGGGGAGATAATGGCATCCCCAAATCAATACTTGAGCTTCATAAATTAGTATCTTGGCTTTGGCTCTCAGTTTATATTCAGGAAGTTATTGCTCCCAAACAGACACACCAAATGGAACAGACATTTTGCTCCCAGCAACAGCAAATCCTTTCTTTTTTTTTTTTTTTTATTTTTTTAATTTTTTTTTTTTTCAACTTTTTTTATTTTTTATTTTTGGGACAGAGAGAGACAGAGCATGAACGGGGGAGGGGCAGAGAGAGAGGGAGACACAGAATCGGAAACAGGCTCCAGGCTCGGAGCCATCAGCTCAGAGCCTGACGCGGGGCTCGAACTCACGGAACGCGAGATCGTGACCTGGCTGAAGTCGGACGTTTAACCGACTGCGCCACCCAGGCGCCCCAACAGCAAATCCTTTCTTAATGAGGAATGAACTAGAGACTTGAAACAGTAAAGAAAATTTATTGAGAACATCCATTAACTGTGAATTTTATAATGTTTATTATGGCACGCCTCTAGGGAATAAGGTGGAAAGGCTGGGAGAGGGGAGCTGACTGCCTGGCATGAATGCTGGTTATAAGAATCAATCTTTTCACGTCTATGTTTGAAGCAGCATTACTCATAATAGCTAAAACATGGATGAAATCCAAGTATCCACTGATGGATGAATGGTAAGCAATGTATGGAATATGAATACAATGGAATATTATTCACTTTTAAAAAGGAAAGAAATTCTGATACAATATAAACATGGATGAACTCTGAAGACATTATGCTAAGAGAAATAAACCAGTTAAAAGGATAAATACTGTATGATTCCACATATGTGAAGTACCCAGAGCAGTGAAGTTCATAGAGACAGAAAACAGAATGGTGGTTCCCAAGGGCTGGGGGCAGGGGCGGGGGCAATGGGGAGCTATTATTTAATGATTACAGAGTTTCAATTTGGAAAGATAAACTTCTAGAGATGGACGGTTATACCTGTTGCACAATACTGTGAATGTACTTATGCTACTGAACCGTATATTTAAAAATAGTTAAAATGACAACTTTATGTCATATATATTTTGCCACAATAGGGAAAATTAAATAAAATGAATGAATCTTTCACCCATCAGCCAGAAAGCAAGCCCTTTATTTAAACAGATCTCAACATTACCAGCTTCAAGGACATTTCTTGAAATGTTCCGTAGAGTAGAAATGGCTTAACCTGTGATTAAGTTTACAGAACATAAACTCACAGAGGTTAACAAATTGATTACACGTCAATCAGTCATGCAAAACCACATAAATTGAGACATGGTAGCATAAGATTTACCAGCTAAGAAGTTTTCCTATCTTGTTGACCAGAATACAGAATTCAGAGAAATTACTTTTCAAAGATTTCTTTCATTTTTATGAAATGAAAGCAACTTTTATGAATAGCTATTTTAATAAAGAAATTAATTTGTTTCAACATAGTATGTTCCATAATGTGATTTACAAAATGAAATTGGAATACTAAAGTTCCTTTGAAGGGAGTTGGAAAAGGTATATATTATCCCTTTCAATAGCCATTCATATACATAAGTAATAGTTTGGATCAGAAGTATATATTATAAAATGCCTTTATAACCGAAATGTCTGCCTAGTAAACGTCATGATTATACTTGAATGTTATTTAGATTCTTCTATAAGACTTAAATAAAACGTTGTAGCAGGTGGGCAAGCTATGTAACATTTCTATTTTTGTTTATATGATTTATGATTACCATCCCTTTCTAGATCATGAAGCATTTTGAGCCTCACAATTATAACTTGTAACATGTAATTAAATTCTGTAACTACAGAGGAAACATTTGATAATATTGGAGAAGGAATTTCATTATTTAGGAAATGGATAGTTTGATTTATGAACAAAATCTAATAAATGTCAGTAAATTTAGTTTTTGCCCAACTGTCCCACTGACCCTAATCCAATCTGAAATAAGCCAGGATTTTATAAAATACAAAATGATTTTTTTTACCATAGCTCTATTGAGATGTACTTTATATAATATTCACCTGTTTTTACTGTATAAAACATAACGGCACAACATCACCACAGTCTAATTTCTGAACATTTCCATAACTCTAAAGATAAGCCTCATCTCAACTTGTGGTTGTTCTCCATTCAAACCTCAAATTTTAAGCAACAACAAATCTCCTTTCTGTTTCTATACATTTGCCTTTTTTTGGGACATTCTATAAAAATGGAGCATATGTGTACTTTTGTAACTGGGTTCTTTCACTTTTTGAGATTATCTATGTTGTAGTTTTATCAGCACTTTATTCCTTTTTATTGACAAATGATATTCCATTGTATGGATATAGCCTATTTTGGGTAGCCATCAATTGACATTTTGGGTTGTTTCCACTTTTTGGTCATTGCAAATAATGCTGCCATGAACATTTGAGTGTAAGTCTGTGTGGGTACCTATATGCTCACTATTTTAGGTGGAGTTGTAGGAATGGAATTGCTGGGTCATATGATGAATCTATGTTTCATTTTAAAGAAATTTCCATATTGTTCTCCAGACAAGCTTGTTTTAAGAGCGAAAGCAAATTTGTAATCACATGTGTGTTCTCAGCTTATATATATTTTTCTCCAAAATAAAAATCCTTCAGAGATTGATCAAAAAATTAAGTCTCTTGGCTTTTTACATAACTTAATTTTGAAACTTTACTGGTAAAATTGTTATAATACCTTAAGTCATGATTTAAAAAACAAAACCAATTACTTAAAAAATGTCAAAGAATTTTATTTGATATTAGATGGGGTAAAGTAAAACCTCGTAAAGATTTATTCATATAAAATTGGGATGACAAGTTTTGAAGTCAATCTCCGAAAGGTTCTCAGGTTCTTATATTGCCAATATTTCTAAAATTTTTAGTTTTTTTCATGAGTGGTTTGTTTATCAGCAATCCTTTGAGATTTCGATTAGACTGAAATTTAGATTTCAATTTCAATTAGAATGCTGAAAATGTTAGAAGAAAAAAATTAAGTTTCTGGATTTCCTGACATTTTAGGTAATGGGAAATTAAATTTTATGCATACATGTGAATTCTCATGACACGGGAAAAAAGAACAAATGTTATTATATTAGACCAAATTTGATTCAAAATTGGGATCTGATACTTTCTTTTTTTAATTTTTCTAAAATTTATTTATTGAGAGAGAGAGAGAGAGAGAGAGAGAGAGAGAAAGCATGAGAGAGGGGCAGAAAGAGAGGGAGAGAGAGAAAAATCTGAAGCAGGCTCTGCACTGTGAGCATGGAGCCTGACATGGGGCTCAAACCCACGAACAGTGAGATCATGACCTGAGCTGAAACCAAAAGTCAGATACTTAACCGACTGAGCCACCCAGGTGCCCCAAGATCTGATACTTTAAAAGCTGTAGGGCTTTGGGCAAGTTTTTTGATAGATCATAAAATGTATTTCTTGATTTGTGAAGTGAGGCTCATAACCCCAAGACTTCCTAGACAGAGAGGGCTCCAATAATTTCTAATTGACAGCTACATTCACCCCACAACTTCCTAATGTTTTGCATTTGGTGACTTGGTTGCAGCTGATTGAACCAGCGATCCCTGCTTAAGGGACCTGGCATCACAAGTCTGTCCAGTGAAAATCTCCATGTCACAGCCAATTCTTTGAACCCATCATGTCCACACCTTTAGAGAACTGAAATTCTCGACATGGGAAGTCAGCTACCAGGACTCCATTGCTCAGAGAGCTAGTGCATTGTACTGAAAAGGCAGAACAAGGTGAGGCATGGTGAAGACCTCAGATTCTGGGATGAGAATGCCTCATTTGGAAAACTGTCTTGCCAATTCCCATCTAGGCAAGTCTGGATAAGATACTTATCTTTTCCTCTGTTTCTTTATCTATAAAATGGACTTAATAATAAGAGTATTTGCCTAATAAAGTTATTCTGTGGATTAAACCAAACAATATATGAGGAATGTTAGCACATAAGGGGTATTGAACATGCTCTACAAATGGCTAAGCTCTTGTTATTGTTAATATTGTCATTTCTCATGTAGTCTATCAATGCAACCCCATTACCTTAGCGCATCTAGTCACTGCAGCCTGAAGAAGATAAAATTACAGGAAATTGTCAGGGAACTTAGAGACTGCCTATGGCCTTCATAAATCCTCACTCTCTCCATCCTATTTTGCTCCTATGCTACATTTTTATAATTTAGTCGATACAAAACTTCTAGTAAATTTTTCTGAGCTTGAAGGCTGGGCAAGAGTCCCTTTCCTACCATATGCTCCTGTGACTACTTTGTTACAGTGATGCCTGGATTTAAATGTGATGTTAAGTGTGTTACTTAAACTATCTGGAAAATGGAAATAATATTGTTGTGTTTATCACTGTGATGGTATAAACATTAAATAAATTGTAAGTATATATTTACATATAATATTTAGCATAATTCCTGTCAAATACTAAATAATTGACAGAGCTACTCTGTATATTTCTATGTTATTTATAAGCATGATTACTGAAATATCCTATTCAGTATTTTGTGATGGAGTAAATGTACCAATCGGAATATGAAATCTAAGTGGAGAGGGACACTGTCTTGGCCATCACTTAATGTTAGCAAACTTTTGTAATGACTTAGTCCCAACTGACCTGGAACCACTCTACTCTACGGGTGCTGCCCAGATTTTGCCTAGATTTGGCACACTTTTTCTGTAAAGGGACAGATAGTAAATATTTTCAGACAATATGTTCTCTGTTGACACTACTTCCCCATCACTGTAGAGTGAAAACAGTCATAGATGATATGTAAATTGTCGGGTATGGCTGTGTTACAGTAAAACTTTATCCCCCAAAACGCACTGCAATCAGATTTGAGCTGATTGCAGATAGTTCGCAGATCGCTCACAATTAGAAGATTATATGTATTGTTATCTACTCGCCTTGCACATAGTGAATTTCTTTCTTCCTTAATTTTTAAATATATGATCTTGCTTTTTGTTTTCTTGGAGCATTTTAAGCCTACCTTAGAATTTCTATATTTTCTTACTTTATACTAATAAAAACAGTAAAAAAAAAAAAAATATTCTAGTTATATCTGAATAAAAGTTACCTATTTTGGAACTGGAAAAGTCATCAAGATCAATGATTTTTAAGCTTATTTTAAGACCATTTGTCAAAAAAAAAATGTATCAAAGGTTTTGATTAAAGATGGAATGGAAGTCTTGAAGCCCTACCCAGAAGCTCTCCAAGGATAGTTTGGGAAACATGGCTTGAAGTCAGGGTACACACCCAGAATTCCACAGAGGCAGAGCAGGAGAGATAAATACGTGACAGTGGTTCAGTGCAAGACAAGTTGGGGAGGCAGGAGTAGGGCATGAAGTATGCATTGATTATAGAAGCAACAGCTGCTAACACCAGCTGATTGTTGTACTAACAGAATTTGGATCTGTTTTGCTGGATAAACTCTTTTTTCTAAAAAGTCAAATTTTTTTTGCTCAGGATCAAGGTTCTCATTTTATGGGTAAGAATATGGAAGATCTGAAATCATGACTTGGGTAAAGCTGGCATATATTCTTTGACTTCAGTGTCCAAATGCATTTTTCACTAACACTTTGTGATTTGGGAAGAGAACTGGGCTGATCATGTAGTGGGTAAGAGCAGACTTTGCAGCTGGGCAGATTTGTTCTAGAAAGCCCAGCTCTGGATCCTATGATATCTCATTCTTCATTTGTAACATAAAGGGATAAGTGCATATTTCCCAGGGTCATAGTGAGGGTTAAATGGGATAGTGAGTACAAAGCACTGAGTCCCATTTCTGGCATACAGGAAGCACTTGATTAACGGTGCTAGTATTAAAATTTAGAAGGTAGTGAAATTTTTCATGAGTTAGTGTGAAAATATAGGTCTAATTCATTGGCTAAGTGTAACTATTCCTATATACGCATTTTTATCTTTCTGAGTCAATAGACTAAATGTCTCTAAAAATTATTACACAATCAGAATTGCTTAGTTATGTTAATTTTCTTTTTTTTTAAAGCTTCTCGCATTAAAAGTTTTTAATGTTTTTTTTTTTATTTTTGAGAAAGAAAGAGACAGAGCATGAGTGGGTGAGGGGAAGAGAGAGAGGGAGACACAGATTCTGAAGCAGGTTCCAGTCTCTGAGCTGTCAGCACAGAGCTGGATGCAGGGCTTGACCCTATGAACCACGAGATCATGACCTGAACCGAATTTGGACACTTAACTGACTGAGCCACCCAGGCTCCCCTAGCTACATTAGTTTTTAATAAAGAAAGCAACTACAACAAGGTGAGTGCTTTTGGAAGTTCCCAAAGGTGGATGGAAAGAGACTCCAGGCCTCCACATATGTAACGCTGACAATTCACGTGCAACCAAAGTGGTTCAGGGGAACTTATCTGTCAAGTGTCAGTGAAAAATGAAGTATCTCAGTTTCATGTGTAATGTTGTAATGCTTAATCTAGATGAGAAAGGGACTACACCTCAAAATAAGCAGACACATGACTATATTTCACCACAAAAGGAGACTGAAAAGAACTGTCATGTTGAGGGAACATATGGCTTCTTGTAAATTATGTCATGTTGAACAATGGTTTTAATGAGAGACTTCCAATAAAATAAAAGCCTTTGAAAAGACCTCTTTCTTCCTCTTTAACTACCAAAGAAAATCCCCAGTCTTGCTTCAGGGAACTGAATTTCCTGTTTGTTATTTCTTAGAGCTACAAGCTGTTTTTATTGAATGGCAATTCCAACTTCAGGCAGTAATGAAAAAGGCATATACCACCAAAGCACTGTAATAAAAGGATTTTGTAGATGATAGAGGACATTATCTGAATTAAATAAAGGTTTCAAAAAACAAATCACCATGTTCATGTTTCATTTCCTAAAATCAAGTATATAGCTCACCATTAGAAGCAGGATATAAAACAAGAAGACCCCCCCAGGAGTCCTTGGCAGAACATTCTCTTTTTATGGTACTCTTTAAACCTAATTATTTAAACAGTGATCAGCTCGCTTAAATAAATTATCATGACCTATTCATAATGATAATCACTCGAAACAATAGAACAGAGTAAGTATCAAACCAACAGCACAGTTGTGTTTTATAATCTAGTTGTATGAAAAATTCCTAAGAAATCAAAATAGTAATATTTATTACATTTTTCATTTAAATAAATTCTTACATTGGCTGTGATTTCTTGGGTACTGTAGCAGAAACGGATATGAATAATACCTGGGCCACTTAAAAAGAGTGATAAAGCTGTGCCCATCAAGTAGCAGGTCTGGAAACAAATGACACTGTGATGTTGTTAAGTAAGGAAGGATTTAATGGAGGAACTGGATGCTCCTGAAATCATTTCAAAGGCTGAGAAAAAGACTCCAGTCTGGGTCCCAGGAATCTGGCAGCACAAAGATCTGCCCTGATAAGGTGGCTTGTACCTCTGCCATTGTCAGAAATGTGAGTAATCAAAAGGATACCTTGGAAATACCAACTTTAAGGACCCATTGCCTTCTAAACAAAGGAGCACAAACACTCCTCCAAATAGCCAAAATGTTGACAAATGGAAAATGGAACTCTGACCACTAGGCTCACTATAATGCCCCTAAACACTCAAGAAACTGAAGATGGCGCACCAGAATTAAGCACTGCTACAGAAAAGCTGTTTGGGAGGTCCTTTGAAGGTAAAACTGTTTTTGAGACATGATGTTTTCCCCAGGGTTGGCTCAGTGCCTGAGACATCACAGGCAATACAAACACGCCTAATTAAATTAGTTCTAGCAAAACTATTAATTGTATTGATGTGGAATGGAAGGTCAAGATTCTTAGTGGACAAAATTATACAGCAGGCTCATGAGGAAAATTCAGAATAAGGCTCAAACCTGGGCTCCAGTGCTCAGAGCAGCCTGTTGAGAGGTTGAGAGGTCTGGCTTCAAATGCGTGACTACCTACCTACATACACACTAAACTTGCTTTGTCTTCTCAGTTAAGTTGTCCCCTTCAAATACTTAATAGAAAATCTTCATTTATGTATGTGATCTTTGCAAACTGGCATTGTCTCTAGGCCCTGTTAGGCCTAGAAAATATTCAATAATTGAATATATTTTCAAGAATCTGTTATTTTTTTTAAGTTACAGTATAGTCACTTCCAAACCACACTTTCTGAGCATGAGACCATTCAGAATACAGATTTTTTTTTTTTTACTGACTACCTAGTCATGTAAAATTTCAATTATAGTTTAAGTAAGTGGCAAATCAATAAATTAAATTAAAATATAATACTTGGAATGTCTAATTCTAGAGAGTTTAATTAGAGCTAGACTGCACATGAATATATGAAAAATGATTTAAGTGTATATAAAACTATGATCTTCTTTGTGGATATGAAGCAACATTTTTTAAAGTCAGCCCTCTAAAATAACCTAAAAATGTGTTCTGGATACTTAAATATACTAAAATTATAAGGGAAATTCTTCAAAAGAATGGAGAGTGACTCTACTCATGAACTTGTGTTATGTAATTATACAGAATTACTTATAAATATATTATGAAGTAATAATCTTAAAAACAAAGGAGAAATAATATTAAATACATAAGAGAATTTGAGAAGCAAGAAGTAGGACATTTCAAATATTTAGGGAAATAGTTTTTAAGCTTATTTAAGATGAAGAGTAATTTATTCAAGGTTAATTGCTTGTGACAATGACTATGGTTGAAGGAGGTGTGGGAGTTCTGGAGTCCTACCCACTACCTATGCAGAGAGCAGTTTGGAAAACATAACATAAGGGCAGGATAGATACTCGGATGTCGACACAGGCAGTGAACGAAATGTAAATGGGTGACTTCTGTTCAGTGCAAGGTAATGAAAAGTGGTAGGAATTAGGAAGTCAAAAGTGCATTACCAATTTAAAGGGAGCAGCGCATCCCAACCGGCTGTTGCACTGAGGGAATGTGGTCCTATTTTGCAAGATGGCTTGTTTTTTTAAGAAAAACTAAAAATATTTTCTTTTTACTCTTTTCTTTTTGTTATTTATAGTATTTTAATTTTGACCTGCAATTAATTTTAAAAATTAGACACAACAAAGAACAGCTTTTGAGTCAGCTGCCAGTTAGCAATTTGTACTCAAGAGGGTATAGATAACAGAATGGAGAGTCAGAAATCTTCATGACTTGGGGCCCCTGAGCGGCTCAGTTGGTTGAGTGTCTGACTCTTGATCTCAGCTCAGGTCATGATCTCGCGGTTCATGACACTGAGCTCTGCATCAGGCTCTGTGCTGACAGCATGGAGCCTGCTTGGGATTTTTTTTCTGTCTCCCTCTCTCTCTCTCTCCTCCCTCCTCTCTGCCTCTTCCCAATTCACTCACTCTCAGTCTCTAAATAAATAAACAAACATTAAAAAAAGATAAATCTTCTTGACTTGAGTAAGTCTGGCATATAGTCCTAAGACCTCAGGATCCAAATGACAGTTCAAGAACACATTATTTTTTATGAGAAGAGGTTTGAACTAATCCTGCAGCAGTTAAGAGCATGGATTTTGTAACTGGACAGAACTTTCCACAATTCCAGCTCTGGATTCTATGGTGCCTCAGTTTGCCTATTTCTAACATAATATTTATAAATGCGTACTTCACAGGGCTGTGGTGACGATGAAATGGGATAGTAAGTGGAGAGCATTATCCGCACCCCTGTATACAGTAGTCACTTGATAAACTGAGCTATTACTAAATTCTAGATAGAAATAAAAAATTGAGTGTGAGTCAGTGAGAAAAGAGAAACTACAGATCTAATCAGCTTCACTGGGTAAGCATGAACAGAAATATACCTGTTTTTCCCTTGGATCTAAAGGATAAATTTCTCCAGAACTTACTGCATAGATCAGAAATATATGATCATGTATTCTTTTGCAATAAAACAAACACTTACCCATAGGTTTATGTGGATCTTTCTAAAAAGAGATGGGATGAGACTACAGTTCACCACACAGATAACACTGAACATTCAAGTACACCAAAGTCATACGTGAGAACCCATCTAGCAGGTAACAAATGACATATTGAATGTCTCAGCTTCACTCTTCCTATTCAACACCTGTTTAATGCAGAGCAAGAGGAAACTGCAGTTCAAAATGAGCAAGCAAATGAATGTAATACTCTACAAGAGTATTAAAAAAATATTGAGGAAACATGGTACTTATTATAAATAATATCATTGAACAGGGCTTTAATTATAGATTTTCAATGAAATGAAGCATTTGAATAGACCTCTTTCTTCCCCTTTAACTATGAAAGAAAACTCCCAGAACTCCATAAAGGCACTAATACATATGCTGACTATATGTCTTATATTAACTAGTGTTAGTTTTTATTTATTATATTATATTAGGTACTATTAGTTCATATTAATTGAATGTTCCATGTTCCATTATAGTATATTATTTCATATTAATTTTTGAAAATTATCATCAAATACATAAAAAATACAATGTATGATCTATTCTGTATGCTGAATTTTACATGAAGACTTTCTGGAAAGGAACCTTGTGTTTTGGGGGGTTTTATTTTAGATTTTATTTTTAAGTAATCTCTACACCCAATGTGGGCTTGAACTCACAACCCTGAGATCAAGAGTCACAAACTCTTCCAAGTGAGCCAGCCAGGCGCCCCAGGAACCTTATATTTTATCAAAATTTTTTTACAAGAGTCTAAAATAGAGTACAGCAAGAAAGTCTCAAAGTGCCCTCCTGTTCTTTATCTAACTCTTTCCTGAAAGGTATCTTGCTATGCTGATTCTTATTTGATAATGTTGTTAACTTCCTTCCTTGGCCCATTGTTCTTACTTTCTGTGTGTTGGTAGTATTTTTGCATTATCAGTCAATTCTCATGGTTTATCTATTTTTCTTGTGCACTGAATTACAAATGTGTTTCTCTAGTCCTGACTTTTTGCCTGAGCTTCGGTTTCATATAATCAGAATCTGCCCCCAACATGACCAAGACTTAGCTCATTTATAATGTATGCATTCATCATGGTCTGGGCTGTGTGTAACTAACTCCTCAGCCTCAGCTCCTCATACTTCTTGCTTCTCACTTCGACACCTGGTTCAGTAAAACTGAACTCTGTTCTAATCTGAAGTACATTTGTTTTTATCTAGTGGCATTGAGACTTTACCTGTTTCGAGTTTTAACTCACCACCCACTAAGCTCTACGCTCCTTGAGGAGCAAAGCCTTATTATTCACCTTTGAAATCCCAATGCCTAACTTAGTATTTAATACTTATGATAAAAACATTGTCGAATTGAATAGGACCAACTAAAATTTCTCTATTTCAAACCTACATCTGACATTCACAGCTCCACTGCCTACTGGAAGTTTACTGGGGTATCCTAAAGGAAAAGTGTAATACTCTATTCTATCCATAGGTGGTATAATACTCTACTCTACTCATAAAACTAAGGAAACAAAAGGTGTAAATGGGCTTTAGGTACAATTGAGCACAAAGATTAAATTTATAATTTTTAAACTAAAAATTAAGTCTACCCTAAGACTTAATTATATAAAGACTTTTAAATTATATTTACATCTATTACATACATATAACTATAATTATATTTAAGACTTTATACATATAATTTAAGTCTATTTTATATATAAAATAGTAACTGTATAAACTTTCATTTGCCGCAAATTGTAAGCAAGGAGAAAAGAAGACAGTCTATTAAAGTGGGAGCTCTTTGAAGTGAAGTTTTTCTGTCTTAAATAGTCAAGATACCTAGGGTTACCTACAACATTTCATTGTCTTACATTTTCCAGACTTTTCATTTTCATATAAACTTTGTGCTAGTTTTATCCAGACCATGTGATGGTCTTTCCCCACAACAGTTAAGGAAAAATAAAAGTTCAGTACAGACAGCTCAAATCCCTCTTTTTAAAAAAAATCACATTCTGTGGGTAATGTATAACAAGGATACACAGCATTAGATGTGAAAAGTTGACTTTTTTTCATGCTGATATAATTATTTTAATGCAAACACAATTTCTCCCTAGATCTAATTTATAGGAATAAACATTATTTATTTAGCTATGACCTTAAAGTAGCAAGTGGCTTATTAAATGAAATGTTATAGTACGAAATCATTAAAAACCAAAATTGTTTATTACTCAAGTTATCAAATAATATGGCATTCACATTTTATCTGGGTTTTCCAGTTTATCAAGGCTTACTGAAAATACCTGTTTTTGTAAAAATCTTCCTACATGGTTAAAAGAAATTTTTTCTAGTCCTCAGAATTATTATTTCCCAAATAATAAAATTTTTTGTCACAGCCTGGAGCCTGCTTCGGATTCTCTGTCTCCCCCTTTCTCTCTGGTCCTTTCCCCTTGCACTGTCTTTCCCTCTGTCTCAAAAATAAATAAATATTAAAAATTAAAAAAAAATCACAACCAAAAGTTCCACAAGATTTTACCTTTGCTTTCTTTCTTAGGTAAACCAATTTTACCATGTTTTATATGTCATTCTATATACTCACATTCACTTAAAAGCACACATACACAGACACACACACACACACATTTATAGGCACAAGGGAGGCTTGGGGGTTACTAGTTTTGTTTTTACAAACTGAGGTTATGCTGTTTCAGCAATGCAACTTGTGTTCTTCCTGAAAACATATGCTGTGCATTCCTCCATGTCCATAGGTATAGATCTAACTCTAATTTTAATAGAAACATGGTGAACACATCACAGTATATTCAACATTCCTCTTTCCATGAATAATCAAGTTGATTTCAGCATTTTGATGCTCCCTACCCAAAATGCTGCCATAAAAATCTCTTCCAGATACACTTAATGTGGACTTTTTATATCTCTGGAATTTATATTTAAATGAGGAAGTGCTCACTCAAGGGTATATTTATAATTTTTGTCTCATTTTGTTAGTGAATTCCTCAGAAAGCAATAATAATTTGTACTTCAAACAATGCACGCGAGTTGCCCTTCTTCACATTCATGGCAGCATCAGATAGTATACTTTTTAACTTTGTCAACTTTTTAACTTTTACATTATCAATTAATGATAATATCCCATTGTTGCTTAAATTTGTACATTCTCAATCACTGGAAAGGATGAGCATCTTCTCATATTTATGCATCATTTAGATTTATTAATCTATTATTTCTTTAATGTTAACTCTTTTTTATAATGCGTTGTCTTTTCTTATCAATTTTAATACCTATAGGAATATTACTGATATTCAATTTTTTTGTATTGTCCTTCAATTTTCCACATATGAGGCAATTTTTTTCCTTCCTTCTCTCATTTGTTCTTTGAATACTAAAACTTTAAATATCAGGGGACACAAAGACTGACACAATTCAGGCTATTATGGTGGAAAATATTCCTACCTTTCTGAGTGTACTTCATTTACACCTTGTAGGTAGTTCATTTAGTCCAGGATATGCAGTCAACTCCATTTATACTCTATGAGGGAAAAAGGAGGTTTAGGAGAGAAAATAGACAAAGTGGGTAAAACAACTCACAAAGAATACCCTAGACTACTAATTTATATTTCCATATTTTTGTTGATTTATACATATATTAAAGCATATAAATCTTAAATGTACAGTTTGATAAAGTTTTACAAATAAAACATGCCTGTGTAACTGCCACTAAGTTTCAAATGTAGAACATTATCACATCCCAGGAGCCTCCCTCATGCCTCCTCTCAATCACTACCCTGCCAAAATAAAGTACTATTCTGATTTCTCTAAATATAGATTAGTTTTGGCCTGTTTTGAATTTTATTCAAATGGAATCATTCAGTATGTACTCTCTTCAGTCTTGCTACTCTCATTTAACATCATATTGGTGAGATTTACCAATGTATTGACAGAAGTTCATTAGATTAGAAATCCATGTGTGAATAAACCACAACTTAACTAGAATTCTTCCGATGACTGCAATTTGGGTTGTTTCTCACAATCTTTGCTTAATTAAAGTATTATGTCATTTACACTGAATGAAATTTCTTATCTTTTTGTTTAAATCTCCCAAATTACTATTTGTTTTATGGTTTTCCTCATCTCTTTGTTGTCCCTTTTTTCCCTCCTTTTCTTTCTTTTGGAATAATGAAGTTATTTTTCAATATGACATCTCCTTTGTTTATAGTTATATATTCTTTTACTATTACTTTATAGGTTATCCTAGAGATAAAACGTTCTCTTTTCTTTTTTTTTTTCTTTCCTTCCCTTCCTTCCTTGCTTCCTGTCTCTCTCTCTCTCTCTCTCTCTCTCTCTCTCTTTAGGACAAAGAATACATTGTTATTTTTTAATGTGGCTTAAATACAGATTTTCCTCTCTCCTGGGTAAAAGATTAGCTGTGTGTTAAAATAACAGAACTACCACATATGTGACTATGACAAATAAAACCAGCTACAAAAATTAGAAATGAAAGACAGACGTCTGCTTTCCTTAAAATGTCTAAAATGATAAAAGATAGTTTAAATAACAAACAACTTTGAAAAAGATAAAATGTTTTCAAGTCCACTGATACAGATGAAATACACTTTACTTGGAATCCACCATTTTCAATGATGGCAGAATAGGACACTATTTGTTCCATTCTATTATTACAATAGGGCATCTTTTTAAATAATAGCTTGTATTTATAACTTATCAGCAATAATACAGTCAATATTTTTGGCTATATGCCAATGGAAGGAAGAAGAAGTAAAAAAAAATCCTCTAAGACATAACTTCTCTGGAATGCACTGTATTATTCTGACTTTATAATTTAGCAGAAAATGTACCTACCTAAAAAAAAAAAATCTGCAACTGATGAAATTATAGAAATATGTGTCTTCTAATACAACATGGCAGAAAGCTCCCTAACTTTATATGGGATGTACTATCCCTTAATCAGAACTGGAAAAGTTAAGTGTCCTTTACCTGGTCAACTTAAAGGAGAGGGGTCCTCACTTTAACCTATGCTGACACAATGCTCTCCCCAGCAGCCATGTCTACTCTGTTCAAAAATATTATCGGGGCGCCTGGGTGGCGCAGTCGGTTAAGCGTCCGACTTCAGCCAGGTCACGATCTCGCGCTCTGTGAGTTCGAGCCCCGCGTCGGGCTCTGGGCTGATGGCTCAGAGCCTGGAGCCTGTTTCCAATTCTGTGTCTCCCTCTCTCTCTGCCCCTCCCCCGTTCATGCTCTGTCTCTCTCTGTCCCAAAAATAAATAAATGTTGAAAAAAAAAAATTTTAAAAAATATTATCAAGTTTGTGATTTCTGGTCTCCAGGAAAGACAAGGGTGATTGTGAAAATCAATTACCATTATAGGAGACGTCTGACATAGCAATAAAAACCAGGTCACAAACTGTTTCTGCCAAAAACCACTTGCAGAAACCTGGTTAAAATCACTAAGTGGATAACCTTTATTCAAAAGCAAAACTATTATACCTTTAAAAAACATACAGTTGGATTAAACCTGAACTTCCAGCCTGTGAAAAGAGGCTATCAAGCTAGTGTGAAATGCAGAGAATGCCACTGACCTCAACAGAGGACCCTGAGGAAAAGAAACATTGTTAAACAAGTGGGAAGCCTCTCAGGCTCTCAAGGCTTCTGAAGCCCAGCACAAGAGGGGTACACGTGAAATTCTAATACAACAATGGTGCTGGTGGACATGGGGTTCTCTTAAAGAATAATATGAAACTAGATGAAAGTAGATACCAGAATTGCATCTATTCTTATGCTTTCATGTAGCAGATAAGACAAGGAAAAGGTCACAGTCTAAGTGGAGCCTAGTTCTAGCAATTTTAACATGGCGTACAGTATTAACATACCCCTCACACTTACTTTAAAAGAATATCTGCACTGAAATAAGAAAGCAGATGTAAAAGAAGTAACAAAGCACCAGGAATTCTGGTGCTACAGAGAAGAGGATGGGAGAACAGGAAGCTTCATGACTTGAGTAAGGCACAGATGGGTAGCATAAGTTCTGTGACTTCTTGTCCTGGAGTCACAGTTTTGGGTTCTGTTTGGGTCTCAGCTTCCTTATTCATAAGAGAAGGAAGTAAACTGTGTTTCATAGTCTTGTGATGAGAATTAGGTGAGGTGACTAATGGGATGCACTGAGCTCCATTTCTTACATACATTAATCACAATAAATAAAGGTATTAATAAATTTTAGATCCAATGAAAATTGGATGTAAGTTAGTGAATACAGAGAAAGTACAGGCCACACTACCTCACTGGGTAAGTATGACTGTGGACATGTATTTTTTTTTTTTTTTTTACCAGCACTTAAAAGGCAATATTACTTAATTATATAAACCATATTAACTAATATTAATTATATTTGCTATATTAACTACTATTAGTCAATATTGAATGCACATCCTATTAAAATACATTATTATATATTAATTTTGCATTCTGAAGTTATCTTCAAATAAATAAAAGTATAATCCACGATTTGTTTTTTATGCAGCTTTTTGCATAAAGATTTTCTGGAAAGAAACCTTACATTTTTTTTCTATCTTCTTAAAAGGATTCTGTAACACAAGATCCTCTGGAAATGCCCTTGGTGTATTCTATTTTTTCGTTACCAAAACTATTTCCCAAAAGATTTCTTGCTTCTCTCCTGACTCTTAATCAGTGGTGTGGTTAACTTCCTCCCTTGGCCCATTTTTCTTCACACTTCGCCTGTTTGCCATTCTTCTTTTTTTAAATGTTTATTTATTTTTGAGAGAGAGTGGGGCAGGGGAGGGGCAGAGAGACAGGGAGAGGATCCCAAGCAGGCTCCACACTGTCGGCATGTTGGTCTCTATCCCATCAACCATGAGATCATGACCTGAGCTAAAATCAAGAGTCGGATGCTCAACCAACTGATCCCCCCAAGGTGCCCTGACTGTTTACTGTTCTTACATGACCCATATACAGTCCTAGCTTATCTACTGTTCTCATCCACTGACTCACAAATGTGTTTCTCTAATCCTGACATTTTGCCTGAGCTTCAGATTGATATAATCGACATCTCCTCCCAAAATGACCAAGACAAAACTCAGCTATAACACACATTTCTCAGCATCCACCACTCACACTTCCTGCTTCACACACATTATGAAAACTGATCTCTGCTCTTGTCACAAGCACATTTGCTTTTGTCTCATGGAGTTGAAATTTTCTCTCTCGAGATTTATCTTACACACTAGGCTACAAGCTCCTGGTGATCAGAGCCTTTTTTAATTAATCTTTGAAAGTCCAGTACCTAACTCAGTATTTAATATCAATAACAGAATCATTGTTGACCTGAATTACAATATCCTGGTAAAAACTGTAATTCTTTATTCTTATCAATCTAAGGAAGCAAGCTGCTAAAATGAGGGAGGAATGGTTTAAATGTGCCTTAGATATAGTTTACCACACAGGTTAAAATAATTTTTTATATAAAACTTAGTCTTTATGTGAACAGAAGCTGAATAAGCTTTTATTTACCACAAGTATTAAGCAAAAAGAAGAGCTCAAACTCGGAGCTCTCTAAAGTGTGTTTCTCTTATTACTCAGGATCCCAAAATCACCTACAAAACCTCATTATCTCGCTCTTTCGAAGGCTGCCTTTTAGTATAAACTCAGAGCCAGTATCAGTGCCCATACGTGATCAGAAGAGGTTTCCCAAACTTTTAATTCATTGGAGAGTTAAAATCCCTGCTTTTACCACACTATCTAGATAATCTATAATAAGAATACACAGCATTTGGATAGGTAAAAAGCTGACTTTTTTCCCTGACGTTGAGCAAATATAATTAATATAACTATTAATTATATTTATAATTATATTATATTTAATATAAATATTAATTATAATTCTACTATAATTAAATATATAATATAAATATATAATCAAACATAATACTCATTATATTTAATATAAATACTGCATTTACATTAAATTTATTTGAATATTTTATTATTAATAGTTAATTAATTTAATAATTTATATTAAATATAATTAATATAAATGTAATATTTTTGGCCTAAGAATCCATTTTAACACAATGAATCAGTGTCTACATAGATATGATCATAAAGTAGTAAAGTGATTCACGAAATGAAATATCATATCACCAACTTCTTAAAGACCACAGTTGTTCTTCACTAAAGTTATCAAAGACAATATTGCATCCACATTACATCTGGGTTTCCTAACTTACCGACTTCCTGAAAACACCATTTGTTTTGTGAAACAAAACAAAACCAATTCTTACATCATCTAAAATGATCTGGTCTTGGGGCGCCTGGGTGGCGCAGTCGGTTAAGCGTCCGACTTCAGCCAGGTCACGATCTCGCGGTCCGTGAGTTCGAGCCCCGCGTCGGGCTCTGGGCTGATGGCTCAGAGCCTGGAGCCTGTTTCCGATTCTGTGTCTCCCTCTCTCTCTGCCCCTCGCCCGTTCATGCTCTGTCTCTCTCTGTCCCAAAAATAAATAAACGTTGAAAAAAAAAAAAATTTAAAAAAAAAAATAAATAAATAAAATGATCTGGTCTTTAAAATGATTGCTTACCAAATAAGAAATTTCTGTTACCCTGCAAACAGTTAAGCTCGGGGGATTAGTGTGTCATGGGCAGTGGATATTTCCTTATAAAAAAAATCTATGTGTAGGCTTTCTTCTTTGATGGTACCTGAGCAAAATTGTGAATCTGGTTAAATTTATTTTGGTAACTGATCTCTATCCCCTGACAGACGAAACAAAATGGAAAACCTTCTCTTTGGCCAGCCCTGAAGGCTTTATCTTCATTGCAAATAGCTTTTTCTTGAGTATTCATCAATTAATTTCTAACAAAATATACAAATACAGATTATGTACTCTGAAATATTTGTATCATAAGATGTCTCTATAAAAACAAAAATACCACAAGATTTTATCTTTCTTTTATTTCTTAGTAATCCATTAGTACCATGTCTTCTACATATTCATACACTCTCATAGAAACCACACACACACACACACACACACACAGGCACATGAGAAAAACTTTTGGGAGTTTCTATTTTTGTTTCTACAAAATTGACATCACACTATAGTTATCTACGCAAACTGTTTTCTCCACTAAAACATATAATATCCATTCCTCCATGTGTTTACACAATATTCCACATTGTGGACCTATCACAGCCTATTCAATATTCCTTTCTCAATGGATAATGAAATTGATTTCAGTTTTTAGATGCTCCCTCATGCAAAATGCTGCCATATAGATCTCTTACAAATACCATTTTATGGGCATTTTAGTCTGTGCTACTATATATATACACACACATGCAGAAAGATTAGAAAGAGATTCATACAAAGGATTGGCTCACTCAATTATGAGTCTGGGAAGTTGCACAATCTGTAGGTTACAAGATGAAGGCCTAGAAAAGCTGGTGGTATAGTTTCAGTCCATAGTCAAGGGTGGGAGAACCAGGAGGACCCATGTCCCAGGGCAGAAGATACAGTGGTATCATTAGGTATATATTACTCATTTTACAGATGCAGATACTGAAACTCTGGGAGGGTATGACATACCCAAGGAATAACATTTTGTAAGTGCCAGACCTAACAACAGAACACAGAACTTCTGGCTCCTAACTCAGCACTTTCCACAATACCACATTGTGCTACCATTTAAAATAAAACCAAACCAACTTTCTTGTTGGCCTACACTAATAATTTATATTTTTATAAACATTTCTATTAAGTATACATAAAGAATATACATTTTAAATGTACCGCTGGATGATTTTTTTCAAGGTAAACATACCTGTATTACCACCACCTGGTTCAAATTTATAACATGATCACCTCCCAGAAGCCTCCCTTATGATCCTGCCAAAGCTAAATCGCTCTTCTGATTTCTTTCCCTGTTTGTTATTTATTTTGTGATTTTGAACACTATACACATGAAATAGTTCATTATGTACGTACTTCTGCATTGTTTCTCTCAACATTATATTGGTAAACTTTATCTATTATAATGCATTACAGCATAGAATTTCATCATGTGAACTGACCATAATTTAAGTGTCTATTATTTTATTGACGGGTAAGTAGGCTGCTGTCTGACAATCTTTTCCTCATGATTGGAATATTTATACCACTTACATATAATGAAACTACTGACACTTTTTTATTTAAATCTATCAAATTGGTATTTGTTTGCTAATTTTTCATCTTGTATTTTTTCCTAATTTTTCTTTCCACCATCAGAACCAGGAAGCTATCCTTCAAGACACTTTCCCCTGAGTTACTATTCTAAAGTAAGTTCTCACTTCTCATTGATTTATTAACACCTCAGTTATATGTAATATGAGCCTAATTGTTATTGTCAAATCTACTTTATATTCAAAGTAATGTATGGAAGTAGATTCTTGTATTAACCAAGTCACAAATAACCATATTCTTACTTTTGATTTATTTTCATTACAATTGTAGTCCATAAAGAATCTTCATGCTTATTCTTTTCGTTAAGCCCACAAACCAACAATGTTTAAAGAAATCTCACTATAAGAAATCCACACAACCTAGAGAGTAAGGCAGCTAAGTAGAAAAACAACACTTACTAAAGGTGAAGATCAAGGATAACGGTGGAGTTTTAGAATAACAGTAATAAGATGGTGATAAGCATTCTTTTTGTCTAAAGGTAGACTGGCTAACCTAATTTAGCCTGCAAAAAATCCATATATATCATTTGTTTTGCTCAATTGGATTGGGCACATGCTGGATAGTTACAAGATTTGGTAAATTAACCATTTTAATCATTTAATCAGTCAACAACCATTTACTGAAACTACTGGGTTTCTATGATTCTAGCCCCTCCCCATCATCAACACACTATATGAATTTGAGATGTTTCTTATATCTAAAATTGTCCCAGTTTCTTTCCAGTTCCTATTCCATTTAAATCTGTAAATAGGCTCTATCATGATATAATGCTAACAGCAGCAACAACAGCAACACAAATTAAAACTCCGAAACCATCAATATCAAAATTTTCAACAGTCACATGTATCATTTTGCTTTCTTCACTTAGATATACACTGGCCTGAAAACAGAGTACTTGGAGAATTTGCATTGCTTTGCTTTTTCCCAATTCATGTATAATTTCCTCCGGAACTAACATACAACAGGTGCTTATACACAAGTTGAATTAATAAATGCATTTTGTTGATTTAGTTATTCATGAAGACATGAATGCAAACTCTGAATGTACAAAACAGAATACCATGAAGAATCATAAAGAAAAAAGTGTATCAAACATACTGCTACCTACAAAAACAAGTAAGTTCAAAACCAAAACCACTGTCACTTTGTTGTGATAAGACCAGTTAAGATTCTTCAGGTAAGTTTGAGAAAAACTTACATATCAAAAACTTCATGATATATAATGTAAATTTAAAAAGTTCAAAGTCTGCTTTAAGTTTTAGGAAACTCTATTTAAAATGATATAAATAAATGAATGCCAAAGTAAAATTCCTTTGCAGCATTAAATATACTCCACTTTTAATCATATAATACAGTACAAAGTACAACTCTTTTTGATAACTGTAGTTATCAAAAAAAAATCCCAATATGGAATACAACAAAAATAGCTCTTTAAATGTATATTCTATTACCCATGGCACCCAAGTGTAAACATAAGAGATTGGAAATGAAAGAAAACACTTTTGTTGTTGATAGTACAAAATCATCTAGAATATTTTTTTTTAAGATGAACAGAAAGACTCATTTGCCACATAATATTTTGTGCTAATTCCACTCATTTTCTGATGTAAAGCATCAGATCTTGGATATTTTCACTTCACCTTTGCTGTGGTGGGTGTGTACAAGAGAGGAGAAAAACAGATGAAGATTACTTTCAAATCTCTGTTAGTTCTGCCTATGTTTGAATGAATTCCAAAGTAGTATTGGTTCGTAAACTAAGAGACTGTGATGATTGCAAATACTTAATAATGTCATATATTCTTGTTGGGCTATCTGCTCAAAAAACCCATGAGAAACACACAATAAGGAAAGGAAACTATTACCCCCTTACATGTGGACAAACAAAATCTTAAGTGAACATACATAAAAGAATGTTCCCCAGTGCTTCCTGTATGTCTACAGAATATGTCTCAAAATTAGAAATATGTTAACTATTTTAACGAAATCCTCATCTTTTGACTTATAGTTAATTCCTCTCTACAGCTTCTCCTGCAGAACAGATGTAACATAGCTTAGTCCCCATACAAATGTTTCCGTATGGCCTGAGTTTGGATTTCAATGAAAACTGACTCTATTTTCTTATTTTATTTTGATATTAAAATGCAATATCAGCTGTAATTATATGATAATATTCTAGTAAAGAAACTATGACAATATGAAAAGGCATTGGCTCCATTATTGCTTGCATATACCATGCAACTAAGATGTTCTCTAATGTCATGTCTCAAAGATAAATCTATATTTCTGATGCTAGTGACTTGGGCTTTTTTAAGTTTATTTATTTACTTTTGAAAGAGAGAGAGAGCGCTCTCATGTATGTCGGGGAGGGCAGAGACAGAGGGCGAGAGAGAGGATCCCAAGCAGGCTCCACATTATCAGTGTGCAGCCCAAAGCAGAGTTTGAACTCACGATCTGTGAGATCATGACTTGAGCTGAAATCAAGAGATGGAAGCTTAATTGACTGAACCACCCAGGCGCCCCTGGTGCTAGCGACTTGTAAATGACTCAACCATGCTTCAACTGAAACTATATTCCAGTTTAATAAAGATTAATTATTTTAATGCCCTTATAGTGCTTACTAAATAGGAAAGATATTCCATAAACATTCTTTTCCTCTCAGTTCCCCTTATGTCTCTACTCGATTAAACAAAAGGGTATTATCCACTTCACTTTTATAGGAGCTTAGAACCTGGTAAGTGATAACATTTGTCCTAGAGAGATGTCGTTACTATTTATGTGAAGGCTGAAAACGAGATGTAGTTAGAGTAAAAATCGAAATACTTTCCTTATTAAATTTCGGTCAAGTTTTTAAAAAAATATTTCATCTAAACAAAATTAATGCACAATTTACTATATTATATGCGTGTATTTTTAAAAGATGTGCATGAAGACATGGTAAATCCCTGGTACATTTGCAAAAAGGAGGCGCCAACCAATGATACCTGGAACACTGAACCCTGTGACAATGCTTGCCTGAAGTAGAAAGACGACAAGGCTACTGAAGGCTCAAAAAAGGATATGTGGTCTACAGTAAAAATATTATAAATTTTGAAGTCTCTTGCCTTTTTAAAGGTTGGTCAAGCATTTTCTTACAAAATATTTTGTGTATTTACAGTAAATACATATTTTACGTATTACATAAATCCACTTGTAAACATTCTTTTTGAAGACATGGTATTTCTGCTGGAGAATAATGGAAAGCACTTACACTCAGGTGTGTTATTTTTGGACATACCTAATAAATTGAGTCTAATGCTCATGTTTAAATCATGTGGTGGGTGAGATAATAGCTCCCCATTTTTACAAATCGAACCAGCCAAAATAAAACGGACGAAATTCAGTACGACATAAAAAGACAAAATCCTAAACGGCTATTAAGTCTTCCACGTGACCTTTTTAAAGTTGTAGAGAGTTGTACGTCCCATATATGACAGATGTAGTTTTTGTGAAACATAGGGTATTTGGAAGATAAGAAAAAAAGTACGTTTCCTTTAATATTCCCGTCTGTATAAGTATTGAACAGTACCCGGGATGGCTAATGAATACTGTTGCTGTTTTAACAGCACTGTGTATTAAGCTACGCTTTCTTTGCCTAAATTAAAGCAGTTGGGGGCCTAGACTCCTCCCTCAATGGAGATCTAATTTACAGCAGTAGCAAAAGGGATCCTAACAGACTCAGCGTCTGATTCTCCTGTTTGCTAAGCACAATTTCCTGCCGCTAGGATGCCTTCAGAACCGAGTTGAAGTTTCTCAAAGTTGCTTAAAGAGATTTTAAGGAGCGAGGATATCAGCGGGTAGAATGCAGGCCCGCGAGCAGGACACAACTGCGGCCAGTACGCACAGGGAAACTAAAACCACCGGGAGCAAAGTGACCACGGCAAAGGCAGGGGAGGGGCCGGGTGACGGCCGGTCACGACCAACCACAACATCCCGCCGTACATTAAGATGCCCCGTGACACTCGTCCTGTCAGCTGACAGGCCCCCACGTCCACACCACCCGACGGCGTGCGCCCCACTCAGCCCCCTACCTCTCCGACCTTGCTCGTGACCTGGCCCAGGTTCAGCCACTCGCTGCTGCGGCGGCGGGCGGACTTCCCAGCTGTTCCTGCTACGTTTTGGGTGGGACGCGGGTCCCGGCTCGCGCCTCTGCCACCCCTGGGCGCGGAGAGCTACGTCCGCCTGCGCGGGGTCCTGCGTGGTTCCTGCCCAGGAGGTCACGCAGGTGGGGGAGCGGCGCAGCCCGCAGCGCGCGCGCCAATCCCTCCTGCTGTTCCCCGCCCTCGCATCCCCCTGGGCGCGCGCAACCCGAGGGAAGGCTCGCCCCTGGGGCTTGGCACGCGCACCTCGCCAAGCGCAGTTGTTTAAGGAGGACGTAGTAGTTCTAGAAACTGCAGAGAGGAACTTCCAATTGATGTGGCCCCGGATGGTTCCATTGGAAGGGGCAGTGCCCCTGACTGTCCCAGCAGACAGATCCTCCAATCAATCCTCTGTGCCGGATTGCTTACGAAAACCAAGCTTCTCAGAAGAAGCTTCTGCCACCTTCCTTCTCAGTGAGGCAGTGAAGCCTCAGGTTGCAACAGCAGCATTCCCTCCTTTTCCTGCAGCTTTCACAGGATTAATGAAAGGAACAGCCTAACTCATGCTTCAAACACGCGGCACTAGTAACCACTGTATGACACTGAGTCCAGAGTTCTTTCAGCATAACTTCTCTGCTGGCTCCGTACCAGGAAAGCCAAATGCCGATTGAACAGCTGCCCCATGGTCCCCAGATCCAGTAGGCCCATCCCTCCCTTGATTCACAGACCTGCTTCAAAATTCTCTTTTCCATGATTTCCTGTCTTAGGAATGATTCCCTAGCTTCCTCTCAACTGGAAGCCTGGTCCTATTCATTTTGTTCTATAGCCACCAATCCCCGAAACCTATCTATCTGCTCCTTTAACAAAACTCAGTTCCATCCATCTTCTTCCTTTATTCCTGACACTTCTTGTGCAGACAGCCATCACCTCTCTTCTGTGTTATCGACAATATGTCTTCTTGCTTTCTTGTTTGCCTGTATTTCTACTTAAATCTGTCAGTTAACCCAATGTCCTTTGCATAAGTTCCCGTTCAAAAGATAAGCTGCAAGAGCCTTCACCATGGACTCCCCTCCATCCTTATTTGTTCTTTTTCTCTTATCAGCATGTACCCACCACCGACACACACACCTCATTCAACAGCTTACAATTTCGTGATATGACCAGCCTCATTTCTTTCATATAATAGGTCCCTGACCTGAAGGTTTTTCTGTTTCTTCTTCTTCTTCTTCTTCTTCTTCTTCTGCTTCTGCTTCTGCTTCTGCTTCTGCTTCTGCTTCTGCTTCTTCTTCCCCTCCTCCTCCTCCTCTTCCTCCTCCTCCTCCTCCTCCTCCTCCTCCTCCTCCTCCTCCTCCTCCTCCTCCTCCTCCTTCTTCTTCTTCTTCTTCTTCTTCTTCTTCTTCTTCTTCTTCTTCTTCTTCTTCTTCTTCTACCTGGCTATCACCTACTCAGCTTTAACTTTCACCCGAGGCATCACTTTTTCCAGTGTTTCCTTAAACCACCAAGAAAGACTCCCATAGTTCCATGTACTAAATATTCTATGTTCTTCTCTGCTTGAAAATTTCCCATTTCCTCATCTGCCTATCCTACCAAATTGGAAGATCCTTGAAGTTAAGGATTGTCTGGGTCAACATGTTATCTCCAGAGGATTGCTGAGTAAATGAGACATTGATGACGCTCGAAAAGTACTTGCCTGACTAAATTGAACCTGGTAACACTGTGAATTGTGCTGATGAGGGAAGGTAGGTCAAGGGTCTGAGAGAACACAGTTATTAAGTAGATTCATGAGAGAGTTAGGAATAGGCCCATTGTTGGTGTCAGAAGATGGTTTCTTCTGCAACATCAGCTGTGAGACTCAGCTTTGATATATGAAGTTGTTAAATAACCTGTTTAAAAACTCAGCTGCTTTGTCCTCTCACTTTTTTCACCTACATATATTTAAAACCCAAGCTGATACATAATCACTGCCAATTGGCTCTACCTGCCCCACCAAGTTGTTGGAGGAGAGCATCAAGAGGACTGGACCTCTGCTTGACTTGAGAGCTGCACTTGTCTCCTCATCTCTTCCTCTGTCCGTGGAATGTGTGATCTACCCACCATTCCCATAGCTGGGGCTGTTTCAAGGACACAGCCTGGAGAGCGTAGTGTGTTATTGATACCATATGGATATTATATGTGACTGAATCCAATGAAGGCCTCTGCATAAACTTTTAAGATTCTAGCAGGTACATGCAGAGATCTACTTGTCTTGCAGCCGCCCAAGACAAGTCTTGTTCCCTTGCTTATTAAACCTCCCAATCTGGAGTGGTTTGCCTCTGTCTTTATTCCCTCTTTGCCCTCATTGCACAAGGGCCAATTTATGATCCAACGCTCAGTAACTAATCATATACAAAATCCACCATTGTTTTTCAAGTCGCTGTATAATTCCAGTTATATACTTGCTTAGCATGATATAACTCAATGGTATTATATTTAGACTACAGAATATCAGATGATGGCGAGGTCTTGTGTTTGGATTAGGAAACTGAGATTGATGTACACCATTTTCTATAATTACACTGTATTAGATTGTGACACCAAAATGTGCTACATGTCCTCACACGGCCATACTCTTGTTCACACTGTTTTCTTTGCCTAAACTGACTTGCCCACTATTTATTACTGACAAGATCCTCTTCATGATTCAGCTGAAATAAATCCAGCGATAAAGGCATTGTAAATTCCATGCCAGGAAAAGTAAGTCATCTCCAGAGTGTCACATTCATTGTTCTCTATGCCCCTTCATTGTTGCACCCATTAATCTTCATCCATACTTGCATAGTAATTGTCAGGCTGTATTTTAATAAACTTTATATGTCTCTCTCCAACATTAAAAAATGATTTATTTCTTGCAAATAAGCGACACTGACAGGCTGTGTTTGGAAAGAATGTTGCCGAACAGGTAGCACTAGAGCCATAAAGCAAATATGGCATTTTTATAAGGATTAATCTCAGTTCCACTGTGCTGTGTGAAAGTAGACAGATTCAAATGGCTACACACTGTTAGATTTCATTTACGTGTCAGTACTGCAATGACAGTACTATCTGGTCAGAGAGCAGATTAGCAGTTGCCAGGGGCAGGGGCGGGGAGATCTGTTGAATTTCAATGAACAAGAGGTACATTTTGGGGTGAGATACCTGCTTTATATTTTGCGAGAGAGGTAGGTACACACAGAACATGTTATGAAAATACTCAGAGCTCTACACAAAGAGGGTACATTAAGTATATGGAGGTTGTTATTTTAGAAGGAAAAATATAAAAGCGTTGGGCAACAGTCACATTGGTGATTCATGCCCATAAACCAAAATCTTATTTGTAGTCCAGCTTCCCAGCACTGCAAGGGGTGAGGAGGTTAAGGAAGATTTGATCCCAATTGGCTTTCTCTTGGTTAAAGTGCTGTAACAGCGAGAGGACTTTGTGCTCACACAGTCACTGTGTACTTTGGATTTACTTACAATTATGTGTGTCGTATGTGGCATTTACAAACTTCATACAATTTTAAAAATCTAAGCCCCAAATAATTTCTTTCTTAAATATCAACCCATGAAAAACTACATCCCAAGTTCAGTGTAATGTGGAACAAATCAAGAGCAAATTCTGAGATAACATGCGTAACTGTACATTTTGAGTAGCTCACAGAATTCAGTAAACATAGCAGCAACTGATGTATCAATGTATTGTTTCTCGCCTGAAATGGCTAAGTGAGAGACGGGATAGCATGCCCTAATTCCTAACAAGTCCAGAAAATGATGGGAGGCTGGTGTGGGAGGGCTAAATAAGAAAATGTACCATCAATACAACAAAGTCATTTGTGTGTGTGTGTGTGACATAGGAGTTTTTTGGAAAACAGGGGAGGTCTTGTTTGTTTGTTTGTTTGTTTGTTTGTTTTTGTGGGTACAATGCCATGGTGTCATCAGGGAGCCCTACAGTGTTGGAAAGTTTCACCAGGGAGGGATTTTCAGCTCTGCTGCGCACATCCTACAACAGACATTCGCTTAGCCATGATGGATCCATAGGTCCTCCCAGCTTGCTACTGCTTCACAGCCATTTTGGGGGCACTGGAAACTTTCTTCAAGGTGATTTTAGTCTTTATGCCTAGACCTGCCCTACAATCATTCCCTAAAAGTCTCTGCCCTTACCTATCGTTCTTCTCCCTTTTCTAAATCAAGAGGAGGGGCGCCTGGGTGGCGCAGTCGGTTGAGCGTCCGACTTCAGCCAGGTCACGATCTCGCGGTCCGGGAGTTCGAGCCCCGCGTCAGGCTCTGGGCTGATGGCTCAGAGCCTGGAGCCTGTTTCCGATTCTGTGTCTCCCTCTCTCTCTGCCCCTTCCCCGTTCATGCTCTGTCTCTCTCTGTCCCAAAAATAAATAAACGTTGAAAAAAAAAAAAAATTAAATCAAGAGGAGCCTGGTTAGGGTATGCACACGTCTTTGTGTTTGTACAGAGTGATAACTGAAGGAGAATATACTGTTCTCACCTTCTTTTTCCCCAAGATACTTTATTCACTCTCCAAATTCCCTCATCCAAGATTTAAGCTTTTCAAAATAAAAAGCTAGAACATGCTGGACAAATTTCTGTTATCTTCCTGTTGTATCTAGTCGCTCAGAGATTATACAAAGAGCCTAGTTCAAGGAAAGAAAATTTCCCCCAAATGAAGGAAACAAAGCTTAACATCTTAAAATATTATATTTTCATAATTATTGACAAGTTAAAATATCTAAAAACAAGTCTAAAAATAAACAGGCAGCACATGGATAAAAAAATTCTAAAGAATATATAAAAGGAGTCTTTTTTCTTTTAATGTTTATTTATCTTTGAGGGAGAGAGAGAGAGAGACAGGGTGTGAGTGGGCGAGAGGCAGGGAAGGAGGGAGGCAGAGAATCTGAAGCAGGCTCCAGGCTCTGAGCTACCAGCACAGAGCTTGATGCGGGGCTCAAACTCACAGACTGGGAGGTCAAGACCTGAGCCAAGGTTGGATGCTTAACCTACTGAGCCACCCAGGTGCCCCTGTAAGGGAGGTCTTACTTTAATATATATGTTTGCTCTCCTGTGGATGTGAGCCAACTTCTCTAAACTGGTCTATAAAATTATTACTAAACCAATAAACAACTTAATATATTTTGCTGGGACTCAGGGCGGAAAACTCAATCAAATGACAATGGATGCATCTGCAAAAGATAAGCATATCTTAAAAATGAAGAAAATTCTTAAAGAGAATGAAAAAACAAAACCCTAACAAGTTTTTCTAGGATTTTGTTGTTGTTTCGTGGGTGTTTTTTTTTTTTTTTTGAGGGGGAAGGGAGAGGAGGTTCTGTTACCTTTAAACCAATCATTAAAGTAAATATTAAGTAACTTTTACAGATCTTGATCTTATATAGAAACAGACTTTAATGTTTCAAGTATCTCCAGCTGGTCATGTCAAACCTCAATTATCGTTAAAGTAATTGTCAACCAATTTATTCCTTTAAAAATACAGTACTTATACAATAGAATTCTAGAAGGTCCAATGGAATGCAAATAATATATTAATAAGAATTATATTTCAACCATTTATATTTGGAAATCACTCTCTTAGGAATTATATAAAATTTTGAAAGATAACATGCATCATCAGCTACACTCAAAGGAACTCAACCCTGGGGCACCTGGATGGCTTAATTGGTTAAGCATCCGACTTCAACTCAGATCATAATCTCAGAGTTCGTGAGTTCAAGCCCTGCATTGGACTCTGTGCTAACAGCTCAGAGCCCAGAGCCTGCTTCAGATTCTGTGTCTCCCTCTCTCTCTGCCTATTCCCTACTCATACTGTGTCTCTCTGTCTCTCTCAAAAATAAATAAACTTAAAAAAAAAAAAAGAGCCGGACCAACTGAGTCACCCAGGTGCCCCCACCTAATCATATTATTAAGAGCTGAGGCTCTTGACATTGATTGCGTTTGTTTAAATGTGATCTTAAGTATGTTACAAAAAAAAAATCTAAGCCTCATTTTATCCTCTTAAAAATGGAAATAATATATAATCACTTATCATTAAGTTAGTATAAAATTTAAATAAAAAGATGCATATACAATGTTGAGCATAATACCTAGTTAATACTAATTAACAGTGATTCCTACCATACTGTTGTTGTTGGGTCATTATTACATACATGGTGAATGGAATATCTTTTTCTATTGTTGGTGACAGAGTAAACATGCTAATTAGAATATAAATTCTAAGAGGACGCAGAATCTGTGTTAGTCAACACTTAGCCGAGGATTTCTAAGTACTCCCTAACTGAGATAGAATCTTTCCACTTGGTAGGTAATGTCCAGCTTTTGCTCTAGGTTTGGCAAACTTTTTCTGTAAAGGATAAGGTAGTAAACATTTTTGGTTTTCCTTACCAGTCTTTTGCAGAAACTACTTATCTCTGCTGTTGCGAGGCAAAAGCAGTCATACACAATCTGTAAACAAATGGGTATAGCTGTGTTACAGTAAAATTTTACTTACAAGTAGAGAACACAGCTTTATTGGGCATACTAGCCACAGTTTGCTAACACATTCCTTGCAGATTACTCTGATAATTGTCCACATGTCTTCTGTAGACTGCCTGGCTGTCTCCTTAATTTTACCTATATGGTCTTATTTTTTATTATATTGAAATTCATATCAAATCTATTGGAGAAATCATCTAGGTCAGTGTGTCTACAGCTTTTGTTGAAGATGAAGTGGGAGTCCTGAGTTACCTTCCCTAGTTCTGGGACAGCTGCCAACTGGCAAGGACATGTCCTTAGTAGAGTAGACTTTGAAATGAATCCTCCGTCAGGTCTTAGAAAAATCTGGTGTCGTATTACACTTGTTTACACTTTTCTGGCAAATTAGGCTACATAGTCTGTTTCCTATATGTGGCTATGTCGTTTTATGAGACAGCATTTTTAGTTCTTAAAAGTAAATATTAATGTAAAATATTAATTTAATATAAAATATAATATTTATTTTGCACGCAGAAGTCTACTTTGCAAACTGAGACTCAAAATATAACATCCTTTACTAAACTATGCTTTTTCTTTGTTTCCAAGTTTCATTTCTGTACTTGAAAATATAAAACTACAGTAACAAGGATGGAACTATTTGTTGATATTGCTTTATGTTCCATAACTGATTGTATGAATGATATTAAATTCCACAAGTTGATAGCAATTATATTAGTTATACTGTACTATTTGTTAACATTATATATTCTATTTAAAATTATTTTATATTGATTTTACATTTTAAATTTATTTAAAAGAAGTAAAATAAGCACAATACCTATTTTATTCTTTATTCTTTATGCAAGTTTTTTGTATTCTTCTGGGAAAGCATCCATACATTTTTATCAAACATTTTTAAAGAATCCTGTGACACAGAAAAAAAAATAAAAATCCCTTTTCAGTGCCCTAGGAGTCTTCTGGTTATACCCTTACAAATTATCTCCTGGTAGGTTTTTTTTGCCCTTCTCTCTCTTTTTTTTTTTTTTTTAACATTAATTTATTATTTATTTATTTATTATTTTAAAGAGAGTGAGCGCACTCATGCGTAGGGGAGACAGGCAGAGGGAGAGAGAGAGACAGGGGTGGAGAGACAGAGAAAGAGAATCTTAGGCAGGCTCCCTGCTCAGCAAGGATTTGGATGTAGGGTTTGATGCCATGACTCCAGGATCATGACCTGAGCCGAAATCAAGAATTGGACACTCAACTGACTGAGCCACCCAGGTGCCCAACTCTTCTGACTCTTAGTAAATGTGCTCCTGACTCTTCTCTTTGCCTCATTGTTTGTCTCACTTTGTCCATAGTATTATTTCATGATTCATTCTCTGTCATGGTTTATCTATTATTCATGTCCACTGGCTCATAAATGTGAATATCCATTCCTGAACTTTTGTCTGAGCTTCAGATTCATATGATCAGCATCTCCATCCAACATCTCTAGGATGTAACTATTTTATATCACTCAGAACACACACACACACACACACACACACACACACGTTGTATTAATTTACATGAAATATTTTTCTACCTTAAAACACAGTTTTCCATGATCTGGACTTTGTCATTAGGCAAAGACGTAAGTCTCACCCTCTACTCCTCACAATTTCTGCTTCATCTTACACATTATCAAAATTGAACTCTGCTATTTTCCCATAGTACATTTTCTTCTATCTCATGGTATTGAAATTATGTCTTTTTCTAGGTTTATCTGTCAAGTAGCTACTATAAGCTCCTTGACAATCAAAGCCTTATTTATATATGAATGTCCAGTGCATAATTTGATGTTTAATATTGGTATTAAATATTATTTGAACTGAATTGAACTTAGCTAAAATGTACGAAACTCAAATGTGCATTTGATATTCACTATTGGACCTTGGGAAGTCTTCATGCAGACTGTCATACTCTACTCTTATCCATAGGTGGCAGCAAGCCTCTAAAATTAGGGGGAAATGGTCTGTGCATAGATTCAGTTGATCACAAAATAAAATGGCATACTCTATATTTTGGCCTTTACATGAAAAACAACTATGTAAACTTTAATTTTACAGAAACACTAAGAAGAGAACACAATCTATTAAGCTCCTTGAAGTGAGTGTTTTCCTGTCTTAATTACTCATTACCTCCAGAGTCATTTACAAAACCTCATTGTCTCACTCCTTCCAGCTTATTCTATGTAGAGTCTGTCATGCTGGCCTCTACATTTTTGTTCGTTAGGCATTGAGCAAAACTATGAAGTGGATTAATTTCTTTTTGTAACAATATTTTCCCTTGACTTAAGAACCTCTTTTTCTGACTATTCCTCAAGTATTTATTATTCATTCCCTAATGAATCTTCCTGAAGTACTTATCAATTAATTTGTAATTAAATATTACTTACATATTCTGAAAAATTTATACCATTGTACAAGACAATCTTTAAAAGATTAATAACAAAAATTAGCAAAGTTTTTCCATCCTTCTATTTTCTAGGTAACCAATTATAACTACATGGTATGTATCCTTCTCCATACTTAATACTTACAGAAATACACATACACACATGCATGCACACATAATATTTAGGGTAGTTCTGGTTTTGTTTTTATAAAAGTGAGCTTATGTTGTTAATATATGTATATATATAATATTTTTTTTACCTGGAAACAGATCATGTACATTTGATCAGGTCCATATGTATATATTGAATTATTTTTAATAAATTCAAAGTATTCCACAATGCATACATATCAAAATATAGAAAATATTTATGGATAACTAAGTTGATACCAGCTTTTAATAATGCCTCCCCTCAAAATACTCCTCTATAGATGTTTTATAATTTACTCTTAGAAATGGTCCTTTTGTCTCTGTGAAAACCATATATGAACAGGAACGCAAAAGTACTCATATATTTAATGTTATTGATATTACCAAAAAATGCCTGAAAAGCAAAAGTAATTAATATTCCCAACAGCATTATAAAAGCCATTTATGAAAAACTCATAGCTAATATCATACTCATTGGTGAAAGACTGAAAGGTTTCTCCCTAAGAGCAGGAGCAAGACAAGACGCCTGCTTTCACTGCTGTGATGTACTGGTAGCTTTATCAGGAGCAATTAGACAATGAAAGGAAATAAAAGACATCCAAATTGGAAAGGAAAAAGTAAAACTATCTCAATTTGCAGGTGATATGATCCTGTATATAGAAATTCTCAAAGGGGCACCTGGGTGGCTCAGTCGTTAAGCTCCGGCTTCGGCTTAGGTTATGATCTCACAGTTTATGAGTTGGAGCCCTGCGTCGGGCTCTGTGCTGACAGCTCAGAGCCTGGGGCCTGCTTTGGATTCTGTCTCCCTCTCTCTCTGCCCCTCCCCCGCTCATGCTCTGTCTGTCTGTCTCTCTCTCTCAAAAAGCATTAAAAAAAATTAAAAAAAATTCTCAAAGAATTCACGAGAAAGCTACTAAAGCTAATAAATGAATTCAGCATCATTGCAGGGTGCAAGACTAACACACACACACACATACGCACGTACACACACACACACACACACACACACACACACACACACACAAACAAGAATTGTTTCTAAATACTTGTAGTGAACAATCCAAAAAGGAAACTAATGAAGCGAATCTATGTACAACAGCATCTAAAAGAATTAAATACCTAGGAATAAATTTATCAAGAGAGTGTAAGACTAGTACACTGAAAACTAAAAAATATTACTGACAGAAATTAAAGAGACTTTAAATAAATGGAATACATCTCATGAAAAGGAAGACTTAATATCATTAAGATGTCAGTATTAGCCAAAGTAATCTATAGATTCAATGCAATCCCTATCAAAATTTCAGCAAGCTTTTTGCATAAATGGAGAAGTTGATTCTTAGATTGATATGAGTAATCAAAATATTTTAAAATTAAGAGCAAACTTGGAGGACTCACAACTCAATTTCAAAACTTACTGCAAAACTACAGTAATCAAAATAGTATGTAGTGGCATGAGAATAGACAGAGAACAATGGAATTGAATTGAGAGTTCAGCAATATACCAACACACAGTCAATTAATTTTTGACAAAGTTGCAAAGTCCATTCAATAGGGAAAGAACAGTCTTGTCAACCAATGATGCTGAGACAACTGGACATGCAAAGGAATTAGATTGGGCCTCTACTTCACACCGTCTACCAAAATTAATTCAAAGTGGATCAACAACCTAACCATAAGAGCTAAAACTACAAAACTCTTAGAGGAACACAGAGAGGTAGATCTTCAAGATCTTGAATTGAACAATAAATTCTTAGGTACGACACCAAAAGCATGAGCAACAAAAGTGAAGAAGAGATTAATCGGACTTCGTGAAAATTAAAAACCTTCATGTCTCAAAAAACATTATCAAGGAAGTGAAAATACAACCTACAGAATGGGAGGAAATATTTGGATATCATATATCTGATAAAGGTTTGATATTCAAATTATAAAAATGACCCTTACAACTTAACAACAAAAAGATGGCCCAGTTAAAAGGCAAAGAATTTGAATAAACATTGCTCCAAAGAAGACATGCAAATATGCAGTAAGTCAATAATTGAAAAGATGTTCAACAATATCAGTTGTGAGGAAAATACAATAAAGAGCACAATGAGATATCACTTCATACGTACTAAGATACCTATAGTAATCATTTGTAAAAACCTGAAAAGCAACAGAAAACAACTGTTTCTGAGAACATTGAGAAATTTGAAATCCTTGTTCATTGCTAATGGGTGTGTAAATGGTGGAGCCATTGTGAAAAGCAGTTTGGTGATTCATCAAAAAGCTAAAAAGAGAATTGCCACATGACCTAGCAATTCTCCTCCTAAGCATACACTCCAAAGAATTGAAAACAGGGACTGAGCACATACGTGTATGTCAATGTTCGTTGCAGCATATTTACAAGAGTGAAAAGGTGGAAATGATCCAAGTGTCCATTGACAAATGAATGTGGTATGTGCATAAAATGGAATGTTTTTCAGCCATAAAAAATGAAGTTTTGATCAACGCTACAACATGAATGAATTTTGATGGCGTTATGGTAAGTGTAATAAGCCAGACCCCAAAAAACAATTACATAGTTCCACTTATATGTAATATCTAATATAGGCATGTTCATAGATTTAGAAAGTAGGGGCTAGATGGAAGGGGTTATAACAGTGCTTAATGATTGTAGAGTTTCCGTTTATGGTGATAAAAGTTTTAGAAATCAAGAGTGGTGATGGTTGCACAACACTATGAATGTAATTAATGTCATGAATTGTGCACTTAAAAATGGCAAAAAAATGCATGAGCCTTTCCCTTTCTTCACATTAATGACAACACTGAATAGAAAAACTTATTAACTATCAACAATCTGATGGGTGAATAATGATATTGCTTCATTTGCACTTCTCCAACCAGTGGTGAGAGAAAATATTTTTTCATATTTACTGACCACATGTGTTTCCTCATCTATGATTTTTCCTTCATATGTTTTCTTTATATTTTTTGCCCATCTTATTTATTTATTTATTTATTTTTGTGGGGGGAAGGACAGAGAGAGAGAGGAAGAGTCAGAGAATCCCCAAGCTTTGCCCTGTCATAGCAGAGCCCAACATGGGGCTGAAAACCACGGACTGTGAAATCATGAGCCAAAATCAGGAAATCAAGTGTCGGATGCTCAACTGACTGAGCCACCTAGGTGCCCCTGTTTTGCCCTCTTTTTATATTTGTTTTCTTATCAGTTTGTAAGAACTCTTGTAATATTATGAGTGTCAAGATAATCTCCCCTATGTATCACAATATTTTTTTCTCTTCATTTATTTTTCCTTTGAAACACAAACCTTTAAAAGTCAATGAACATACTCCATACAGCTATGGATAGAAGTTGAGAGCGTTCTTAATACTAGTTTCCCAAAAAGATAACATTAGATAGATGATAGATAGATAGAGTATATAGATATAGTTTATATATATATAAGTATAGGTACAGGTATATGTAGGTATAGGTATGGGTATAGGTATAGAAAAAGGTATATTTTGGGCGCAATGAAGAAAGGAGCGTGGTGTCAGCAGCCTATTTCCTTAATCTTACACTCTTTTCATGGAAGTCGTTGAAGGCTGTCTTTTGGATTTGACTGATTACAAAAACGGCATAATTGATCTCTCCGTGGCTACGTCTTCTAGTACTTCAGGGCACCCTGCTTTCGTTTATAGTTCAAATGGAGAGCCAAAATTTTCGGTCCTTATGTGGAACCACAATAATTGTCATGTTCAATGCAAGTGTCCCAGTCAGTCCCTGAGGATCAGTCTTCTCCCTCTGCTCCCAAAATCTGTTCCCACCACCCAAAGCAGGAAGCTCCTCTTCATGGAAGGATATTCTACAGAATTTTTGTACCAAAATCGAGGTACTGTTTCTAACTAATTGAATAGTATTGTTGTTGGCAAAGGTACTTGTTAGTAATTTGTAGAATTAAATTTTTGTGTAACAAGTCAGGTCATAAGTAACCTGATTGTTACTTTTGATTTGTTTCCATTATAGATGCCATCTATAAAGAAACTTGATGTTTTTACCCTTTTTTATAAGTCTCCAAAGAAATCACAAACAAAAAAACTTTCCCATAATAAATAATCTATACTGGCTAGAGAGTGAAGATGCCACCAACAAAAACAGATAGCTTGCTAAAGATGAAGATCAAGGATGATGAAGAAGCTTGGGAACAACAGCAATCTGATGGTGATGAGCCTTCTCTTCCCTAAAAGAGGAGAGTGGCACAGAATATTTTATGCTGTTAAAGTTCCATAGATAGTATTTGTTTGATTCCAATAGAAACTTCATATTTGTGATAGTGTCTTTGCTAATAGTGAGTACATACTAGATAATCATACTTGTCAAATAATCAATTTTCATCTTTTATTTAGTCAATAAACATTTGCTGAGATTATGGAATCCTAGGATTCTACTCTTTCTCCAATATCAGCATAGTGTATGATTTGGGAAATTTTATATCCACAAAATTGATAAATTTCTTCTGCCTCCTTTGATACTTGACGAGGTAGTGAGGCTCTGTAATAACCAACATTGTAAACAACAGCAGCACTGTAGCAATAACAACAACATAATTCTCACTCAGCACTTTTTTTTTCCTTTCTTAACACGGTTTGAAAGAACAATGTATTAACATTATTTATTTGAATAAATCAGCATTAAACTTTTCCTTCTGACATATGAGTTAACATTGCCAATCATTTTACTAAGAAATACCTAATGCAGTGATATCACCTCTCACTGGTTTGTATATACAATTTGAATAGTTATATGTTTATGGTCATTATTTAATAACATGATTGTATTCGTATTGCTTAAATCATAAAATAAAAATGAAGTTTTTCTGAAGAAAAAAATGAAGTGAAGTCTGAGAATGTTTCAACTGGAACAGGGTAAGAAGAAAACAGCTTCGCATCTTTGTGTGCATTTGTGTGTGTGCAGGTGTCAATTGACTCCTGTAAATACATTTGTTTTTAAATGCAGCATGTTAACTTACAGACCTGGTATCTGACTTTTGTTTGACGTACTCTAATTTATTTTATACCATACAGCTTATTTTATCATTTGTTAAAATCCGGCATGCGATAAATCACCTCTGGTTATTATATTACTTGTGGATCAGTGATATTACTTGTGGATCAGCAATCACTCATTCATTTTTTATTAATTTTTTTATTAATTTTTTAACATTTATTTATTTTTGAGACAGAGAGAGACAGAACATGAATGGGGGAGGGTCAGAGAGAGAGAGGGAGACACAGAATCGGAAACAGGCTCCAGGCTCTGAGCTGTCAGCACAGAGCCCGACGTGGGGCTTGAACTCACGGACCGCGAGATCATGACCTGAGCTGAAGTGGGCCGCTTAACCGACTGAGCCACCCAGGCACCCCAATCACTCATTCATTTAAAAACATTTCATTCAGTCAATAGTTTCCACAAAGAGGTTTCAATGAGTAAGTTTAATCTGTCTATTCTTTAGATAGAAATAATAAATGTAATTAGTTAACCTATCCTCAGTTTTTTAAATTTTGCTTTATTTTTAGTTAATACCTATATATTTTGAGAACAGCAAAGGGAAACTTGCGTATGTATGTATGTATGTATGTATGTATGTATTTTTTAATTTATTTTGAGGGAGAGAGAGAGACAGAGGGAGAGAGAGAGAACAGAAGAGGGGCAGAGAGAGAAGGAGAGAGAGAGAATCCCAAGCAGGCTCCTCACTGTCAGCACAGAGCTCTACTGGGGGCTTGAACTTATCAGCGATGAGATTATGACCTGAGCCTAAATCAAGAGTTGGATGTTTAACCAATTGAGTTACTCAGGTGCTCTGCCCGACCATAAGTAACAACATTATATTAAGGTCTACATGTAGAATATGTAGAATATGTAGAATAACATAATTTATTTTCCCTTTTCTTATTGGCTTACTTTGCTTTTAACAATAAAAGAAATACAAATTTTAAATAAATATTTTGGAAAGTCCAATATAATTTTAAGGGCTAGAAAATATGATTTATAATGTCGACAGCCAGAGGCAACCACTGTTGCCATATTGTCTTTATTCACTTCCTTTTTTATATCCTTTTTTATATTCACTTCCTTTTTACATCATGCTTTGTCCCTCAGCATGTAACAATTGTCTGTAATGTTCTTTTGTTCCAAATTGGTAGAGTCAGAGTAGGCAGCCTTCTTATGTGGTGGCTGGATTATCTCAGAGCAAGCATCCCAAGAGAAGCAGGTGAAAACTGAATGGCTTTTTCTGACCTAGCTCAGAAGTCACATAGTGTTATTTTTACTGTTAACGATAGAAGCCACCATAAACTTCTGCACATTCAAGGCAAAAGCTGAGACTCCCACCTATCAGTTGTAAGAGAATCAAAAAATTTTGGTTTGATTTAAAACTACCACAATACAATAAGACACAACTGTAAAGCAAAACCATAACTGGCTTTATTTTAATACAAGAAAATATAAACACTTCTACAGTGGAAAAGCCTAAGCTGTTTGTCATCTCATTTCACTAAGAGCTCATTTCACTAAGAGCTCATATATTTAGTATGTGAGGATTTTTATAAACTTTCCTAATAAAATTGGAGGTCATGGTAGCAATGCTGAAAAGGGAACAGATTTTAGAGATACTTTAAGGGTAAAAATTTGAAATGTTGCTCCTTATATTGTTCTGAATGACAGCTAAAATTACTGAGAATTTGCTTTGTGCCAGGTAATTTCAAATATAATGATATGTGTTACCTCATATAGGTTTCCTAAGATACTTGAAAACATTGTGAGACTGTGGAATATTCCGTAATAGAATGAATTGGATCTGACACATTTATTTTCTAGAGATGTCCATTATATATCAAGAGAAAAAGGAAACTCAACAGTTATATATACACTATGTGTATGCATATATAATATATATAATAGAAACATGTCTAAGGATACTTATCAAATTGTTATACTTGGTATCTTCAGGAGTTGAGATTGGAGTAAAGAAAAGCACTTAATTTTTTTATAGAATTGTTAGATCAAATTGTTAGAACACACATACATTGCTTCTGTAATAATAAAACAAATTAATGTATTTTTTTTTGAGGGAAAGAATTGAGACAAAGGAAAATTGAAAGTAAGAAATGTAAAAGGAAGCCAGGAGTCTAACCAGGGAGACATGCAAGACTTTTAAGCCAGAGTACAAGGTGCTTTAAGAACTTGACGGAAGGAATGTTAGATCCTGCTGTCTTTCTTTCTTTCTTTCTTTCTTTCTTTCTTTCTTTCTTTCTTTCTTTCTTTCTTTCTTTCTAAATGTTTTATTTTATATTTGAGAGAGACAGAAAGATAGAGCACGAACAGGGGAGGGGCAGAGAGATGGAGACAATCTGAAGCAGGTTCCAGTCTCACAGAGCCTGATGCAGGAGTCGAACCCACGAACCGTGAAATCATGACCTGAGCCGAAGTCAGACACTTAACCGACTGAGCCACCCAGGCACTTTGATTCTGCTGTGTTCTCAAGAAGAAGTTCTGGACAAAAGCATGGTGAAGGAGCCCACTTGCGCAAAGACATGGAGAAAAAACCCTGAGAACTAAGAAAGCTGGCCAGGTTCAGTTTTGTAGAGGCAAAATGTCACTGAGCAAGAGAATGGCAAGTAAAGACACTGGATAAGCTGGGATGAACTCAGTTGTGAAGGCTTTGCATTTGGGCAGAATAATTTTTTTGAAATATTATGCTAACTTCTCTCTCCTCCCTCCTATATTTTTGCCTTTTATCTCTTTAGACATTAAGTACATAGTTCATTGCTTTAAGGAGAATTCTGAGACACAAAGCTAGAATATACTGAGAATCTCAGCTTTTGCTTTAATTTTACAAATTCACAGGAGAATTTAGCAAATTACAATTCAGAATGAAAAATGTGTACTTCATGGATAGAATGATACCCTTGTACCTATGTACTTCCTGCAAAAAATATTCCATGTGGCCGGAAAAGAAAAAAAGGTGGGTAATGACACATGCACAGAGATCGTGGGTTAGAGAGCTGGTCATGTTCTCTGTCATCATTCCAATGGTGAAGCAGGACTAGAGAAGCAAATACCTTATGACTGATTATTATTTTTATATTAACATTTCTTTTATCTTGTCAAATCACAAAGTTATTACAATTAGAATGACATCTTCTTTTGCCTGAAGCAGCAGTCTTGTTCTCATGTAATTAATATGCACTCTCCATTTCATTCTCAAAAATGCCATGGTTGGAGCAATAACTTATACAGTCACTCTAATTATAACCAACACATATCAAAGCCACTCTCTACTTTGTGTGCTGCCACTCTTCCTTCTCCAATTTTCTCATTTTCAAAAGCGTTCGAAGCATCTTTGTTAATAAAGATACAATAATATAAAAAGGTGAATATGTTGAGTGTGAACACCCGAAGATATGAAGTACAATGAAGCCAAGAAACAAGTCAACACACAAGTGAATAACACACAGTTCTGTGTGGTTCGTGCATCTAAATCACGAACACGTTTTTGTGTCAAAATCAGCAACAGGATTCATAGTATGGGTAAGATAAGAAAGCAATAGCTCAGTGTAGGACATCAACAGGAAACACGTGGGGGACTGAAGTAAGCTAATGGAAGTGAAAAAGTTTGACAGTTAGATTTTATCAAATTTTTGCTGGACGCATACTTTAAACCATGCCTGTCACCAAGGTGAAAAAAGCCAAGTTCTAGACCTCATGAAACTTAGGTTCTATGAGCAGAAACAAAGTCATTCTATTTTATTTAACAAGAAAGGTAATGAAACTGGTGCTAGTTTTAGGTTGAGGTGGCAGGAGGCACAATTTGTCAGATTCAAGAATAAAATATAAAATATGGGGAGGATAAGGTGGTTGAATATCCTTTAAACAAACTAATACTCTCTGGAAATGAAAGACTCAATTAAGCATTGAGCAATCTGTAACTTAAAATAGTATTTTAGACATACACATTTACAATGAACCTGCAAGTGATTATGATTCTCCACTTTGATTTTATATATTTATTAACTTTTACATTTAATGTTAACCCAGAAGAGCTATATTTTTATTAAGATCTAAGTATATCTGTTTAAACTAGAAAACTGAGGGGCGCCTGGGTGGCTTGGTCGGTTGGGCATCCGACTTCGGCTCAGGTCATGATCTCACGGTCCGTGAGTTCGAGCCCCGCGTCGGGCTCTGTGCTGACAGCTCAGAGCCTGGAGCCTGTTTCCGATTCTGTGTCTCCCTCTCTCTCTGCTCCTCCCCTGTTCATGCTCTGTCTCTCTCTGTCTCAAAAAAATAAATAAACGTTAAAAAAAAATTTAAACTAGAAAACTGAAAGTATGAGGAAAGAAATTACCAAGTAATTACCAATAAAAATATTTAATGTAAAAAAGTTTAATGTACATCTTTTCAGTTTTTGTGTGTGTGTGACTACATGCCTTTAACACCACTAGGTTACTATTCATGTGCTTTGTAGGCCACTTTTTTATTTTGTGATTTATTTTTATTTTAATAGAGAGAACTATGTATCATGCCCTTATTTGATTGCATACTCCTGTATCATTGTGTGGATTGTATGGATGTATTCGTTGATTTTTTTTTAATCATCTTTTAGGATAAGAGCTATTTCAAATTTTTGTCATTTAATAGCTGTCCTTTAGCATTTAGCATGAAGAATTTTCTTTTTTTTTTTCTTTTTTTTTTTTTTTTTTTTTTTTTTTATATATGAAATTTATTGTCAAATTGGTTTCCATACAACACCCAGTGCTCATCCCAAAAGGTGCCCTCCTCAGTACCCATCACCCACCCTCTCCTCCCTCCCACCCCCCATCAACCCTTAGTTTGTTCTCAGTTCTCAACAGTCTCTTATGCTTTGGCTCTCTCCCACTCTAACCGCTTTTTTTTTTTTTTTCCTTCCCCTCCCCCATGGGTTTCTCTTAAGTTTCTCAGGATCCACATAAGAGTGAAACCATATGGTATCTGTCTTTCTCTGTATGGCTTATTTCACTTAGCATCACACTCTCCAGTTCCATCCACGTTGCTACAAAAGGCCATATTTCATTTTTTCTCATTGCCACGTAGTACTCCATTGTGTATATAAACCACAATTTCTTTATCCATTCATCAGTTGATGGACATTTAGGCTCTTTCCATAATTTGGCTATTGTTGAGAGTGCTGCTATGAACATTGGGGTACAAGTGCCCCTATGCATCAGTACTCCTGTGTCCCTTGGATAAATTCCTAGCAGTGCTATTGCTGGGTCATAGGGTAGGTCTATTTTTAATTTTCTGAGGAACCTCCACATTGCTTTCCAGAGCGGCTGCACCAATTTGCATTCCCACCAACAGTGCAAGAGGGTTCCCGTTTCTCCACATCCTCTCCAGCATCTATAGTCTCCTGATTTGTTCATTTTGGCCACTCTGACTGGCGTGAGGTGATATCTGAGTGTGGTTTTGATTTGTATTTCCCTGATAAGGAGCGACGCTGAACATCTTTTCATGTGCCTGTTGGCCATCCGGATGTCTTCTTTAGAGAAGTGTCTATTCATGTTTTCTGCCCATTTCTTCACTGGGTTATTTGCTTTTCGGGTGTGGAGTTTGGTGAGCTCTTTATAGATTTTGGATACTAGCCCTTTGTCCGATATGTCATTTGCAAATATCTTTTCCCATTCCGTTGGTTGCCTTTTAGTTTTGTTGGTTGTTTCCTTTGCTGTGCAGAAGCTTTTTATCTTCATAAGGTCCCAGGAATTCACTTTTGCTTTTAATTCCCTTGCCTTTGGGGATGTGTCGAGTAAGAGATTGCTACGGCTGAGGTCAGAGAGGTCTTTTCCTGCTTTCTCCTCTAAGGTTTTGATGGTTTCCTGTCTCACATTCAGGTCCTTTATCCATTTTGAGTTTATTTTTGTGAATGGTGTGAGAAAGTGGTCTAGTTTCAACCTTCTGCATGTTGCTGTCCAGTTCTCCCAGCACCATTTGTTAAAGAGACTGTCTTTTTTCCATTGGATGTTCTTTCCTGCTTTGTCAAAGATGAGTTGGCCATACGTTTGTGGGTCTAGTTCTGGGGTTTCTATTCTATTCCATTGGTCTATGTGTCTGTTTTTGTGCCAGTACCATGCTGTCTTGATGATGACAGCTTTGTAGTAGAGGCTAAAGTCTGGGATTGTGATGCCTCCTGCTTTGGTCTTCTTCTTCAAAATTACTTTGGCTATTCGGGGCCTTTTGTGGTTCCATATGAATTTTAGGATTGCTTGTTCTAGTTTCGAGAAGAATGCTGGTGCAATTTTGATTGGGATTGCATTGAATGTGTAGATAGCTTTGGGTAGTATTGACATTTTGATAATATTTATTCTTCCAATCCATGAGCAGGGAATGTCTTTCCATTTCTTTAAATCTTCTTCAATTACCTTCATAAGCTTTCTATAGTTTTCAGCATACAGATCCTTTACATCTTTGGTTAGATTTATTCCTAGGTATTTTATGCTTCTTGGTGCAATTGTGAATGGGATCAGTTTCTTTATTTGTCTTTCTGTTGCTTCATTGTTAGTGTATAAGAATGCAACTGATTTCTGTACATTGATTTTATATCCTGCAACTTTGCTGAATTCATGTATCAGTTCTAGCAGACTTTTGGTGGAGTCTATCGGATTTTCCATGTATAATATCATGTCATCTGCAAAGAGCGAAAGCTTGACTTCATCTTTGCCAATTTTGACGCCTTTGATTTCCTTTTGTTGTCTGATTGCTGTTGCTAGAACTTCCAGCACTATGTTAAATAACAACGGTGAGAGTGGGCATCCCTGTCGTGTTCCTGATCTCAGGGAAAAAGCTCTCAGTTTTTCCCCGTTGAGGATGATGTTAGCTGTGGGCTTTTCATAAATGGCTTTTATGATCTTTAAGTATGTTCCTTCTATCCCGACTTTCTCAAGAGTTTTTATTAAGAAAGGGTGCTGGATTTTGTCGAAGGCCTTTTCTGCATCGATTGACAGGATCATATGGTTTTTCTCCTTTTTTTTGTTAATGTGATGTATCACGTTGATTGATTTGCGAATGTTGAACCAGCCCTGCATCCCAGGAATGAATCCCACTTGATCATGGTGAATAATTCTTTTTATATGCCGTTGAATTCGATTTGCTAGTATCTTATTGAGAATTTTTGCATCCATATTCATCAGGGATATTGGCCTGTAGTTCTCTTTTTTTACTGGGTCTCTGTCTGGTTTAGGAATCAAAGTAATACAGGCTTCATAGAATGACTCTGGAAGTTTTCCTTCCCTTTCTATTTCTTGGAATAGCTTGAGAAGGATAGGTATTATCTCTGCTTTAAACGTCTGGTAGAACTCCCCTGGGAAGCCATCTGGTCCTGGACTCTTATTTGTTGGGAGATTTTTGATAACCGATTCAATTTCTTCGCTGGTGATGGGTCTGTTCAAGCTTTCTATTTCCTCCTGATTGAGTTTTGGAAGAGTGTGGGTGTTCAGGAATTTGTCCATTTCTTCCAGGTTGTCCAATTTGTTGGCATATAATTTTTCATAGTATTCCCTGATAATTGTTTGTATCTCTGAGGGATTGGTTGTAATAATTCCATTTTCATTCATGATTTTATTTATTTGGGTCATCTCCCTTTTCTTTTTGAGAAGCCTGGCTAGAGGTTTGTCAATTTTGTTTATTTTTTCAAAAAACCAACTCTTGGTTTCCTTGATCTGCTCTACAGTTTTTTTAGATTCTATATTGTTTATTTCTGCTCTGATCTTTATTATTTCTCTTCTTCTGCTGGGTTTAGGCTGCCTTTGCTGTTCTGCTTCTATTTCCTTTAGGTGTGCTGTTAGATTTTGTATTTGGGATTTTTCTTGTTTCTTGAGATAGGCCTGGATGGCAATGTATTTTCCTCTCAGGACTGCCTTTGCTGCGTCCCAAAGCGTTTGGATTGTTGTATTTTCATTTTCGTTTGTTTCCATATATTTTTTAATTTCTTCTCTAATTGCCTGGTTGACCCACTCATTCGTTAGTAGGGTGTTCTTTAACCTCCATGCTTTTGGAGGTTTTCCAGACTTTTTTCTGTGGTTGATTTCAAGCTTCATAGCATTGTGGTCTGAAAGTATGCATGGTATGATTTCAATTCTTGTAAACTTATGAAGGGCTGTTTTGTGACCCAGTATATGATCTATCTTGGAGAATGTTCCATGTGCACTCGAGAAGAAAGTATATTCTCTTGCTTTGGGATGCAGAGTTCTAAATATATCTGTCAAGTCCATCTGATCCAATGTCTCATTCAGGGCCCTTGTTTCTTTATTGACCGTGTGTCTAGATGATCTATCCATTTCTGTAAGTGGGGTGTTAAAGTCCCCTGCAATTACCACATTCTTATCAATAAGGTTGCTTATGTTTATGAGTAATTGTTTTATATATTTGGGTGCTCCGGTATTCGGTGCATAGACATTTATAATTGTTAGCTCTTCCTGATGGATAGACCCTGTCACTATTATATAATGTCCTTCTTCATCTCTTGTTACAGCCTTTAATTTAAAGTCTAGTTTGTCTGATATAAGGATGGCTACTCCAGCTTTCTTTTGGCTTCCAGTAGCATGATAAATAGATCTCCATCCCCTCACTCTCAATCTAAAGGTGTCCTCAGGTCTAAAATGAGTCTCTTGTAGACAGCAAATAGATGGGTCTTGTTTTTTTATCCATTCTGATACCCTAAGTCTTTTGGTTGGCGCATTTAATCCATTTACATTCAGTGTTATTATAGAAAGGTATGGGTTTAGAGTCATTGTGATGTCTGTATGTTTTATGCTTGTAGTGATGTCTCTGGTACTTTGTCTCACAGGGTCCCCCTTAGGATCTCTTGGAGGGCTGGTTTAGTGGTGACAAATTCCTTCAGTTTTTGTTTGTTTGGGAAGACCTTTATCTCTCCTTCTATTCTAAATGACAGACTTGCTGGATAAAGGATTCTCGGCTGCATATTTTTTCTGTCTAGCACCCTGAAAATCTCGTGCCAATTCTTTCTGGCCTGCCAAGTTTCAAAAGAGAGATCAGTCACGAGTCTTATAGGTCTCCCTTTATATGTGAGGGCACGTTTACCCCTTGCTGCTTTCAGAATTTTCTCTTTATCCTTGTATTTTGCCAGTTTCACTATGATATGTCGTGCAGAAGATCGATTCAAGTTACGTCTGAAGGGAGTTCTCTGTGCCTCTTGGATTTCAATGCCTTTTTCCTTCCCCAGTTCAGGGAAGTTCTCAGCTATTATTTCTTCAAGTACCCCTTCAGCACCTTTCCCTCCCTCTTCCTCCTCTGGGATACCAATGATGCGTATATTATTTCTTTTTAGTGTATCACTTAGTTCTCTAATTTTCCCCTCGTACTCCTGGATTTTTTTATCCCTCTTTTTCTCAGCTTCCTCTTTTTCCATAACTTTATCTTCTAGTTCACCTATTCTCTCCTCTGCCTCTTCAATCCGAGCCGTGGTGGTTTCCATTTTGTTATGCATTTCGTTTAAAGCGTTTTTCAGCTCCTCGTGACTGTTCCTTAGTCCCTTGATCTCTGTAGCAAGAGATTCTCTGCTGTCCGCTATACTGTTTTCAAGCCCAGCGATTAATTTTATGACTATTATTCTAAATTCACTTTCTGTTATATTATTTAAATCCTTTTTGATCAGCTCATTAGCTGTTGTTATTTCCTGGAGATTCTTCTGAGGGGAATTCTTCCGCTTGGTCATTTTGGATAGTCCCTGGCGTGGTGAGGACCTGCAGGGCACTTCCCCTGTGCTGTGGTGTATAACTGGAGTTCGTGGGCGGAGCCGCAGTCAGACCTGATGTCTGCCCCCAGCCCACCGCTGTGTCCACAGTCAGACTGGTGCGTGCCTTCTCTTCCCCTCTCCTATGGGCGGGATTCACTGTGGGGTGGGGTGGCCTGTCTGGGCTACTTGCAGACTGCCAGGCTTGTGATGCTGGGGATCTGGCGTCTTAGCTGGGGTGGGTAGGCAAGGTGCACAGGGGCAGGAGGGGCAGGCTTAGCTTGCTTCTCCTTAGGTGATCCTCTTCAGGAGGGGCCCTGTGGCAGCAGGAGGGAGTCAGATCCGCTGCCGGAGGTTTGGCTCCGCAGAAGCGCAGAGTTGGGTGTTTGCGCGCGGAGCGAGCAAGTTCCCTGGCAGGAACTGGTTCTCTTTGGGATTTTGGCTGGGGGATGGGCGGGGGAGATGGCGCTGGCGAGCGCCTTTGTTCCCCACCAAACTGAGCTCTGTCGTCCGGGGGCTCAGCAGCTCTCCTTCCCTTTGTCCTCCAGCCTTCCCGCTTTCTGAGCAGAGCTGTTCACTTATGACTTCCCAGACGCTAAGTTGCGCTTGCTGTCGGAACACAGTCCGTCAGGCCCCTCCGCTTTTTGCAAGCCAGACTCGGGGGCTCTGCTTGGCCGGCGAGCCGCCCCTCCGCCCCGGCTCCCTCCCGCCAGTCCGTGGAGCGCGCACCGCCTCGCCGCCCTTCCTACCCTCTTCCGTGGGCCTCTCGTCTGCGCTTGGCTCCGGCGACTCCGTTCTGCTAATCCTCTGGTGATTTTCTGGGTTATTTAGGCAGGTGTAGGTGGAATCTAAGTGATCAGCAGGACGCGCGGTGAGCCCAGCGTCCTCCTACGCCGCCATCTTCCCTCTCTCAGCATGAAGAATTTTAGAACCTGGTTGTATTGTGTTTGAAATGACATAAAAGATTGTTACAAGCAGAAACCCTACTAAGTCAATGGCCAGGATATTTGGAAATAAAATTTCTACTTTTAAAGAAGGAAATTAAACATTAGAATTTTGGGGAGCTGAAAATGTTTGACTCGTCCAGCTTTGGCTCAGGTTGTGATCTTGTGGTTTGTGAGTTTGAGCCCCACATTGGGCTCTGTGTTGACGGCTCAGAGCCTGGAGCCTGCTTGGGATTCAGTCTTCCTCTCTCTCTGCTCTTCCCCCACTCATGCTCTCTCTCTCTCTCTCTCTCTCTCTCTCTCTCTCTCTCTCAAAAATAAATAAACATTAAATTTTTTTTAATGTACACTAAGCTAATAAAAACAAATTTTAGTATACATTGCTTACTGCATAGTCACAAACTGTCAACAGATTTGACTTTTTTAATGTTTGTTGAGAATGTAACAGTTCATTTAATTCTAGAGGTTATAAACAGACACAATTATTCAAATTCTAAGATACATGTTAAGTTGAATCATATATCTGTTATATGCATCAAATGCATTTTATGTCATTTCAACTCTTTTTCTTTTCAAATTTTAACAGCTAATGGTTATATGAAATATAAAGGTGAGCAGAGACAATGGCACCTAAACTTTTTTTTTTTTTTTTTGGTAGCTTGAAAACTGTGTTTTGGGGAAATTACAAACAGATCCTGTCACCTGGGATAGAGGCAGTGTTTTGTCTTTTACATAAGTACTTTATTCTAAGAAGGATCCCTTTTTTAGGGCCTTTTAGTAGCTGCTATTACTTCCTCATTGTTCTGGGGGAGTCATAGTGTGGTACCACGTATTAAATCAGTGCAAGGACAGCTCGTATCCTGAAATGATCAGTTTTCTTCTGGGAGAGAATCTTAGCCATGTATTTTCCCACAGCGTATCAGGGATCATCTTCAGTCCAGACTGGAGCAAAGAGTGCTCTTGGAGGAATAGGATTGAATTTGGAATGGAGCATCATACCATGGGGACGAGATTGTCTGTGCTGCATTAATGTTACATTTTATCTTCACATTCTACCCAGGTCTCTGTAGACTTCTTTGAAGTTTTACTAAAATAGGCTATGTATTTCTTAGATTTTGTCATTCATTCATTCGCCAGAATTAACTGCACATGGCCTGGATGCCAGCTGTCCTGCCGTCCTCTGGCTCCTGCATCCGTGCACTCCCCGGAACCCAAATCTTGGCTTCTGTTCAATACCTCCCCAGAGGAATGCAGAGGCATCAAGCCTGTACATCAAGCCAGAGACTTTTCTTAACATTGTCACACCGGAGCAAAAAGAAGGAGGTTATCATGGGCATTTTATAATAAAATAACTGAGATTTTATTTGTCCTTCTGGGTCCTCCATCCATCCTGTAACCTCTTCTAGAGTTTTCCTTGAGAAAGTAAGTTCCTGAACCTATAATAAAATCCTTCCTGCTAAATGCTTGAAATCCAGGCAGAGCAGGCTTCTGAGGGCTCAATTTGGATCCCAAAGCAGGCTTACTAAATCATCTCCTCCACCAAGAACAAAGAGAAGCTGTCCCTTCAAGGGATCTTGCCACCAACAGTTAAGAATGTTCTCCCGACATGTGAGTAGGATTTAAACCCCTCTGTGAAAATAACCATAATGTTTGATGAAGGCAGAAAACAAGGGAAAGCAGGGACGTGAAGAGATAGTTCTATTGTATCTGGAAGGTGGTCTGTCTTTTGTGGAGATGTGGAGGAATGTGAGTTTAGCAGCACCTCCCCAGAGATGGGCCTTTGTCTCAGTCTGCTCAAGCTGCTATAACAAAATACCATATGCTGGGTGGTTTAAACAATAAACATTTGTTTCTAACAATTCTGGAAGCTGAGAAGTCCAAGATCAAGTTTCCGACAGATCCTGTGTCTGGTGAAGGCCCTCTTCCTGGTTTGCGGATGGCTGCCGTCTTTTTGCTGTACCCTCACATGGCAAAGAGAGAGCAAATTCTCTGTGTCTGCTTGTTAAGTGCGTTAATCTCATCATAAGGGCCCTGCTTCATGATCTCATCTAGACCTAATTACCTCCAAAGGCTGCACCTCTGAAAACCACCACATTGGGGCCTAGGATTTCAACATACCAAAAGGGAACACATTAGTCCATAACAACTTTTAACCTCAATCATCCCTCACTGTCCTCCACAGAAAGTCCCTGTGGATGAGGAAGGGCCAAAGAAGGACATGGGGAGAGGAAGATTCCTCAGGTAGTCAGTCCAATGTTTCTCCACTGACTGCTCAGATAGGGTAAGAGATTCAAGATAATTTACAAGAAATAAGCTGTGTTTCCTTCAGAAAACCATGCTTCGTAACACTGAATATTTAGCTCACATTGTATGATTTTTTTCAGGGCTTTTTTTCATACATTTTAAAAATTAACACTGTAATATGAATGAATTATTTGGATAATTCTAGGGCCTGGCATGTAATATTCCATAATCTAAATTTAAGATCAATTTGAACTGAATTTATGGCAACAAAGACAATTTTCACTTTGTGTTTAAGCCAAGTCCTTTAAAATAAAACCTTAATTAAAAAAAAATAAAACCACACTTACAATGTATAAAATAAACATAAGCAATGTCAAAAGAATATGTATTTTAAAAATAAAAAGGAGAGGGCCGCCTGGATTGCTCAGTCGGTTAAGAATCCGACTCTTGATTTCAGCTCAAGTCATGATCTCGCAGTTTGTGAGATTGAGCCCTGCGTCAGACTCTGGGCTGACAGTTTAGAGACTGCTTGGGATTCTCTCTATCCCTCTCTCTCTGCCCCTCCCGCACTCACGCTCTCTGTCTCTCTGTGTCTCTCTCTCTCTCTCAAAATAAATAAATAAACATTAAAGAGAGAGAGAAACCAAGAAACAGACTCTTAGCTATAGAGAACATATTGATGGTTACCAGAGAGGAAGTGGCTGGTGAGATGGTGAAATAGGTGATTAAGATTAAGAGTACACTTATCATCATAAGAACTGAGTAATTGCTGAATCACTGAACTGATTCGAATTGCTGAATTCGAATTGCCAAATCAATTGCACACCTGAGCCTAATATAAGACTGTGTGTTAACCCTACTGGAATTAAAAACCTAAGAGGAAAAAAAAATATGTATTTTTAAAACCACCCATCATAATACCATACAAAGATGACTCACTGTAACAATGTTGACACAAACTTTCTTCTTTGGAAGGAATGGGGACAAGGCACAGAATTTCAAAACAAAAAAGAAATCTATTTTCCTGAAGGCTACTTGTAGTGCCAGCATCAGGAAACAAGCTAGAAAGCCATAAGAAAGGGGTGCCTGGATGGCTCAGTTGGTTGAGCATCCAACATCGGCTCAGGTCGTAATCTCACGGTTCATGAGTTCGAGCCCCGCATCGGGATCTCTGCTGCCAGCACAGAGCCCACTTCAGATCCTCTGTCCCCCTGTCTCTCTGCCCCTGCCCCGCTTACTCTCTCACTCTCTCTCAAAAATAAATAAACCTTGAGGAAAAATAAGAAAACCATAAGAAAAAGGTCACTGAGAAAAAAAGAAAAAGATAAAGGTCACTGGACTGCTTCTTCCTTCTTGAAGATTCTTTGGCCCAGAGTTCTTTATAACTTTCTCAGGTAAGGGTGGAACTAGGTTTAATGAGACCTAAAGCTTATATAATCTGGGCCCTCTTTAAAAATAATACAAATTTATGCATATAAAATCAGACACAAGTGAGTATTTTTTAGAAAAGAAAAATCAGAATACATTACATATTTTAAAAAGCTGGCAAATACTATAAACATCACAAAGTGCAAATAAAATGCATATTTTTAGTAATAACGGCCTCACACATCTCTACGATTCTACTTTCTACGTTTTTTAGCTGCATACTCTTTAACTGCTTTCTCACATGAAACGATGTTATAATATTTTCTGTAAAGAGAACGGGAAGGTAATTCAATCATCTAGCATAGTTGAAAAAATCTTTTATTAATGCTAATAATTTAGAAAATTTTCTTTTAGATCCACAGCTCATCATTAGTGCCTTCATGTAAAGTTTTAGAGTTGTTGTTTCCTTCGTTTATAAGCTGTAAGGTTTGAACAAATTTCCACAGACTAGCACTTGAGTATGTATATTTCAAGACCAATTTTGTTCCTCCATTTCTCTTCTAGGATCAGATGCTGTTGGACATGTTTATGGAGTAAGATGCCTCTGTCTTAGGAGTTTACATCCTTGTGGTATGACACCAGCCTAATTGGCATGATGGATGACAGAAAGCCATTCCTACACTGAGACAACTAGCAATGGCATAACTATTCATGCTAGAGACTGTGAATCTCGTTAGCTATGTGCTATTTAACTCAATTGCAATGTATCCCCAACTCAGCTTCCTTTCAGACAGATCTCAAAACTTTCTTCAATTGTTCCAACCCCATTTACCCTGAGGAACGCATAAAAAAGGCAAAGTGAATAGAGAACAGTCTTAACTGCTTTCAGATAAAATACGTTACTTTTTCAAAAGTTATAAAAGCATATAATTGTTCCCAATGCTACAGATCCATGTAAGGCCCTGGAAGTAGATGACCAGTCATATATTAACAAGCCCAGAAGCTTCTGCTTCAGTGGCTTCCTGGTAGATCCACCTCTGTCTGGAGAGTTGTGTTTTATTTTACCAAAAGCTAGTTTCCTAAAATTTCTTTCTTAACCAAAGTGGAGAACTTCTCATAGACATAAAACTGTGTCACATAAGGCATTCACAAAGTTTCATAAACATTTGTTCAGCTAAGTAGATCTCTTTTCATACCAAAAGTTACATCAGTATTTCAGAGTATTGGACTAATACGTTTAATACTGAATTTAAATTATGGTTATGTGTTTATAGTATGGTGGCAAACAACAATAATGATAGTTAATTCACCTATAATAATGTTTCCTTATATTTATATGATATTTTAAACTTTTCAATGTACATTTCCATGAAGCATTATGGCTATTAACTAAATTCACTGTCACCGGTAAAAATCTAGATAATACATGTAAATAGGGATTAGTAAAAAGATCTGTCATCTCACTTATTTACATAGAACAAAACCTGCATTTACCTACAGTACAATAATTTAATGTGTAAGCAGACACAACAGGAACTACAATCCCTCCCCCATGTAAATATGTGCCGTTCTGTATATACAAACCACCTCTACAACAAAATGAAGATTAGATAAGTGGGATTAAAAACCATAGTTCATGATTTTATGTATAAACTATGTCAGTTAAGCATTTCAAGTATTATTTGGAGACTTAAAAATTAGCCATCTCTTTTTATTACATTGTGTATTTAGTGATCTTATAACCCAGTTACTATTAATAATAGTATTATAACTTGCTTAAGTGACAATTCATGTCAATAATCAATAGTGTGTCAGTTAACCAGGAAAGAAACCCAGAATATCACTTGAACTGGGGGAGCAATAAATCAGCTGTGCTATACTGCTTGTTGAATATGGTAAATGTTCTGAACCGACCTTATATGACAATATATATATAATCAAAAAGTGAATATGATTGTGTCTGGATGATTTCGTGCGGAAAACTTGATTTAAGAAAGTGTGCCATAAAAACCAGTCTTAGTATTCACAACTGATGCTTTTTAAAGACTTTCTTTTTAATACACCAAAGAAAAGAGTATAACATGTCATTCAACTAACACTAAATTAACCAGGGTCTTATCAGTTTATTTAAAATTAAAATTGAATATAAGCAAATACACTTCTGACCCAAGGAATTTTTCACTGACCTACCACTAATTTTGGCTCACATTTTCATTGAATTTTATTTATTGAAATTTTTGTAAAGATAAGTCCCACAAATAAATGACCAAAGATCTCTTTATCACTATGCCCAACATGTTAAAATCCAGTTATTTTAAAAGTTAACTATTATGACCTCCTAATATTTTTATTGGGTTTTTCTGTGTCTATAATTAGTGAATCATGCTGAACTTCTGTGAAACCTCTGAAATTATATCCATAATTTTTGGGGGGAGTAGTAATATTTTTAAAGGAAGGTAGTTCATAGAGTTCATCAGACTCTTAAAATGGTCTGTGACCCACAAAGTTTCAATTCTTAGGTGATATCACTGTCGGCTGGAATATAAGAAAGTGAAAAACTAGAATCTAAGAAAGTCACTGGAGTGTTTTGAGTGTCTGTATCCAACTGGGTTTTCATATTTATAAGTTAATTTTATGTATAGCTATTGTTTATTTCATTCAAGATAGATCCCCCTCTTCCTTCCCAGAAAACCAAGCATGTATCTTAAATGAAGTATACAGAATCACTCACTTGGTATTTTTGAAAATTACTAAAATCTAAGGCTATATATTATTTTTCAGTTCCAAATAATTGTGTAACAAGAACTGTAATTTATGTTAAAAGTAAAGAAAAAGGAGTCCCAAAGAGGTTCACTCATTTTGTCATACTTAATATAATAGGTTACTTAAAAAATGGGAAATAAACATTACTTTTTCTTTCTGTGTTGTGTTTGTGTCATTTGCTAAAGAGCCTGGGGCACCTGGGTGACTCACTCAGTTAAGCTCTGACTCTTGATTTCGGCTCAGGTCATGATCTCATAATCTTGAGAGAGATCAGGCCTGTGTTGGGCCCACCAGTGCGCTCAACGTTGGGCTCCGCACTGGGTGTGGAGCCTGCTTAAGATTCTCTTTCTCCCTCTCCCTGGGCCCCTTGTGTGTGCAAGCTTCCCTTTCTCTTGAAAAATAAAAGAATAAAATAAAAATAAAATAAAATAAAATAAAATAAAATAAAATAAAATAAAATAAAATAAAATAAAATAAAATAAAGTAAAATAAAGCAAAATCAAGAGCCTACATAAATACATAGTCCGCCTTTGTTCTTTCAACTTAATGTTCCATCACTCTGTTACACAGTTACTAAAAAGCCATTATAATTTGCTTTTTATCCTATTTCAAGCACATTAATTGCTGGTGTCCATTTATATTTAAGTTGTTAAAATGGGCAATTGAAAACCTTCCGATATATAGAGGCAAGATTTCATATTTTAAGATATTATTTTTAGAAATTTATTTTAGAAACAAAAACTTTCTGTGTTGCATGTTAATTTCCCTAATTGAAGGGAATTCATTATTATTCATTCATTATTATTTTGCTTTTTTGGTTTGTTTTGCTTTATTTGCTACTCCTAAATGTGTAAAACACCTTTGTCCTTTTTTCCCCTTAGAGCCATATTTGCCTTCTAAGCAGCTTTGTATAGAAGTTGCAACATATATAATGGATACGAGAGAGTTGTAATATAGGTATAATATATTATATATCTGTGATATATATTTATGTGAGTATAAATATTTATACATATAACTTATTTTATATGATTAATATATATAAATATTTTAAATAAATTTTTATATATGTTTTTCTCTGAAGAAAGTAAAAATATGTATTTTATTCATATTTCCATTAAAAGTTTAAATTAGAATAGCCAGAATTTGAACAAAGTACACACAGTCTTTTTGTTTACGAACAAGAGAATAATCTATTGGGTATACCAGGTTCTTCCGTGCTAGTAATAGTATCCTTAGATGGTTTCATTCATCAGTCACTCATTTTCTGAATTAATTAATTTGAGATAAAAAATTGCAGCTTTTAAAAAACTTATAAGTCTCAAGGGTCTCTTTCATACTCACCAGATTTCCAATGTACTCTGAGCTCTATCTTTAGTGGTGTTTTTAAAGGTATCGTAAAAGATTAAAAAGCAAAGCTTAATAGGTAAATTAAAAAGTTCTTGTTAGAATTGCTTTTACAAATAATGCAACACGTTCATCTTCTGTCAAATAAATATGTAATGACATAGCTACATGTATAGAATTGTTTGACTTTCTAATTAAGAAACTGTTTAAAGCATAAAGATGAAAGGAAGTTCCCATATCCTTCAATTAAAATAAAAATATGAACAGGCTTGGGGCGCCTGGGTGGAGCAGTCGGTTAAGCGTCCGACTTCAGCCAGGTCACGATCTCGCGGTCCGTGAGTTCGAGCCCCGCGTCGGGCTCTGGGCTGATGGCTCGGAGCCTGGAGCCTGTTTCCGATTCTGTGTCTCCCTCTCTCTCTGCCCCTCCCCCGTTCATGCTCTGTCTCTCTCTGTCCCAAAAATAAATAAAAAACGTTGAAAAAAAATTAAAAAAAAAATATGAACAGGCAATGGATATAAAATGGGTCACAGAAGAGAACAGTTAAGTGGGTAACACATATATCTATGAAAATTCAACCACACTTACACTAAAAATGAAAATAAAAATTAAAAGTCATTTCACTATCAAATTAGAAACCATCTTTAGAAAAAACACAAAATGCTGATAGATGTACAGTAAACAGAAACAATTCATATCCTCCTGATGGGATATAAACCGGTACAGTTTCTCTGAAAACAATGTAGATCATGAACGTAGAAATAGTCACAAACTTTGATACACTTCTATATCCCAATCCAAAGAGGTAATCAGAAATAAAATCAAACACTTGCATGCAAAAATATTCTATTTAATATTACTTACATAACCAAAAATTGGGAATAATACAAATATCTAATAAATTAAGAATAATTAATTATTGTATGACTGTACTATGAAATTTTATTTACCTATTGGAGATTATGTTTTGAAAAACTATTCTGCAAAAAGGTAAATGCTCACAATATAATGGGAACAGAAGCTGCTGTATCAGTGAGTTAATTTATCAGTTATTTTTGTTTTTATTTTATGTTATTATTTTTTAGTTGTTAAGTATAATTAACACACAGTGTTATATTAACAACTGTATGATAGAGTGACTCAACAATTCTATACATTACTCAGTGCTCATTACCATTATACTCTTAATCCCTTTTATTTATTTTACCCATCCCCTACCCACCTCCCACCCACACAGAACTGCTTTTATACTAAGTGTATATAGAATGATTATAGAAACGTCATTCTTTTCAAAAAAGAAACAATGTTAAATAATTGAAAGTTTATGCAATTATGATTCTAGACTCAGATTAATCAGAATCTATATTTGACCAAAAAAAAAAGTTTAACTATCAAAGAGCTTACATTTTTAGAACTATGACTAGCCTTGACTGAAAATCTTGGTTTTCATTTAGAATACTGTCAGCTAGAAACAAAACAAAACAAAACAAAACCAACCAAGCAAAAAAAAAAAAAAAAAAAGTTCTTTTAACCAATGCCTAAATACAGAGAAGATTCATTCATAAGTAATTTGTCACTATCAGTGATCACTCAGGAGACAGAGCAGAGTAGAAGGGAACTGTTTTAAACTCAACATGGGTTCCTGGGTGGCTCAGCTGGTTGAGAGTCTGACTTCAGCTCAGGTCATGATCTCCCATTTTGTGAGTTTGAGCCCTGTGTCAGGCTCTGTGCTGACAGCTCAGAGCCTGGAGCCTGATTTGGATTCTGTGTCTCCCTTGCTCTCTGCACCTCCCCCACTTATGTTCTGTCAATCTCGCTCTCAAAATTAAACATTAAAAAATTTTTTTTTAAATAAAATAGACTCTACAAAGCAGGAAGACATGTTGATAACAGTTCACATGAAGTTACCCGCTGACTTACATAAAGGGCATAACCAGGTTTAGATGCTTATTTCTTTTTTTTTTTAATTTTTTTTTTCAACGTTTATTTATTTTTGGGACAGAGAAAGACAGAGCATGAATGGGGGAGGTGCAGAGAGAGAGGGAGACACAGAATCGGAAACAGGCTCCAGGCTCTGAGCCATCAGCCCAGAGCCCGACGCGGGGCTCGAACTCACAGACCGCGAGATCGTGACCTGGCTGAAGTCGGACGCTTAACCGACTGCGCCACCCAGGCGCCCCTAGATGCTTATTTCATAAGCTAAAGTGGTACCAACCATAATCTAAAATATTACATTGTATTTAGACCTTTGCAAAACTATGTTCTGACCACAGGAATGAAATTTTAAAAACTAATAACCATAGTATTAATAAAAAATGATAGAGAAAGAAACTTGGCTTTCACTTTCGTACAGGAATCTGTGTAATAAAATCCATAGTTATATTGAGTTACCTTTTTAACATATACTCTTAAACCTCCTAGAAAGAATAGGGTCACTTCAAAATTTGAATCATATTTATTAGATTGATCATTGATAACTACTGAGTGATTTGATCGAGCACTCAGGGATACGTTAATTTTCAAGATTTACAGTGAATAGATATGTGCTCTCCTTCACTTGGAGACAGAACTGCTTTACCACAAATACATAAATAAAAGTCTCAAGAATATTCCCCATTTCCTTTACTTATTACCAGTGATTGCAGCGTGTTAAGAGAATCTGAATACAGACATTTAAAGGAAGCATCCCACCTCTAACCCAAATGAAAAAATTCAATGCCAAAAATCCAGTTATCAAAATTTAAAAGCAACTAGAGTTACCCTATTTCCTAGAAGCTGTATTATATTTCCAAGGGGTAGAAACAGCAAGACGGTACTAAGTAAGTACACATATTGCCACACACACACATGCAAAAATGTACAATGCATGTAATCTAGAGCAAGAAAAAATTTCTACTTTCATCACTATTTTTTAGATGTCACAGTCCTAAATATAAGAGGTTGATATTTCAGGTTCAGAAGAAATATGTCTCTTAGGAGTGCTGACATTTTTACATGTGGATACCTTTTGAGAAAAAAACTCAATTTGCACACCCTGCTGGGAACACAATCTATTTTTTCCCCCCTGAGGCCCACCTGATCACATCATATATAAACCAAGGAAGTGTTGCACTAGTTTTTCTCCATTTGTGAATGAATTGCTTCATATGACCTTCTGAAAGGCCCATATGTTGCCACTTGTCTACATCAGGAGTTCTTTTGAAATGTCAGTGTCACTAAAATTGAGCATGAAACTCTTTAGTTTCTACTAATGTTGTCTCAAGGTAACATCAGCTAGATCTCCAACAAGAAAAAAATATCATTTGATTAACTTTTCAAAATCTATCAAAAACAAAGGACATGGAAAAAAAAGGAGAGAAATCGATCTTGATTATGAACAGCCCAAACAATCAGATGAAAGCTAGGGGCATCTGGATAGCTCAGTTGGTTAAAGGTCTGACTCTGGCTCTCATGGTTCATGGAAACAAGCCCTGTGTTGCCATCTGTGCTGAGAGCACAGAGCCTGCTTGGGATTCTCTCTCTCTCTCTCTCTCTCTCTCTCTCTCTGCCCCTCTTCCACTCATGGTCTGTCTCTTTCTCAAAACAAATAAATAAGTACTAAAAAAAAAAGAAAGCTAAAAGAGATAAATGGTGCTGTTGCAGTTTTAACTCATTGCTAATTGGTTTATAGCTGCTATAAATCATTCCTTTCAATCATTTATCTTTGAACAGATCAGGAAAATAATAACAAATGGGTCATTCTTCAACAAATTGCTGTCTCTTTTCATTTTGAGTCCAGAGTGCTTCTGGAAATATAAAGATATCCAGGGTCTTACATTGGAATATGGTCACTTTGAATATGGAATGGGTATTGAAAATTAAGAGCAGCGAAGAAAGGACAGACCACAACCAAAATATCTAAACACTGTTTGTTTATTCAAATTTATTGAAACAATTTGGTCTTCAAAATGCACTAAAAAATAGCAGCCTTTCATGATTTGGGGGTTGTTATTATGTGTTCTAAGCCATGATTTGGAGTTATATTCTTTTTACAGTTCACATTATGAAATGGCTCAACTGTGAAGAAAATGTGGTTTGGTGTACATAAAAAGTATCAGTTGGTGTTAATGGAGATCACAATTTATTTCTACTCTTTCATGGATTGTCTGATTAAATTTAGGTAAGTTATCTAACATTGGAAAATAACAGTTTCCCATCTCTACAGTAGAGATATTTCTTTCTTCTACAAATATCGAACAGTTTTAATAAGTTAAATGAGCTTTCAGCACTCAGTATTTTGCTAAAAAATGTATCACTCAATTATCCTCCATTTGCTTATTCTCTCATAAATTATTTTATGAAGGTCTCAATCAGGGGGAGAACACTTATGCTATTGCCATAATTTGTGCTGTCAGCTACTTTTCCTCATGCATGTCACTACGTAATGTTAGGCATCTGAAAGTGGGCTACAGTCCATTTCAGGATGGAAAGGATGGAGATATAATAGAAGGCATGTTTTACTGTTACTAGGACTCCATTGTAAATACTTCTCTCTGACTCTTAGACAACTTTTCTTGTTCTGTCTACTTCTGTTATTATTTAACATTTACTCAATTGCAATGAAAACAATTAAAATGTCCCTCCCCCAGATTTATCATTGTTCCATTATCTTTTTTCATTAAAAAAATTTAAATATTTATTTTTGAGAGAGTGAGAGAGAGAGAGAGAGAGAGAGAGAGCACAAATGGGGAAGAGAGAGAGAGAGAGAGGGAGACACAGAATCCGAAGCTGGCTCCAGACTCTGAGCTGTTAGCACAGAGCATGATGCAGGGCTCAAACCCACAAACAGTGAGATCATGACCTGAGCTGAAGTCAGATGCTTAACCAACTGAGCCACCTGGGTGGCTCTTTGCTCTATTATCTTAGACACATATCTGTCATATTCAGCCAATTCATAACAACTAGTTTATACTTCATGTTTTTTTTTGCAATTTTCAAAAGCATTGCATCCTTAATTTCCTATTGGTTTAAACTGTCCAGTGGAATAATGAAAGTTAAATTTTAGTGATATGGTAAGAAAATAATGAAGTCCTTAATTATTCCTTAATTATAGTGTCTCTTTGAGAAACTAAGCTCTTCTCTACCTCATCATTCAGTGATAATCTGAGATAAAAATTATAATTTCACACAGGAAGGCCTTCAAAGCAGAATGACAATAAGCATTAGAATATTAGTTGGGGTGGAGTGTGCTGACAAGAGTTGGCTCACAAGCAGGACTTTAATTCAATACAGTCATCAGTGGATCATGAAATCCTATTATTTGTCTGTCCTAGAGGGACATATGCAAAGGTAATTACACTGTTTCAAGGTTTTGGCAGAAGATGATTCTGAAAATGTTGACAAAATCAAACTTGTGGCCATTCATTTTTTTTCCATACACTTGTTTTGACTAAGAGGAAATATAAGCCCAGAAAATTGAACTGACCTGATAAGCTCTGCCTATTTTTATTCATTTAAACCCGCAATAAGCCTACTAATCTAGAGGACTTCAAAATATTTTTCTCTGTAAAATGGGCATGGTTGTGGTGGGATCTGATTTCTTTTCTTTTTTTTTTTTTAATACTTATTTATTTTTGAGAGAGAAAGAGAAAGAGAGGGAGAGAGAGAGAGAGACAGAGACAGAGAAACAGAACATGAGAAGGGGAGGACAGAGAGAAAGAGAGACACAGAATCTGAAGCAAGATCCAGGCTCCAAGCTGTCAGCACAGAGCCTGATGTGGGGCTCCAACCCACAAACTGTGAGATCATGACCTGAGACGAAGCCGGATGCTTAACCAACTAAGCCACCCAGGTGCCTCTGATTTCTTTCTTCTACCAATAAGGTTTTTATGAATCCTGGGAGTTCTATAACTTTCCAGTGAATGGAGCTGTGTCTCATTTTCCACAAAAATATCAATAACTATTTATTGAATACTTATTATTAGATTCTATTTGCTGTTTTCCATCTCAGTTCTATGGTATACCATGGGATATGCTAATAATTCCAACTCCATAACTTCATGACTTTACTGATGTGCTCTTAAACAAATGGATTATATTTGATTTTTTTCACATTAGTGTATATGTGTAAAGAGAGAATGGTGGCTATTAAACTGTGATTCTCCAGCTAATTTAATATGTATTATTTTTTAAAATATTTTTATTATTATGTTTATTTATTTTGAGAAGAGAGAGAGAGAGAGAATGTGGGGGAGGGGCAGAGAGAGAAGGAGACAGAATCCGAAGCAGGCTCCAGGCTCTGAGCTATCAGCGCAGAGCCCCATGCAGGGCTCGAGCGCACTAGTGTGAGATCATGACCTGACACGAGGTTGGATGCTCAACCGACTGGGCCACCCAGGTGCCTCTATATGTATTCCTTAATAATTTTGGTGAAGCAAAGTATTCCAGTCACAATGTATGTAGTGTGTTGCCTGACCACATGCTCTCCAGACAGAGACAGAACACCTGTATTCAAATCTTTATCACACTGTCCTGAAGCTTCAGTCTTGGAACTTCACTGTGTTCCTCAAATGAGGCAGTTCCATAATTTTTCAGTAAGAATTAAATAACAGTAAGTTTATAGAAGAACATCTAAAATACATTTTAAGAATAAAATCAGTGGTTGCTAATATCGCAAAGCAACTGATACATTATTGTCAAATCTGAGTACAATTAGAAAATTTACTCAATTTCCATTGTGTAAATTTGATGTCTATTTTTTTTTTCAGGGAATTACCCTGTGAGTGTAGTATAACACATAAGGAAATAATTTTGGCAGCTTGGATCATGAGCCTGATGCTCACCCTCCTGGGGTCCTCCTTCACTCTCCTGATACTTAATATCCTAGAAACTTGAGGAGGGAATTCAGAGAATAAACTTAATAATAAGTTTAATAATAAATCAATTTGTCTCCAAATTCAAAATTCATATAACCTATGGGAATACTGAAATCAACTCAACATAAAAGAAAAACTACATTGAACATACGTGAAGGTATATTGAATGGATTCTAAGCCATTGTTTTTCCAGTGATTGGAATCTGGTCTCAGCAAGGATGCAGTGGCCCAAATGCTGCCAATGCACGAACAAGGTCCACACATGAACATGGGTTCTAAACACCTAGACTCCTTTCATTTCCTGTGACCGCATCATGACAACAAGATAGATGATAAGTAAAATTTTGTGTCAGTTCTTTACAGAAGGCCAAAAAACATTTTGATTTTTTTTTTTTTACAGAAATAAGACAATTCAATGCATGAATTTTGACTAATAAAGATTCAATATTTAGAGCCAATGCTCTGCAAAATTTCAATATCAAAGCAAGGGTAATGGAAAAATTATAAACAAAAATATTTTCAACTAAAGTAATGAAAAGAACTTTAATCTTCTTAGGTAAAGCACCTACCCTAAACACTAGAAAGTACTAACAATTCAAAGTGCTTCTTGAAAAAACTGACATTTATACAGTTATAAACAAGGAGAACCAAATAAGCTGATCTCTGTTTATGGGAAATACCCAGTCACAGTGTCAACATTTAAAGTTCATTCTAATTTTTCAAGCCATTTGTGAACACCTTCTTAGAATCCAGTGACTCTCACCACATTGTTCAAAGCAAAGCAAAGAGAGAGACAAAAACTCCATGGGAGGTGTACCAATTCTCAAGGTTCATGTGAGCCTTTAGAATATATATTGAGTGAAAGACGTCTAAACTGAAATTTGTGTAATAAATTACAAAAATTCAATGTCTTTTGGCAGATATTGTTATTTCTCTTTGAAAACAAATTTATTTTTAAGTAAATCTTTCAAAAATTATTTAATTTGAAAATCATCTCTTTCCATTTGGCCACTGCTTTTCCCAGACCTCTGAACAAGCCTATGAATTATTAATGTCAAGACTGTCTCACTCACCATTAACTTTTCCGAGATCTGAGGAGGAGCTCTTCACCAAAATTTTCTTCCAAAATGGATTCAATAAAGGCAAATGCAAAACAGTCCACATATGACAGGAAAATCACAAATGCAAATACTAACCAGGTAAATTGTGGCTGAATGTCAATTATACCTTTAGAATAGTTCTTGAAAAATTCAAGCTTTCTCTTCAACTAAGTAATGTATTTAGGGAAGCAAATGAGAGCTAGATTCCAGGATTTCAGAATGCAATAAGTTCTGGGTAAATTCAAATCACACAGCAGAATCGTATAACTCACAGCCTCTGCCACCAGCTGCACCTGTATGAATGTGACAAATGGAAGGTTGTTTGAAACTAACTCAGCAAAAAACGTGAAATCACTTGGACACTCAAGAGGAACAGTTTCTAGCTTATGAATTGTGTATTTGTCTAAGACAACAGATTCAAAATAATTGTTTTAACTGTTTTGTGTGATTTCATATTTTCTTAAGGTTTTACTTACCTATAGCATTTGTGTCTTCTGAAGTAGCTGTTATAAATACAGTTTTAAAAATGAAATGCTTTGGGGCTCCTGGGTGTCTCAGTCAGTTAAACATCTGACTCTTGGCTTCAACTCAGGTCATGATCTCACGGTTCATGAGATCTGGGCTGACAGCACAGAGCCTGCTTGGGATGCTCTCTCTCCCTCTCTCTCTCTGCCCCTCCCCTGTTTACACACACACTCTCTCTCTCCCTCAAAATAAATAAATAAACATTTAAAAAATAAAGTGCTTCTTAAAAAGTATTGTTACAATTATAATTAATCTTTATTGTAAGAAATTAATCTGATTACAATTAATTTGTGTTTTTTTTGACTAATAAGAGTTTCCATATATTGCTCCATATTTTATTACCCTAGTTTATCACTCGAAAATGAAGAAAATAATGTTATTGCTGTCTCCCCAGATGCTGATTATCATGGTGAAGATATTTGAAATACAAAAAGATCCCCATTGCTGCACTAGAATAGGATATATTTCAGGTATATTCATATATCTTTTCTGTAATGCCTTGTACCAATATAGGCAAAAGGGAATAAACATTTATGATAATAAAAAAAATTCCCCAATAGTCAGTATATCTTAAGATTTTCAGTCTAACATTGCACAGTTAATAATTTGTCATGTAAATATCAATTGGCTGGTTATGTATATGCTAAATTGTTCTACACCATTTTCTCAGTCACCTTTAATTCAACAAGCTCACTGAATGAAACACAATTATTAAAAATTTTTTTAAAGAATTCCTGGAAATGGAAGACTATAATTGATTTGATTTCTAGTTTAACTAAGAACTAGATTCTGTAGAAGTAAACAGAAAACTCAGTTATCAGATCCTTTTAAATGCTTCATTCAATACATACAATCAAGTCCCAGAGATGTAACTTAGGACACAAAACTGTAAACTGTACAAATTTCATTTTCTTTTCCTCATGTCAATCATGACACTAGTCTAGAGTTTTAGACTTGAGATGACACTTTTTCACCTGTACCTAGAACTGGGAATAGACTCCTGGAGGCCATGGGGCTGGCTAATACCATTCACTGGGCAAAGTCAAAGTTTGTAGACAAGGAGGATGGCAAGTCCAGAGACTAGAGGCAAAATTGATGTACAGGTCACAAAACAAGCATTTTAGAAAAGTTAGAGATGGGATAAGTCTTGCTGCATTTTGAAAAGCTATGATGTGTAGAAGATAGGTGGAGAAGGTGATGAAGCTCTCAGGGGAATGTTTCAGAGGTAGCACTGACATTTACCTTCATGGCTAGTGAATGTACATTCTAGCACTGACCCTAAGAGGCTTTAAAAAAACATGAATGGGTGTGGACAATGGGTGGCAAATCCAGGTCTTTCCTTTTTGAGTTTTTAATACTCTTAAGTATATATATATATATATATATATATATATATATATATATATATACTTAAGATATATATATATATACACACACAGACACACACATTAAAAAATTTTTTGTTCAGAGATGTCTGGGTGGCTCAGTCAGCTGAGTGTCCTACTCTTGATTTTGGTTCAGGTCCTAAACCCAGGGTCATGAGATCAAGCCCTGTGTTGGGCTCCACGATGACCATGGAACCTGCTTACAATTCTCTCTCTCTCTCTCTCTCTCTCTCTCTCATTCTTCCCCTCTCTCTCACTTCTGCTCTCTCTCTCTCTCTAAAATAAAAAAAATCAACTCATTTAACTAAAAAAAAGAAAAAATCACCCATTTGTCCCACTTGCTACTCCTTGCCTTTTGCAACAACCAATTTGTTCTCTGTATTTATGAGCTTGATTTTGTTTTTTTGTTTGTTTGTTTTGGGAGGGGTTATTTGTTTGTTTTTATATTCTACGTATAAGAGAGATTATACAGTATTTGTCTTTTCCTGTCTGACTTATTTCACTTAGCATAATGCCCTAAATGTCCATTCATGCTGTTGCAAATGAAAAGATTTCATTATTTTCTATTGGTGAATAATATGTGTGTGTGCGTGTGTGTGTGTGATGTATCACAATTTCTTTATCCATTCATCCATTGATGGACACTTAGGCTGTTGCCATATCTTTTATAAATAATGCTTCAATGAATATGGGGGTGCATATGCCTTTCTGAGTTAGTGTTTTTGTTTTCTTCAGATAAATACCCAAAAGTGAAACTGCTGAATCATATGGTAGTTTTACTTTTAATTTTTTGAATAATCTCTACACTGTTTTCCATAGTGGTTGTACCAATATAAATTTCCACCATCAGTGAATAAGTGTTCCCTTTGTTTCACAACTTTGCCAGCCCTTGTCATTTCTTGTCATTTAGATAGCAGCCTTCCTAACAGATGAGATATCTCATTGCGGTTTTTATTTACATTTCCCTGATAATTAATGATTTGCTCATCTATATGTCTTCTTTAGAAAAATGTCTATCCAGACCTTCTGCCCATTTTTTAACCAAATTGGGTTTTTTTTTTTTTTTGCTTTGGTTTTTGGGATTTAGCACATGTAATGTATTTATAATTCAGTAAGATTATGTGAACATCTCTTTGTAATAATAGATTCAATAACCTTTTCAAATGATACTCTTTAACAGGAGCATTAGATGACGTCAGCATGAGAATTTTATCCTGGTTATGCACTACTTTTATTACTGCAGTTTGCTGAAGCTCGGGTCAGAATTCTACAAATAAAACTTTAAAAATATGAGAGCTCATTTAAGGGAATGAAGGATTCTTCATTTCAGGAAATAATTTTCAAGTCTAGAGAAGAAATTGCCTTTGTGGGGAGGGGGGAGTAGGGAGTGGGGAGGAGGTCATTTCATAAAGTGTCTTAGAATTATTACTAGGAAAAAAAAGTGTATTGGGGAAAGAGGCATGTCTGAGGTTGGATACTTGTGGCAATAATAAAAATAGTTGTCTGTCTTGAGGATGTATCATTTGTCATTAGGAAAAAATAAAAGGCAAAAAGGAAATAATAGTAAGCTAAATAAAATATATTTATAATCATATTTTTCAGCAAAATTGAAAACGAATGAGAACTGATGAATGCCAATATGGCATTTTTCCCTAGGATGTAATTGGAAGACCCAACCTTCATTCAAATCTTTGGATTTGCATTCGCAGTTTCTTGTGAAGAGCACCAGATTCAAAAAGTAGTCCCTCTGATTTTCTTCCTTCCGGTAAAAATCTAGTGCAAGAGTCTACTTATGATCCAGGAATTGGCAGAAGGTCAGATTTCTCAGTGCTCTATGTTCCTATCTGCAAGATCATCCGGTGGAGGTATTTAACACCTCCACAAGAAAAAGCTAAGATTTATGGTAGGGAACATGGCCTCCTCTTTGTCAGCGATTCCTCACCTTATCATCATGTCAGCAGAATTTATCACAGGGATTACAGTAAATGGATTTCTTGTAATCATCAACGGTAAAGAATTGATCAAAAGCAGAAAGCTAACACCAATGCAACTCCTTTGCATATGTATAGGGATATCGAGATTTGGTTTGTTGATGGTGTTAATGGTACAAAGTTTTTTCTCTGTGTTCTTTCCACTCTTTTATAGGGTAAAAATTTATGGTGCAGCAATGTTGTTCTTTTGGATGTTTTTTAGCTCTGTCAGTCTTTGGTTTGCCACCTGCCTTTCTGTGTTTTACTGCCTCAAGATATCAGGCTTCACTCAATCCTATTTTCTTTGGCTGAAATTCAGGATCTCAAAGCTAATGCCTTGGCTGCTTCTGGGAAGCCTGCTGGCCTCCATGAGCATTGCTGCTGTGTGTATGGATGTAGGTTACCCTAAAAACATGAACAATAATGATTTCCTCAAGAATGCCACGCTGAAGAAGACTGAACTCAAGATAAGGCCAATTAATGGAGTGCTTCTTGTCAACTTGGTATTACTATTTCCACTAGCCATATTTGTGATGTGTACTTTTATGTTATTCATTTCTCTCTATAGGCACACTCATCGGATGCAAAACAGATCTCATGGTGTTAGAAGTGCCAGCACAGAAGCCCATATAAATGCATTAAAAACAGTGATAACATTCTTTTGCTTCTTTATTTCTTATTTTGCTGCCTTCATGGCCAATATGACATTCAGTATTCCTTACGGAAGTCAGTGCTTCTTTGTGGTAAAGGACATAATGGCAGCATTTCCCTCTGGACATTCAGTTATAATCATATTGAGTAATTCTAAATTCCAACAACCATTCAGGAGACTTCTCTGCCTCAAAAAGAATCAATGAAATACAAACAATCCTGAAAAAGAAGAAAGGTTCAATGAAGAACAGAAGCAATGTTAAATATTGTGTATTTGTTTGACGTGGATTCGATAGACTTATATTTTGTTTTTGTTTACTTATGTATTTTGTGTGCTCTCTTTCTGGCAATTTCCTTCTCCTCTTCTACCCCCAGGACATGTGAAGCACTAATTTTGATGTTGGATGGATAGGATATTTTTTCCCCAGGGACTGTATACTTAAAACATATATGAATACATATGTACATAAAATATATAAGTATTATGATAGTAATACATTCAAATAATTAACATTTGCAGTAGAGTGGCAGTTGTATAAAAAAAAAATCAGAGAAGTAAAAAGACTTCATTTGGTTAACCAAAGTAGTTCTGTTATCTGTTTACTCAGGTCACTGAGAATCTTCTGTTTTAGATGAGCAAAATCACATTGATTTAGGCTAAGACGTGTAACAGTATAACCAATTTGTCTATTTGGTTAAACATAGCTATTTTTCAAAGAGCATCATTAGTGTAACTATTGTTAAAATTCAAATTATATATTGAAAGTTTCTGTATGTCATGGCAATGAACCCAGATATGCAGATTAAAGTCTAACTTTGCTTTTGATATCAGTTACTAGTTCAAGTTGGTAAATGAGAAGATGCAAATAGAGCTAGCATTTATGTGCATATACACATACAATCCATGGTCTCCATCTCTTACAAGATGAAGAAATATTTTCTCATCCCTTGAAGTGTTAAACTCCTGCCCAGAGAGAATAGGAGTGAGGTTGTTGACATTGAAGTCTCGGTAGGAAAATGTTTAGCTGATGTCTTAACCCCTTAACTGGTGCGCCAATTTCTTCCAGTTGGAAATATTGCCCAGGGTATGGCATCAGCAAAAGACTTGAAGATCTAAGGTAAAAGTTTTGAAACATGTTGGTAGAGTTGAGTGGATTCTGCTCTATAAAGATCTTAAATAGTCTTGCTTTAGGAAAGAAAAATAATTTTTGTCATATTTTACATCTCACAATATCTATTTTGAATTTGTGAAACCCTCACTGACACCTAAACAAACAAATAAAAAGAATTGTAGTTACTTTTAATTGTAAATAAACTGTGATTAGGTGACTTAGAAGTTGCAAGGATGAAAACAAAAAAAAAAAAAACAAACCTAGATGTGTGTGTACATGGATTTTTTTTAATGTTATAAAATATTTTTACACACAATCGTTTGCTTCATTCTCAGAACATTGTGTAAAATAGGCAGTGCAATTATCTCAATTTCTGCATGCAGAAGTAAGGTTTGAAGAGGTCGTTACACATACCTAAAGTCCATCAGCTATACTCAGTGGAGAAATTGGAACTCAAATGTGGCTCTTATGTCTCTAAAGCCAGTGTTCTCTTACTTGGTTTTCTTCCCATTCTTATGTATAGAACTTTAGATCTTGAAATTTATGATAAAAAACAATCAATGTTCAACCTATAATCAATGATATCCTATGACCTTTCTGTATTATGTTCTTAAACAGTCAACTTAAAAATATTTCAAAATCTCTGAATTATTCTATTATTTGGTCAAATCCTTTATTTTTTATATTTATCTCATATTTGGTTTGCTAATAGTCTGAAGTGATCTGAACATAGGTCCCCCAATTTACAATTTAATATCACTTGACTCCAGGAAATTACCATGCCAGGCTCACTTGTTATGAGTCAGGTAAAACCAGACTCTCCCCTGGGAAAAACTGGATTCACTATGTTTACAGCCTGAGTTCAGGACAATTGCGTAACTGGAACCTACTCCTTAGGTTATTCAATGACCTGTGTATCATCCTGGAGAAGCCCCATGGCCCCTTGTTCTAAGGCCAAGCTGAAAGTCTCACTAGTGCCAGTGCCTGAATTACATAGGTAGTCATGACAGATATTTCCATATTGAGGTCTGATACCATTGGGCCACTTATATCCTCTACTATGTTCATTTATTTTTTTAATTTAAAAATAATTTTAATAATTGTTTTTTAACTTGTAAAATAATACATAGTTAATGTAGAAAATTGGAAAAATAAGAAATGTAAGAAGTGAACCTGATAGAATCCCATGTCAAATTTTCATATACATTCTTCCAGCATTTGACATCCATGTACATACATATGCAAATACCACTATACATGTATGTGATGTAATTTATGACATTATGGAGATTGTGCTGTATATATACTTTATGCTATATTTTGATGTAAATTACATGTGTGAAATTTTGCATTTGTAACAACTTCATAATGTTTCATTTTATGGATGTAATTTTCTTTCTTGTTTTTAATTTTTTTAATGTTTATTTACTTATTTTTGAGAGACAGACAGAGTGCAAACGGGGGAGGGGCAGAGAGAAAGGGAGACACAGGATCTGAAGCAGGCTCCAGGCTCTCAGCTGTCAGCACAGAGCTTGATGCGGGGCTCACAATCATGAACCGTGAGATCACAACCTGAGCCAAAGTCAGATGCTTTACTAATTGAGACACCCAGGTGCTCCTGTAATTTTGTTTTTAACCATTCATGTATCATTCATTTGTATTTCCATTAACAAAGAGAACAGTAGAGTTGAAAATAAAGTTTATATTACTGAAGAAAATGAAAAGGAGAGCGCTCAAACAAAAAATGAAATAAAAAATCTACAATTAAAGAACAAGGAGAATCTTTTGTTATTATTACTATTTTATACTCTTGTTATTATCATTATTATCACTATTTATAGTAACCTAATTGGTACTAATGCCTTGAAAAATTTTGGCACGAGAATTCCTTGACATAGGTCTATGGGCATGGGAGCCCTTGGAATGAGCCTACTGGCATGGGAAACTTGTAATGATGCCATGGGCTGGGAATTCCTTGGGTTGGGGCTGTGGCATGGCAGGCATTTCAGGATTTCGTCAAGTCTATATGAAAAGGCACCAATGCATTTATAAGGAATTCCAGTAATCAGGTAATTAAACTTTTATTCCAGAATTGCTTTACTTTTGGTGTATATTATCTCACTGATCGTCTCAACCCGGTAGAGAGTATTATTATCTGTAGTAAATATGAGGAAATCTAAACTTGGAAAGACAAAAGAATAGGTTACTTATCTAGACCCAAATCAGGCGTTCTAAATCTAAATTCCTAATTTTTTTCTAAACATAACTGTGCAACAAAGTTACCTAGTGACTATTTTTAAATTGTGGATTTCCAGGCTTATCCTAGACTTGCTGACTATAGTCTCTGGGGATAGAGCCCAAAAATCTATATAGTAACCATGTAGGCGATTGTGATGTAACTTGTTTACTGACTAGGGTTTGTGGTCCACCACATTACAGAATATTAACGCTACTAATGGAAGCCTTAAAAATATATTCATGTCAATGTAAAGTCTTTCTTGGGAGAAAAATTTTAAGGCATTTAAAAGACATTCTTTTCCTTCACAAAATATTCAAGTTATAGCTCAACTTTCGTTTAGACTTTTTTGGTTGAAAGGGACTGATTCACATTTTAGTCACCTAATGTACGAAGGGACCTGTGGAATGCACATGAAATGATAAAGAAGAAACACTGTCATGAAATCCAAAAATAAAAGCTGAAGCCAGCTGAGTAAAAGGAAACTCTATAGACAGAGCTCAACAGCCATAATTTGTGGAATCTCTTCTAATGCTCATCCAGTATTATGAGTCAACCTCTCCCTGCACACCTACTTTTCCTTCTCTCACTATATATGGTTGAAAAAAAAATACTTTTTTTCTGCTTATATGTAACTCCTACTGCATCATAAATACAACTAACTCTACCATTCTGGACCTTGACTGTACCTCATGACTTCTTTCTATTTTATACTTGAACACATACTGGCGTGTGTGATTTGATTTATTTCCCTCAATTCAAATTTTTCTAGGGTGTATCTGATTACACATCTGTCATTGTTGTCAGGCCATCATTAGGTTCCCTGGCATATCTAGGTACTGGCTATACTTGGGTCAGGGGTCCAAATCTGAACCAATCAGACTCAATCTGGAAGGTAAAGCCACTGGTCTACCTAGGGCTCCCTGTAGCTTCAGCTGGGCTGCGAGCAGGGAAGTTTCTCTGAAAGCATCTTGGTGTATCGGGCACCATGATTATTATGAATCCATATGCTTCCATAATACCTCATTTTTCAGGACTCATATAAGGCAAGGGATACCCACAGATCCCATGAAGACTTTTCAAGTCATTGGGAACTTAAAATCCACAAATAAGAATTTGATCTATCTTCCCTGTAGATATTTGATCTTTCTTTCCCATAGAAATTTTATGTCAAAGAAGACTTTTGATATATGTGGATGAGGTCTTTTACAATACGAGACTAAATGTACACTGCTCAGTAAATAAGTAAATATTAAGAGTCAATTATGTAGGCACACTGAGAGGTCCACATGTTTGCATGTTTATAGTTCTTAGGCACATCACAGCTGTTTCAAATCAGAAAATGAGTTTGAGAACATCTGTGTTTGTTCTATTTCTTCTGGCTTCTTCCTCAATAGACACAGGTCCTTGTTACTCATCTCAACACTAAACAATGTATATTTAATTAATCAATAAAAAGTTTTAGTTTTAACCATTGGAAATAAGTTACCAGAAAGAAGGCTTTTCCAAGTTAATCCTGCTAATCCTGTTCTTATTCTCTGGCACTACTTAAATAGTAAAATTTTTGAAAATTAAAGTCTTCCTCCTAGGGATGCCTGGGTAGCTCAGTCAATTAAGTGTCCGACTTCGGCTCAGGTCATGTTTTCATGGTTCAAGGGTTTGAACTCCATGTCGGGCTCAGCACCGACAGCTTGGAGCCTAGAGCCTGCTTCGGATTCTGTGTCTCCGTCTCTCTCCCTCTCCCTCTCCCTCTCCCTCTCTCTCTCTCTCTCTGCCCCTCTCCCACTTGTGTGCTCTCTCTCTGTCAAAAATAAATAAACATTAAAAAAAGTCTTCCTCCCATATACCCACACATATTTACCCAAACTTTTGAAATAATAAGAATTGCAAAATCTTGTATGAGAATTCCTTCCATTTTATAAGACAAGATTCCTGGATTCTACTGAAGGGATAAATAGGAAAATTACCAATAACTTTCACATAAGTAATTTCAGGATTAAAAGAGGTAATACAAATTTCTCTGGGGTTATGAACAGGCTATTGACACCTACTAGTGGCACCTAATATGATATGATATATTGTTTTCAGAAGGAGATAATCTGATAATAGCATGGATTAGCTCTATATCAGTTGGTTGGCCCCTGATTTCATGGAGAAAAGAGTAGATCAATTTCAATAAGGATGTGCGCTCTGGCAAATTATTTCTCCATGTGTTTGACTTGAATGGGATGATCTCAGTATGATGTCCAGGGACAATGGGAAATAGAAGTATCTTATACTAACTTTGCAGATTTTGTCTGGGGTTCTGCTGTGTGTCACAGATTCCTCAGTACAGAGGCTCCCTGACACATGGAAAATAACAGCCAATTTCATGCTTCAAGTTAAGGGGAGTTAGTCATTAATGGAATTCTTATAACGTTGTGTTATGAGGCCATGTTATATGGGAAAGATGAATGTAAGAAAATATTTAATTTCTAACTCAGGGAAATTATAACAACAGATGCCTTACAGTCTCACTGAGCACACAGCATTTTATGCTCAAAATACATAAGTTACATTAATAAATGCTCTTTCAGTGTATGCCAAATATTGTTCTCTAATTTCCCTAAGGGTATATATTTTTACAGAGGTGATAAAGACAATGGAAATGACACTCCATGGAATTAATGGGAATTAGGAAGGATGGGGCTTTATTGACCCAGTTTTCTATGTGATGATTCTGAACTTTCCAATTTGTTTGCATTTTCAGAGACCCTGGTGGTTGCGATTTGTTTTACTAATTAGTTTAAGAAGTTGCAAAGTCTGTGCTTATGTCCCTTTTTAAAAATCTTACTTCCCCATCATGGTCTACTAGAGTTTTTTCAATACCTAGCCTCATGGAAGTAAAATAAAATGACAATTCTTTTTCCTTAAACCATCTTTAAATTATTAATAAGTTTTGGTTTTGCTTTTCAAATACATACTAAGTTTTCTAAGAAATTTCTGTAGCTCTGCCAGTATTCTCGAGTGTTGTACTACATGTGCTATAATGTGTTAAATCTTCTATAATAATTTTAGTTATGAAACATGTTTTTAAAAAGCAAGGATTTGCCACCGTACAAAAGGAATTTTAGAATCTACACCAATAATTCCCTCACTATTCTCTAAAGCAGAGCTTTTCAAATTTAAACAGACAACTGAATCACCTGGGGGGTTTGTTAAAACACAGTTTGCTGCATCCCACCTCCAGAGTTTCTGACTTACTAGAGTTAGAGCCTGAGGATTAGCATTTTTTTCTTCTTTTGAGAGAGAGAGAGAGAGAGAGAGAGAGAGAGCAGGCACACACATGTGCAAGCTGGGGAGGGGCACAGGGAGAGGGAGAGAGAGAGAATCTTAAGCAGGCTCAATGTCCAGCGCAGAACCCAATGCAGGGCTCCATGTTGTGGCCGTGAGATCATGACCTGAGCCAAAATCAAGAATCAGACGCTTAACCGACTGAGCCACCCGGGTGCCCCAAGAATCAGCATTTCTAACAAGTTTCCAAAAGGTACTCATGCTGGTGGTTGGGGACCACACTTTGGGAACTATGGATTGAGAGTCAGTATATTGTAAAGGCTATGAACCTGGCCTCTGAAGCCAAATTGGATGGGTTTTCATTGTGAGCCATCTGATTATTAGTTGTGTAATCTTGAGCAAGTCATTAGACCCGTTCCTTCAGTGTGTCCTCATCTGTCAAATGAGCTAATACAAGTACCTATTTCTAAAGCTTTCTGTGAGATTGAGTGTGTTAACAAGTGTAGAACACCGAGGACAGTGTCTAGCATAACAGCAAAGACCTTGTATGTCCAGATATTTAATAAGCCAAGAAAATAATTTAATTTCCACTATGTGGAAGGCATGAAGATTATTTCTTAAATAGAATTTTCTATTGTTTTGAAATTGGACAAATAGAACTAAAATTCTGTAATGATTCTCTGAGAAAAGAGGTAAAGTATGCTTTAGTTTAGAGTGACAAACAAGGTTAGTATTTTGATTTGGCATAAAGGTGGGAAAGTAATTTTGGCCTCTATAAAAAGCAATAGGCTGACTGATGTGGTAAAACAGGAAGTAGTAACCACCAGAGGGAGGAACCACAAAAGTCAATAGCTCCTGAAGATGGGAGTGAAGGAAGATATCAAGAGGCTGAGGGGTATGATAGAAAGGGGGATGAGAAGGCAGTGTGTGCCATCTTGCTGGGTTCTCGTTTCAGCTGTGGGGTACTGTTGTGTATTGCAGATACTTGACCTGGTAATTAAATATGGAATCAGGTAAGTCCTTCTTTGAAACATCACTCCCACTTCATCAAGGGATCATGTTTCTATCGGTGTGATTTGAACATAGATGACTGATGGAGAAAGTCTTTAACTATAGTAAATTTGAGAGGCCCTTTAGAAGAAAGGAAAACAAACAAACAAACCAAAACACAAATCAACAGACAAGCTTTGAACATAAATAATACCAACCCAGGCATTCTCGGGCTTAAGGTAGTACAGCCAACGTAGGCACAGCGTGAAGGCCTCCCATATAGTTAGAGTTACTTTGTTCATACATGGCCCCGTGTTAGAAATAAACTTATCATGGATGTATCTTCATTTCTGGTAGTGATCAGAAAGCACCACTTCCCTACAGCAATAATTAATCATGTTAGAAAATTGATTCTAGGGGCGCCTGGGTGGCTCAGTCGGTTGAGCGTCCGACTTCGGCTCAGGTCACGATCTCACGGTTCGTGAGTTCGAGCCCCGCGTCGGGCTCTGGGCTGATGGCTCAGAGCCTGGAGCCTGCTTCTGACTCTGTGTCTCCCTCTCTCTCTGCCCCACCCCCATTCATGCTCTGTGTCTCTCTGTCTCAAAAATAAATAAACATTAAAAAAAAAAAATTAAAAAAAAAAAAAAAAGAAAATCTATTCTAAAATTTACTTAGGTTCTGTGGTACAACAAGCATGGCTGTTTTAAAATGCCCTTGAGAGCTCACCTTGATCTACCTGGAAAATGAGACAATTAGCATAGGGAGGCTCTTCCCTCCTCCTAACAGGAGGGGTTGCTTCCAATCTCAGCTTCCCACTAGATCCTTAGTATTTTTCTCAAAAAATAGGAATGCAATTTTGCACACACCTCCAGAGTCATCAGATGCTGAGCATCTGTCTTTCCTGGACAATCCTGTGAACGGCTGGCATCCAAATTCAGTAAGGCTGGTGCCCAGATAATTTGTTAGTCAGTTTTCTCTGGCCCCACCCCCTTTGATGAAGTTGCTCTCAGACTTGCTCTGCAAAAGATAAGAGCAGTAGGAGGAACTCCTATCACCCAGAATGTTCACTCACAGTGTGTCCAAGATCAGGCCCTGGCCCTCATCATCTCTCTAGAGGATACTAGGGGATCAGAAAACTCAAGTCCTCTTTTCCTCCGATCTTTGCTTGTCTAGTTTTTACCCTAATAAAATCCATTCCCCAATCCACACTGTGTGACATGTCAGGTGGTGAACACACAGAAGCCTGCCTTGCACTACTGAGTCGGGGGTAAACTCAGGCATGTCTCGTCTCCAGGATCTACTCTTTTTTTTTTTTTTTTTAAATTTTTTAAATGTTTGTGTATTTTTGAGAGAGAGAGCGGGGGAGGGGGAGGGGCAGAGAGAGAGAGAGGGAGACACACAATCGGAAGAAGTCTCCAGGCTCTGAGCTGTCTGTACAAAGCCCAGAGGGGAGCTCAAACTCACATACCATGAGATCAGGACCTGGGTCAAAGCTGGTCGCCAAACAACTGAGCCACCCAGGCACCACCCTTCCAGTTTCTACTCTTATACAACCTTGTGGCTTAAGGTTTCAAAAGATGCCACCTCATTTCCTACTGCCGGTTCTCCCATTGTTCTTAAATGTAATGCATTTAAGTCTTATGGACCTGAATTCATGTAAATAACTATGTTATTTTATTATCTCCTCATCTCTCTCAAGCTGTAATCCTTTCCTATTCATGTTTGTTATTTTCAGTGTGGAAATTATTCCCTTTGATAAAGAAAGGAGATGAAATAAAAGCTAATCTGTTTAGCTACCTTATGGTATCGGTTAAGATAATTTTTTTCCTGCCCAAGTAAAGAAATTCCCTCATTCTTATTTTCTTATTCTGAGCATAATTTAAAACCTATTTTACTTCCTTCTTAATTTATAGTGTATTTTGAACTGAAGTTACTAGTTATATGACAAGATTATTATTCCAGTGGATTTTAATTTTATTCATTTGTATAAACATATGTTATTCTGGTAACTTCTTTACAAGTGTGCATATTCCTTGGTACCTGGAAACATGAAAGTGAGAGTGTGGAGGTTTTACTTTGCCATAACATGTTACCTCCCTAAATTTATGGAGGCCCGGCAACAGATTCTCGGACAGCCCACAGATACTCATGTGCAGTAAAATTTTATTATAAACTCAAAATTATCTACCAAAGAATAGATTTTTGGACGGTCCCACACATAACTCAAGACACTTAACTATGAGATAATATTTCCCACTCAGAATATTCCGGAAAGGTGCTCGTGAAAGCATTAAATAGAATTCCAGGAGTTTGTATGCTGTTTGCCCATCCAAACCACCTTCCTTTTCTCTCCTTTTTATTAACAAGGATCAGAATTGATCTTAGTTGCTCTAAGAAATCTTTGGAGATGTTCTCAAACTTCCACGATCTATCCTCATTAGTTTTTCATGAGAGTAACTGTCAGGACTGATCTCTTGACATTTAGTACTTTGTTTTGTGATGTATTCTCGTAGGTTGTATGTTTTCTAGCCGATTATTATTTTCTTGAAACCTGGGGACACACTGTATGTATTTTGGCAACTAATATTAGTAAACTAAACACAAATAGACACACCTGAACATATATTTTTGAGAAAGAATCATGCATCTCTATGCAAGAAAGAGAAAGAAAATTAGGTAGCATAAAGACAGGTTAATTTTATTTCCAAAGTTGTAGAAAATTTAGTATGTTCAATTCTACTGTCATTTTCATAAAAATAAAAAAAAACAGTAAAATTGAACACTGGGAAAAACAATACAGGCAAATTGATCTTTGTGGCTTAGGTTATAAATGGAGATAAAATTGTAAGTAACACACTGCCACCCAGTGGCAAACTTTCACTATAAATGAAATAATGGTTTATACAGTCAAAAGACTCCAGCCATTAGGAGTCATTGGTCAGGAAATTTAACATCCCCTTAGAAAAATATGAAGGAAAGAGAAGTTAGCACTCAGATCATAGGGCATTTCAAACTAAATGAGAGTATATATCTAGTCCAAATCAAGCAAATTTAAAAAAAAGTAAAAATAAAATTATAAGCTAATTGGAAACTTGAATTTTGCCTAGATACTCAATATCAGTGAATTGTTATTCATATTTTTGGATATCGTAGTGGTGCTGGGCTTACGCTTTAAAAATAAAATCATTTTTATCTTTTAGAGTGAACATTCCAATGTAATCACTGATAAAATGATGCAATACATCAAATTAATATGCAGAATGGAAGGAGATACATTGGAGCTATATGTGAATCAGTTTGGGTTATAAATGGAAACTTTTTAAAGCTGACTTATGGTTCCATGGTGATTCATTACACAATTCTGTCTACTTCTATACATGTTTGAAATTTTTCTATAACATTTTTTTTTTCAAATTTCCCCGGACATTTATTACCATTAAGTATAGGATTTGATTAATAAAAACAGAGAGCTTTCTCCATAAATTATTTCACAGAAATCAGTAGGTTAGGTCATGAGTTAGGAAGAACTTCTAATCTTTGTTTGCCTTAGAAATGAACATTGAGGAGATTAACTGGAACCTTCTTAAGCCCAAGCTAATAAGAGAGTTGAAACAACTGCTCAAATCATGTTTGTATCAAGTGTCAAACCCACGTTGACTTATAAAACAGATTACTAAACAAATAACAAAAGGTGAATTGTAAAGACTTATTATTTAGTAAACTGCACTGGAGTGCAATTAATTTGTCTCTCTCTTCTCTCAATATTTACTAAGTATTGGGCTTCCAAATATGCTGATTTTCCAGCCTTTCAAAAAAGAGCAAGGGAGTTGTTGCCTTGTTGCTAGGTTTTAGACAACAATTAGAGGTCCCACTTTCACTTTTTTTTCCTACTCTGACTTGAGTCCTTTAGGAAATTAATTCAGTTTCTTAGCAACCCAGATGGTTAAAACTTAAACACACTTCGGGTTCTTTTGTAAAGCAAAGGCTAGTTTCCCTTATAAACTATGTGTTTGTTTAGTCCTGCTTGGCTTTGCAGAAAAGATTTGCTGAGACATACTGCCCTAGAAATTTTTACAAAAAACTCTCAGTTTCAAATGGTGAGTGAAGTTGTTGATTTTCTAATGAATGCTCCTGTTTTCTTTTTCTTTTTACTCTAGTTTGCCAGTTTGACTAGCTCTTTGAAATATATGTATTTTATATGAAATAGATGAATTTATTCATGAAAGAAACAATTTCTTTATATATAACATTGTAGAAGAGAAATTATGAAAACTACAGTAAGAAGGAGAAAGCCAAGCAGGAAGAAAGTGCTGAATTTTTTTAATGAATTTATAAATATGCACAAATTTGTGGTTCCCTGTGCTCTTAATAGCACACTATTTTACAATGCTTTTTTGTATGTTGGCAGCATTTATGTGTCAGATATATATCTAGATCAATCTATTTATTTATCTATTACCTCAAATACTTAATATTACAAAATTAAACTCAGATATGGAAGCAAAAGAAGATTGCATTTCCATACATTTGCTAACCAAAGAAATGTATTTCTTTTTAATTAGCAGCTCATTAAAAACAGATAAAAATATTTTGTGACTCTCCAGTTGAAAATATTTGAGGGATAAATTTAAACGAAAGTTTATATTTTTATACTGCCATTACTATTAACAAGTTTTCCATTATTAGGAAAAAGTTATGATTAGATATTCGGGGTTTTAGATACAGTTTTCAAAACAGAATCCACAATTTTCAGATTTTGGCTAACACAGAGTACCTATTATTCTTCTTATCATTGGACCACATAAAATTTGCTTTTTTGTAAGATTGAAAAATGGTTGAATAACAGCAATTTCACATGGCTCAACTCAACATGTGCTGAACCCTATGTAGGATTTGTAAACCTAGAAATTCTTGTCTCAACACTTTTTTTTTTTATTATTTTTTTTAATGTTTATTTATTTTGGGGACAGAGAGAGACAGAGCATGAATGGAGGAGGGGCAGAGAGAGAGGGAGACACAGAATCGGAAGCAGGCTCCAGGCTCTGAGCCATCAGCCCAGAGCCCGACTCGGGGCTCGAACTCACAGACCGCGAGATCGTGACCTGAGCCGAAGTCGGACGCTTAACCGACTGAGCCACCCAGGCACCCCTCAACACTTTTATAATCTAATTTTGAGGCAGATTTTGTTTTTTGGGTCTTTTTTTAGGTTTATTTACTTATTTATTTACTTATTTATTTATTTTGAGAGAGACCGAGAGAGAGCAAGAGCGAGCATGAATGGGAGAGGGACAGAGAAAGAGGAGGAGAGAGAATCCCAAGCAGGCTCTGTACTGACAGCAGGACTCGACCCCATGAACAGAACAGTCAGATCATGACCTGAGCTGAGAATAAGAATCAGACACTTAATTGACTGAGCCACCCAGGTGCCTCTGGAGGCAGATATTGTAAGTAATTAATTTTAATACAAGATACAAGGAAAAATGCAGTTTCAAGCTCCATTGCTCTTCAGAAGGAGGGATGAATCCTATAGGGGGATCTGGGAATGCTTTTATTGGAAATGGCATTTAAACTGGTCCTTCATAGATAAGAATAATTTCATAGACCAACAGTAACTGTGCTTACTAAATTCAATTAAGCTATTCGTTTATTTTCAGTGAGACATCTTGTCCAAAATATAGATTCTGTAATATCAACATTTACCATCAAACATTTGACTGAATAAGAATATTGCTAGTTTATTTTTTCTGAATTCCTCAACCACACATCTCATAACTTTATATTTCTCTAGGTTATAGTTTTTTTTTTTTCCATTTAAAGTAAGTGTGATGATGTGATCTCACCATCTCAGGCTTCAATCATTTGACTAGATCTCCAGATGATTTCCTTCTTCTGGCATACCTAGGGTCTAAAACGATACATGCTAATACATGAATTGTGTACTATAAAAGCCTAATGTTGTATACATATTATTCAAATGAATAGTATTTAATACTAAATAAATAAATACAAGACAAAATGAAGTATGGTCAAAACTGGACAGAATTTATTACCATTTAAAATATGATGAATAACAATTTTCTGGTAGTCAGGAAGCCCGGAGACATATAGAGACAGAGGCACGTTATCAGCGGCAACAAGCTGACTGATGAGCGCGTCTACTCCCAGCTACCTAGTCAAAAAGAGATCTAGATCAGCACTACATTCCCCAACCACAGCCTCTTATTTTGATGGCTGTCGAGCTTTCTTACTGCCAAGATACTTTTTTTTTTTTTTAATCAATTAGACTTCCAGGGTCTTGACCTATTCTTATTCTTCCAGTTTATGATTGTCCTGGAATCAATTTCTTTCCAACTGTGTGTCCTGGTGAGATAAATTCCCTATCTCACTCATTGACATCCTCAACCTCAATGTCTTTTCATTCCAACAGGTTACAAGACCCTGATTATGAATCAGTTCCCTTGTGCAGCCAGAATTCCGAGCCCTGTAAGAGATAGCTACATGCACCATTTTCTCCAAGGCTAAGGCTTCAGTGCTCCTCAGAAGTTCAAATATATATTTTTACAGAAATTTGTAGGTTCATGAGTGAGGCAAGAGTGTAATTAAAAAAAAAAAAAAAAGCCATGTACCTGGAACAAATTAACCATTTGACTGGTAAGGACTTGATTTTCATCAACTTTAGTGACTTCAGAAGAGTCCAAAGTAAACACCAAACATGTAAGCTGATTAAACTCCCTGAAAAATAAACCAAATAACTCATATTTTCTTTGTAGCTCATTATCTTCCAGTAGATTACTGTACATGTGAAGTCAAACTACAATCTAACGGTGATTTGGTGAAAATAAAATCTGAATAAGGAGAATTAATTAAGTGGTTTTTATGTTAAAGAGCCCAGCTTATGAAAAATCATGCATATCAATCTCCTAAGTATAGAGAGCTGTGATAACAGAAATAAAAATTTCAAGTCTGGGCCAGAGTACTCTTCTCTCCAAAAGATTCTTGGACGGGGACAGTCAACCTTCAAACTCACCTCCACCTCTTTTTAAATGTATTTTATTTACAAATCTCTTAAAATTCTATGCAGACATTCCTACTGTTTACAGTATAACACAAAAGCATGATATTACAGTTTTTTTTAAATTTTACTATGCTTTATATTTTAAGCATTGCTCAGAGAATAATATTCCTACATCCTTATTTCCACATACTTGGTTAATTAATGTGGTATTTTGATAATTTAAGTTTAATTTATTTTACAAAAATTTTATAGAGAATGTTAAGAGGCTCCCTATTTATAAAATTTGTTTTATTTTCACTATATTATATATCAACAGAACAAAACATGTTTTGAGTATTTGGGGAACTTGTAACTTTCTTACTCAGGTAATGAACATTATTCTCTCTCCCTCTTTTTTTTTTTTTTTTGTTTCTGTTCAGTTATTTTTTGATTGTAGTAAGAACAATTAAAATGAGATATACCATCTTAACAATTTTTTTATTTTTTATTTTTTTAAGTGTATTTAGTTATTTTGAGAGAGAGGAAGAGTGAGAGTGATAGGAGAGGGGAAGAGAGAAGGAGAGAGAAAATCCCAAGCAGGCTTTGCGCTGTCAGCACAGAGCCCAACGCAGGGCTCGAACTCATGAACTATGAGATCAAGACCTGAGCCGAAATCAAGAGTCTGATGCTTAACTGACTGAGCCACCCAGGTGCCCCAACAATTTTTTAAGTGCATAATACAGAGTTGTTACTGTAGGCAAAATGCTGTGCACTATATCTCCAGAACTTACTCATCTTGCATAACTGAAACTTTATACCTGTTGAACAGCATTTCTCCATTTCACCTCCCCACCCCCCCCCAACCCGCCCAGATCCTGGCAATCACCACTCTACTTTCTGTTTCTGAGTTTGACTCTTTTAGATTTCTCATGTAAATGGAATCATCCGATATTTGTCCTTCTGTGACTGGCACATGTCACATAGCATAACGTCCTCCAAGTTCACCCACGTTGTTGCGTATGGCAGTATTGCCATCTTTTTAAAGCTGCATAATATTCCATTTTGTGTATGAACCACATGGCTAGCGATATTCATTCATCCATCAGTGGACTTCTGGATTGCTTCCATATCTTAACTATTGTGAATAATACCGTAATAAACATGAGAGTGCAGATATCTCTTTGAGATCTTGATTTTAATTCTTTTGGGTAGACACCCAAAAGTGTCATTACTGGATCATTGGAATTTCTGTTTTGAATTTTTTGAGGAGCCTTCATACTGTTCTCCATAGTGGCCACACCATTTTGCATTGTCACCAATAGTGTAAACGTGTTCCAATGTCTCCATATCAACACACTTAATGCCTTTTTATAATTGTTATTATAGACATACTAACATGTGTGAGATGTTATCCTGTGGTTTGACTTACATTTCCCTGATGATTAATGACATTGAGAATCTTTTCCTGTGCCTGTTTGCCATTTGTATAACTTCTTTGGAGAAATGTCTCTTCAAGTATTTAGCTCAATTTTTAATCAGATTATTTGTTTTTATTGGTATTGAAGTGTAGGAGTTCCTTACATATTTTGGATTTTAATCCCTTATCAGATAAATAGTTTGCTTTCAAAATTTAACTAGACTCACTTAGGTAACACCTGTGGTCTTTTTTTCTTTTTTTTTTTTTTTTTGGTAAAAGTTTCTTTTGTGTATATTAAAATTTATTCAACCTGGTTTAATAGTAAATTTGTCTTTTTCTAATTGAGATAATATTCACTACTTACCAATCTAAAGTGTACAATTTAGTGGTTTTTAGTATATTCACAACCTTGTGAAACCATCATAACTCTCTAATTCCAGAACATGTCCGTCTCCCCCCACAAAAAATCTTGTACCTGTTGGAAGTCAATCTCAATTCTCTCTTCCCATATCCTCTGGCAAAAAACAAAAGATTTTTTTACTTTAAGTCCCTGAGTTTTTGATAATTTGTTATATAGCAACATTGCAGATAAGTTGACTTAGCCACAGGTCTATAATTACTGTTATTTAATGCATGTATATTTTATTTAAATCTATTTATTATGATGATCTTTTTCTATGTACTGTTCCTCCTTTTACATTTCTCACCCTGATTAAGTAATTTTCCATTATCATTGATATGTTCGAATTTCTTACTGTGACATGAGAGACCTTTGCTAAAATAATCCCAAATGATTTTTCTTTTTAAAACTTTTTCATGTTTTTATGTATTTATTTTGAAGGAGAGAGAGGGAAAGAGAGAGAGCAGGGAAAAGACAGAGAGAGGGAGAGAAAGAATCCCAAGCAGACCCCGTGCTGCCAGTGCAGAGCCTGACGTGGGGCTGGAACCCACGAACTATGAGATCATCACTTGAGCTGAAACCAAAAGTTGAAAGCTTAGCCATCTGAGCCACCCAGGTATCCCCCACATGATTTTTCCAGCTTTCTATATCATACTATTTTCCACTGTCTCCTCACATACGTAGGCTAAATTCCTGCCACATTGTGCTTCTTTCTTTTCTCTCAATGTGCCAGTCATTTTAAAAAATAAAAATATTTATGTTAGAATTTGAAAAGCAATTCATCATTTTATTTTACAGAATATTTATTATTAATTTGTAAAAGTTGACATTTTCAATGTATCTTCGAAGTTAATTTCTCTTCATTTACAACTTTATCTTACTGCACATTAGCATTTAGAATTCTAAAGATCCTCTGTTTAATGTTGTTGTCAAACAATATAAACTGTAGCACAAGAGAAGGAAATTCATACCACCTCATTTTCTCATTCCCAAGAACCAGTGTTGTTATATCATTTCCACCTAACCAAATATAATTTAATTGGTATGTATCCCTGTTTCCAAGGAGATTTCAAATTCATTGGCATTTTCCAGTAACATATTGACAAACACATTAAATCCTAGAAATGTGCCAACACTTTCCTTGCCCTGGTCAGCCAAAAGCAAATCCACCATTCCCATCCAGAGTCTAGTAACAATAGCTACAATGCACTTGCGGAGGTTTAGGTGGCCATAGGTGTCCCAGAGATAGCTTACAACAAATTTTACCTTCTGTGCCTTGATGAAATGTTGTTTACTTCCTTCACAACCCGGAATATTTTTACTTATTCTTCAAGATTAGTCCAAATGACTTCCTGTGAGGTCACTTCTGTTTTCCTGATAGAGTTAGCCCTTCATTCTCCTTGCTTCTCACAGCACTATTCCAATATCTATCACATGAATAGGTTCTATTTTTTTGTTTTCATGTCTTTCTTTCAAATAGCCTCTCATTTATTTAAGGACATTGATTTTAAGTTAATTATCTTTGGTTTCCTAGCCCTAGCCCAGTGAGTGCTGGGACAAGGGTGCTGAATAGATGTTTGCAGTAGCCATGATGCTTCCCTCCCCTCTCTAACACATGCACCCATCATTTATTTATTTTTTTATTAATTAATTAATTAATTTTTAAATTTACATCCAAGTTAGTTAGCATACAGTATAACAATGATTGCAGGAATAAATTCCTTAATGCCCCTTACCCATTTAGCCCATTCCCCCTCCCACAACCCCTCAAGCAACACTCTTTTAAGAGTTTCTTATGTTTTGTCCTCCTCCCTGTTTTTATATTATTTTTTCTTCCCTTCCCTTATGTTCATGTGTTTTGTGTCTTAAATTCCTCAGATGAGTGAAGTCATACGATATTTGTCTTTATCTGACTAATTTCGTTTAGCATAATACTCTCCAGTTCCATCCATGTAGTTGCAAATGGCAAGATTTCATTCTTTGTGATTGCCGAGTAATACTCCATTGTATATGTATACCACATCTTCTTTATCCATTCATCCATCGATGGACGACATTTGGGCTCTTTCCCTACTTTGGCTATTCTCAATAGCACTGCTATAAACATTGGGGTGCATGTGCCCATTCGAAATAGCACACTTGTATCCCTTGGATAAATACCTAGTAGTTCAATTGCTGGGTTGTAACATAGTTCTATTTTTAATTTTTTGAGGAACCTGCATACTGTTTTCCAGAGTGGCTGCACCAGCTTGCATTCCCACCAGCAATGCAAAAGAGATCCTCTTTCTCCGCATCCTTGCCAACATCTGTTGTTGCCTGAGTTGTTCATGTTAGCCATTCTGACAGGTGTGAGGTGGTATCTCATTGTAGTTTTGATTTGTATTTCCCTGATGATGAGTGATATTGAGCATGTTTTCATGTGTCTGTTAGCCATCTGGATGTCTTCTTTGGAGATGTGTCTATTCATGTCTTTTACCCATTTCTTCACTAGATTATTTGTTTTTTGATGCACCAGTCATTTCTGAGTTTGTTTCTTGTTTCATAAATCTTTCAGAAATTATATTGGCCTGGAGAAAATATATTCAATATCCCATTGTTATAGTGGTAAACCTCAGCATTGGTATGTCTGTTGCAGATTCCTACATGTGAAAACACTCTTCACCTAATGTACCTTGACTCCCAGAAAGGCAACAGAAGCAGAGATGTCACACACAAAGAGTTTGGAGTATCGCACACAAGACCTCAACTCCAAATGGAAGAAAAAGTCCTGCAACCACCACAATCTGAAATGAAAGTCAACATATGGGAAATAAAGCCTCCTGATTTCAGTTACAAACTGTATACATCTTTGAGATTTCCAGAAAAACCATCAAGGATTATTAAGGAAAAACAAGGGAGGGAAAAAAAAGTTAATTTCCCAGAAACAATGCTTCACCTGCCCAGCATAAGGAATCATCCCAAGAAGGCCATATCTCCAGAGTTTATAACTACATTCCCACATATGGATTCAAATGAAGTGAAGTTAATGTTTGTGAAGAGTGGAAAGTATCCAAATGGTGTATACTTCAATCCAAAACCACACGACTTTCGACAGGTACAAAAAGCATACAATACAATTCAAATTCAGCAATAAGTGACAGAAGATAGAGGTAGGACCCTGGTTAATGTTTCTGATGTGGTTTTATCTATCATGTAGATGGCCTTTCTTAGTTTTGAGAATAGTTCGGGCTTAGATGTGATTGGAGAACAGATCTCAATTGCCAGTTTACAATCTAGAAGTAATAGAATCAATTCATGGAATGAATGGATGAATAAATAAAAATTGACAAAGGCAGTATTATATTACTTTCATTAATCTTTCCAGTGCTTAATAATCTAAATAATATGTGGGCAAGAATTAGATTCATAATTAAAATGATGGCAGGGAACATATATTTAAGGAGATTCAAATGATTCAAAATGTTGTTCCTCTAGAATATGAATATATTTTATCCTTAGGTCTATAATTTAACACATAAATGTGACTCTTGCTTAGTAATGAGAGAAGCAATAGGACTGATAAAACAAACAAGAAAAATAGCTACAAAAAAGAATAAATTTATTCCAGTGGAAAATATAAGAAAATATAACTTGCCCTCTGGGATCAGTTTATCTATCCTTGCTCTCTTACTTTCTAATAATTTTGGACAAGTTATTAAGCCTCTTATTTATAACATGGGATAACAATACTTCATATTATATGGCTCTTTTAAGTAATGAAGGAGACAATTATACATAAAGTGCTTACAACAGGGTCTTCGAGGTCTGTTGAGGCATTCAATGAATGTTAACTGTTAGGAGCTCTTAGGATAAAAGCTAGAAGATCAAGAAGCCTTGATGTATAACCTTCTTTACTCATTTAAAGCATGTAAATCTTTCTATTTGCAGAAAATGGAGTATATTACTTTTGGAAATGAGAGGAAGTCAGTTAAATCACAAATGTCATTGCTTTATTCAAAAATTTTACTAGTTACGGTTGCAATTATAAGACATGAATAAGTAAAGTTCAAGGAATGGGAAACATTCTAATTTTCGCTGAATTAATTTGTTTTTATGAAAAAGTGAATTGGAGACAGTGCAATATAAACTGTGCAACCACCAGATGTCAGTATAATGTTTTTTAAACTAACAGTGCTTCAATTGTATTTGACTGAAGAGTGAAAATCTTGTATCTGGATTTCTGTTGAGACTTTGAATATTTTCCTATTTGCCTGGGGCAGAACCTAGAGTCATTCACTAGGATGACTCTAACTTCTGCTTGATCTCATCTTTTTATGCCACAATGACTCAGCTTTCAAACAGAGACGTTTGTGGTATTTTATTTAATTTTAGCTTCTGGAAGTATACAGATGCTATTTCAGATCATATTAGTTCATTTAAACTGTCTTTAAAAAGTACTTTGTGGTATAGTTTACTGAAAACAACCAGTAATTACTCTATTCCAGTCTCAGCAAATTCTTTTAGCTTTGTTAAATATTACGTCCTTGAAATAAACTTAGCTCCAGAAATAAAACATGTAACCTTACTGGCATTTAAGATTAAATGCAAATTTTGATTCGATTCCTTTAATTTCATGCTGTTTAAAATGTTATTTCTGATTTATTCACATGAGGATATTTGAAGTACTCTGTTCTACTATAAAATGAATTGGTTATACAGTATCTTGAATTGGATTATTTCAGATGTTCATACACAAGTTTTAAATGCTATAACAAAATCATCAAAATTGCATTTTACCAGTGAAATAATTAATGCTTGTAAAAATCACATTCCAAATGTAATGTTAGTAATAAACAGTATTTATGTTTAATCTTCTCTTTACATATCTAGTATCAACATAATTTACCAAACTTTGTGACAACTTTTGAAAGGGACCCTTTTGGATTAAAATTTAAGTCCAGACACTTAAGTACAGGTAAGTCATTATCATGAAGTTATGAACACAGCAAAAAACAAACTTTCTGCGTTATATCTTAATACTAAATCTTGTAAAAACATATCACTAAAATGGTGTTTTTTAACCTATCACCTTTAATAATATGGTAATTTTTTTAAATGCCCACTTAATTAATGGAAACAATGCACTTACTTTGTTATCTACAACTTTTAATATGCTGTTGAAGGTTGAGTGTTTTTTTTTTTTTCATTTTTTTTTTCAACGTTTATTTATTTTTGGAACAGAGAGAGACAGACCATGAATGGGGGAGGGGCAGAGAGAGAGGGAGACACAGAATCAGAAACAGGCTCCAGTCTCCGAGCCATCAGCCCAGAGCCTGACGCGGGGCTCGAACTCACGGACCGCAAGATCGTGACCTGGCTGAAGTCGGACGCTTAACCGACTGTGCCACCCAGGCGCCCCTGAAGATTGAGTTTTTAAGTCAAAGTGTTTTGTATAGAGAACCAATAGAGTAAGTGCTTCGGAGTATAGACCAAGAAGCAAGCTGCATAGCTTTGAATCTTGTCTTCACTATCCCCAAGCTACCTAAACTGTCTATTTGTTGGTTTACCCATCTATAAATGGGAATGGCAATAACTGAATCTCTATCATGGAATTATTGTGAGCATTAAATCTATCATACATATTTCGATCATATATAATGTTTACATAGCACATGTTGTCGTGTACATGGTAAATACACACAAATACACACTTTATTACTGTGGTGCCATGTGAATAGTGCTTGTCTAGAGTTAACTTGTATTATACAGTGTTATGTATTTGGACAAGAGTGATAATACATGCATGCTATATTTACATACTGTAGTTATATATCAGTTAAAAAAAACAATATGATCTTAATGGTGGTTGTCTGTGAGTAATGGGAAAATGGTTGAATTTTATTTTCTTCTTTTAAAAATTGGAATCAAGTATTTAAACAAAAATTTTTAATATTTATTTATTTTTGAGAGAGAGAGAGACAGAGCATGAGCAGGGGAGGAGCAGAGAGAGAGAGAGAGAGTCATAATCTGAAGCAGGCTCCAGGCTCCAAGCTGTCAGCACAGAGCCCGACATGGGGCTAGAACTCATGAACCATGAGATCATGACCTGAGCCGAAGTCAGACACTTCATGACTGAGCCACCCAGACACCCCTAGAATCAAGTAGTTTTACAATTATGAAGTTAAGATAATTTATTTCTAAAAGACGTACATGTTTTAGCATAGATTATATTGATAAAAATCTTGTCTGTGTGTGTAATTAAAATGGGACATGTCAACTTTTCTTACTATATATAGTAGTCACTATGGAAAAAAATGCCAAGGAAACTTTATAAGACCCAGACTCTGATATCAAGAAATTTGTAAGTAAAATTTAAAGTAGAATGCAAAATATGCCATTCAAATCACAAAGCACTACTGAGAAGTTTAAAAAGAGATTTCCAGGGAAATAAAAGGTGGGATTAGAATTAGAGTTTGAAGAACATTAATTCCTGTAGAAATGGTGGGCAGGATAAGCAACATTTTATTTAGATCTGCATTATAAATTGTCCATCAATTTGTCGCTCCTAGGCCCTGATTTCCTACTATATTCTGAGAGATATGAACAAAGACCTATGTAATTGTTATGTTTCTCATTTGTCTCCATATCTCTAGTACATGGGTGTCAGTCGCTGAAAGATGATAAACAGAAGAACAATATAGAAAGATTTATCACTTACAAGCCTCATGAATGCACCTGGGACCCACAGCTAATTTTACCAAAAGCCCCATGGCCCATTCAATCAGCTTCATACACGGTGAGCGTGACTCTTTTTTTTTTAATGTTTATTTATTTTTGAGACAGAGAGAGACAGAGCATGAACGGGGGAGGGTCAGAGAGAGAGGGAGACACAGAATCCGAAGCAGGCTCCAGGCTCTGAGCTGTCAGCACAGATCCCGACGTGGGGCTTGAACTCAGGAGCCGTGAGATCATGATGTGAGCCGAAGTCAGACACTCAACTGACTGAGCCACCCAGGCGCCCCATGAGCATGACTCTTTTTCTACAGCTGTTGGGAAATGTCTCCAACACTGTTATTAATGATTGCCTTGATGTAGGAATTTTAAATTTATTGTTAGCATATATAGTGAAAGATATTCTTGTTTTGTAAAGTAAAGCAGAACTATCTCTGCTTTTTCTTAAAAAGCAAACAGGGAAATATCTAGAATTTTGGATTTCTTTTCTTAGTACAAAGATAGTTGGTAGGGTGGATTGAGGCCTGCACATTGTGAAGAATTTTCCCCAAGTTTACTCCCACCTCATTTGGAGCAGCCCACTGAGTGAATTGCACTCAAGTAAGAAGGCCTGACAAGAAGACTTTGTCATACAGTCATTGCAAGATGTTGAGAAAACAAACGTTTACCGGGGCTCAAATTCCACCCTGGACAAGTAAGGCTGCTTTGTATCCCTGTACAACCAAAAACAGCAAGATGTGCATGTGGCACACAGAGCAAGCTTTTAAAGCAAAGATCATTACATAGCAATTTTAAAAAGATAAACAATTAAAGTCAGTACATGTTTGTTTTCACTAACTTCCTTTGTGTAATCTTCCTTAAGAGACACAGAAGGCAACGAGATGTGTACAGTGCATTTATGGATCGTGTGGAAGAGAAGTTTACCCAAACATGCAAGAACAGGTGGGCAAACACTTCAAGCTTTGTTGCTGAACACTTACATTAACTTGTTAGAGTTGCTGCTCAAATGATCCTTTCAATAATACGTTCTTTATCCCATAGAAGCTCTATCACAAGAACTATAAATGAAATATTTACATGATGATTAAACCATTTTAAGTGGAGTCTGAAAGAATCCAGTTCCTTGATCCAAGATGAATTATTATTTCTCCTAGGTTCAGTGGAATCCTGGAAAACTGTCAGTGACTGTGTCTGTCCATATCCCTTCAGGCTTTATTATTCTAGATCATTTCTGCCCACATGGCAATAGTTAGCATCTGCACCTCCTTGCCCAAGGCTCTCCCTGGCTGCCGTCAGAAGTGCTGGGGGTTAATATCTCCCAGCTGCAGCCCTCAGGTAATAGTGGAGGCGATTGTTTTATGCTGCTCCCCAGCGTCCTCCAGGTGGCTAACCTCCAGTTGTTCTGTAGCTACTTCACTCTGTTGGCTTCCTTCCTATCTCACTGGCCCACGTGCTTACCTTGCCACCATTTTACCTTCATCTGAAGACCACCTCTGGTAGGACCAGAGTTTTGGCTAAGCATCTGCTTCTGGGGAAACCTAAATCATTACACCCTAAGGCAGTAGTGTAATGATCTTAGAAGGCAGAAAGCCTGGCTTTGAATCCCAGCCTGGCTACATGATCTTGGACCGATTATGCAACCACACTCAACCTCAGTTCTTCACCTGTAAAATTTGAATAATATATGCTGTCCCAGATGCAGACAAGGGGATGGTCACCTTATAGCTGACTCACCTTATAGCTTCCCTTACCTCTCTTTATTAGCTTGTAAATATCATCTATGGGAAAGAGGTGGGAGGGCAGATTAATAGAATGAATAGAGTTTGGGTTTGAGATTTGGTCAAAATGGATTCAAATTCTAACCAAATCACCTATAAATATAATCTTGGATGATTTGCTTAAGTTTTCTGAATCAATCTTTCTTAGGTTTTAGGAGAATTAAGTGAAATAGTATATGTAAACTACTGGTAAAGACCCTCATATCTTTTGGATTCACTTATTATTGATTATTATTGTTAATGATAATATAGAGATAGGGCTTTGCACAACCATAGAGAAATTACTTAATTGTCTATGTCTCAGTTTTCTCATCTGTAAAATGACAATACTAAAAGCACAAATTTCATAAAGTTGTTGAAAAGTCAAAACTTTGTAAAACACATGGAACATGGCAATGACACTGAGTGATTACTATGTTAAGCATTTGATTAATAAAAATTAAAAAAACTATGCATCTTGCCTGTGTAAAACAAGTTTCCAGGAACTAGTCAAGAGTTGACTGAAAATTAAGAGAGGAAAAGAGAGTTGTGGGTGGGAAGGAGAGAGAGAGAGAGAGAAAGGCTCTTTAGTAAGATAAACCTATGGACTTATGTATATGCAAGGAACCCAGAGAATGAACAGTCAGCAGACAGCTATCTCTAAGAGGAACAGATTACAGATGAATATATAAAGAGATCAGTGTCCAGAAAAGTGTGTTCAAATGGACAAGACTTTATTTTATGTTTGCAAGTGGTAGATATGAGATCACTCCACAAACGACGTAGGATGTGGACTTATTCTTACAAAGTTTACAAAGTGGTTGTTTCAAATTGCAAAGATCCTGCTGTGCATGAGTGTAGACCACCATAGCAATAGCAGGGTCTTCTCCTCTATTGATGATTTTTTACTTGAGCTTAGTAATTAGGGGCCCCATGCTAACTGCTGTCTTAGTCAAATACAGGCTCCACTTACAAAGGAAATGACAGGGCAGTCCATCACCAAGTTACTTAAATCAGTTTCAGAAAATCATAGACTCCTACTAACTGCATCATTATAAACTAAGCGGCTTCATTCTTCACAAGAATTTCACCCTTCCTAGCTGCCACTGGGAAGCATCTTCTCTTAACTTGAAGAGCAAATCTACCTCGATATCCCACAGGTTTCTCAAAATTAAAGAAAATAATAATCTGAAATAATAGTCCCCTCTTTTTTTTTTTTTATATACTTAGCATATTGAACCCTGTGATGGTTCAAACAAATGACTTTATTTTTCTCAAACATGACTTTCAAATGTGCTGTGTTGGGTCTTTATCTCTTCAGCTTGAGAACATCTTTGGCAAATCCTATAGATTTTCAATCATTTTATTTGTACCAGGAATGTGTTTTCTGTAATTCCAGCTCACATTAAGCCATGAAAAAGCTCAGGCTATAATAAAAGGTATATGCGATTCCTGCAGTACCTGGGTGGCCCCGTTGGTTAAGTCTCTGGCTCTTGATTTCAGCTCAGGTCACGAATTCACAGTTTGTGTAACTGAGCCCCACATCAGGTTCTGTGCTGATAGCACAGAGTCTGCTTGGGATTCTCTCTCTTTGCCCCTTCCCTGCTCTGTCTCTCTCTCAAAATAAATAAATAAACATTAAAAAAAGGTATATATGATTTCTTAACCTCATACAATGCATAAACAAATCAATTCATATGGATTATAGATCCAAATGTGAAAGGAAAAAAAATAATTCTTCTAAAATAAATTTTGGGAAAATAAGTGATATCTTAAACAGGACCAAAAAAAAAGGGGGTGGAGAGTTATCCATAAAGAAAAAACTTATGAAATGCTCAACTTAAACTTTAAAACTCTAAACTTTCATTCATCAAATGACACGAATAGGAATGAAAGGCAGCTATAGAACTCATGCAAATAAATATGAAATAGACAAGCAGTTCAAGAGAAAATAGTAGGGGTTTCACAGAAGAGGATATCTAAATGACTAGACTTATGAAGATGTGCTCATCTTCATAAGTCTCAGGGAAATGCAGTCAGAAAACACAATGGAATACTATTGTACACCTGCCAGAATAACTAAAATGAAAAAGAGAGAGAAGATGAAGCATTGGTAAACGTATGAAGCGACTAAAATTCCTCTATAGTGCTTGAGGGAGTGTAAATTGGGACTGGTACTTTGGAAAACTATTTGGCAATATATTCTAAAGTTGAATGTGTGTATAACATATGACATGACATTTCATTCTTAGTGTATTTATCTAAGGCCTATACACAGTATATATGCATGTACTTTTAGATATGTACAGGAATATTCATAGCAAAATTATTTGTTATAATCTTCAAACTAGAAACAAGCCTAATGCCAATAAATAGTAGAATGGATGAAGTGTGGTATATTTACACAAAGGATTACCAAACAGCAAAGAAAATGAACAAAGTGTTACTATTTGCATCTACATGGATGAGTTTCACAAACATACTGATGAGTAAAAAAAAAAAAGATAGATGCATTATATACCTTATATAGTTATTCCATTTTGTGGAAAAAAAAAAAAACACTTGCCTATGTGTAAGAAATCAAGAAGTTGATTTCCTTTGACTCAAAGGGACGGAGTGCAATGAGGAGTTTCTGGGCCCTGGAAATGTAACAATTCCTGACCCAGGTGGTGGTAATGTAGACGTATTCCATTTGTGATATTTCACAGAAATACACATTTAATATGCATACACTATGCTGCATAATGTTAAACTTTAATAAAAAGTTAACAAGGGGAAGTTTTCTTTTAATTGCCTTAAATTTCACAAATAAATAAATAATAAGGCCTCATCTGTTCTAGATTAAAACTTTAATCTCACAACTAGTTTGTTCTCCTCACCTCAACCAAAGCCTACCCTGTGGCTCAGGGCTTTACAGTGATGAAAGGAACATCATTTCCTTTTTTCTCTTTCTACACTTCTCCCATCACACACCATTGCCTCTTGGTCTGCCTTTTATCTGCAAGGTGTTGGTGCCCAAAGGAGAAATGGGAAGGGCAAAGGTAGCAACAGGGACAAAAACCTCAGGTAGGAGAGACAGTTGTAAGCAGACAGTGACACTGCCTGTATGGCAGATGTCCACACAGTTACTTGCTTGTGGAGCCCATTTTGGGCATGCGTCTTTGTCCTACACAGGGACCTCATTCTGTACAGTCCTTTGATAGGGACTAAACTTCAGCATCTCACTATCAGCAGTCCACCCCACTACTTCCTACAGGTAGACCCAAGTCCTGTCCAGACAGCCTTCTCGGTAGGGCTACCCACAAGATGGCTGGAGCCTAGCTTTCTCATGAGTCTTGTGTGTTCAGGGAACACTCCATACAGCCCACCAAATGGGAGCATGTGGATGGCCCCCTATTTTCCTTTCTCCTTTCCCTGACACTGTGAGCCACCCTTCTTCTTTTAATCTCTAGGTAAGAAGTAGGCACCCTTCTCTATGATCAAATGCATACCTTCTGAAACCTCCTGGGGCTATAGACGAAACTACCCCTCCTCCAGGAACTCCCATACTGCTTTGCGCTGAAGGACACCGCAGTGGTGTCTGCATTTTCTGAAGCTCAGCAAGAAGCCACCCATACATACCTGCAGGCTTCCTCCTCTTTTAGGCAACCACCATCTCTATTCGCCATAAATGGTAATGCTGAGAATTTCTGAATTGGCTTTGCAGGGTTCACCATCTTTCCTTTCTCACAGGAATAAGAATGTGTACTCTACAGTGCTTCCCCCCAAGGATAATGATGCCTACTTAAAGAAAAAAAAACATACATTTAGAGTTTTAATCATTTATTTACTTAATGAGGATGAAGTAGAAAGTGACAGTATGAGACAAGGAAAATATACCTTTTAAAAAGTCCTGTGGGAATATGTCTTCTAGCGGCTTGTTTCCTTGTGTTTTCAGCTTTGGGGATTTTGTCTCATTTCAAGACAACAGGAAAGATACCATTTCTACCTGATTAACACTTGTGTTCCTTGCCTCACTGAGCTCCTACCCTTCTTGTCTGAGAAGCCTTGGGCACACTCTTCTCAAACTCCTCACATGTCTTCGGCCATTTTCTAGGAATCTTCCTGTCAATATTTTTCCTCTAGCCCTTCCTTCCCACCTGTTTTATTTCAATACCCCCATCCATTCAGAGGCAAACACCACCCAGAGCATATATCTAGCATAGCTTTTATTACATGCTTGTGGGTGATGTAGTGCTCTTTTCCCCAACGAGGTAATAAACAACTTCAGAGACAGGCTTTTGCCTGATTTTATTTTGTAGGTGAGTACCTGGAGTGTGGTACTTAAAAAGCTTTGCTTAACGAGAGAATAGAAGACAGTGGTTGAGGTTCATTGTGAAGCATTGATACAGATTACCGGAAATTGGAGATAAAATTGTTCATTCTAATGCCCCTCAGTTTCACCCTAAAGCTGCTGATGGAAGGGAGATATTTAACTGTGATACATGGTGTATTTAGGAGTCCCTGACTTTTGCATTGTTTAGTCGTCTTTTACAAATCAAACTCAGCAATGTGCAATCACTTTCATAGGCACAGCACTCAGTTCCCTCCAGAGCACATGGTGATTACTTAGGTATCTTTATCGTCCTCATTATCATTCTAATTTTGTGAACTAGGAAACCAAAGTCCTCATTAGGAATGGAATATTCGCAGCACTTATTCACCATGATGCTCTAAAACACAATGAGTTTCAGATCACAGTGGCATATGCATACTTTCTGATAAATAACCAAAAATAAACTTATATGACCAACATGGTGTAGTTCTCATTCCTGATCAGAGTTGTGATCATGCTCAAAGATTCCTATTGTTATCATGCTGTTCTGAGCTTGGTTTCAGATGAAGGGCTTTATAATAAGACAAGAGGACTGAACACATCATGCACGGCATTTGCAGTCAAGTTTCTGGTCCTGGGAGTGTCATACGTGGTAAACTTCACCCATTTACAGAAGCTGATTCAGGAAATTCTGGTCTCACACTAGAGCTTCCTGAAATCTCTCCTGAATGAGGGAGATTCACCTTCTGTGTGTTTCCTTTTGAGACCATCAATGGATTTTGATATCATGCTAGATTCTACAGAAATAGCCACTCTCCCAGAGTCATAAGAAAGTTCTAAATCTACAAGTTTTTCAAACTGAAGTTGCTTGAAATTGCTTTGTTTCAACATAGATAAGAATACTGTTATCAGACTTGTGATTTGTGAAGGTAAGATCTTGCACCTATGAGTGAAAAGTTGATAAAACTTAGATCTTCTGTTAGTGCCCAGAGTTAAAGAGATGCTCTAGTCTTGGGTTAAGCTAGGAAGAGACAGGTAAATAAGAATAATCCCTACTAAATTTGACCACCAAGCTTCTCTAAGGCAGACACTGTAAATTTTATTTGCATCCTTCACAGTAATAAGAATTCCCTATACATAGCATATATTTTCTTAAAAGATGAATATTATATCTTTTGGAGGGATACAGTTGGTTAAAGGTAAAAATTTTTAATCTAAAAAAATGTAGCAATAAGAATTGAAATAGTTCACATAAATTGGGTACTTTTGTAGTGGGATATTACCCAAAGAAAAAAATTGAAGATAAATTTGTGCCATGGCATTTTTTTTCTAAAGTTTAAATTGTTTCCAGAAGTACATTTTATTTTCAGAAATCTTGAGATGCCAGATGGCCTGTAATGGCAATTATTTCTTAAAAAAAAACCACAAAAACTCAAGAATTATACGTAGAAACTTTGTGTCCATTTTTACAAAGTAGCATGGGCTAACACAATAAAAATTTACTTTGCATATTTATGGCATATTGAATGACAATCTGAATCTTTATTTTTCAGTTTTTTCAATATATATTTGAAGTTTATTTCCAAATGAGAAAAAAACATGTCCTTCTTGAAGATCATCAGGCTTGGGGAATTTATAGTTCTGGGAGCGGGGGGGAGACTTTCTTTTAACATATTAAAATCATTTTCTAAAATTTTGTTTAAAAGTTCTGTGGGAAAGAAAAAAATGATCTGAAATTTCTTTGTTTCTGATCAAGATTTGATAGTTTTCATTTTAAATAAAAAATGAAAAGGGTAGAACCTCATGCCACTCACATTTTTATCAAATGAATTGCCCTGTCTCCTTTCCAATTTCACTGTGGAAACTGATTGGAATGAAGTCAAATATGGATTTAATAGCTCTGTTTACATAAGCAACATTAAGTGGAAAGATGAGGCAATGAGTTACATCATTTCCCCAAGGATGTTCTGAATAATTTAAGTTCCCTGGAATTGTAGTAGGTAATCTATGAAAAGAAAATGTATTTTTTAGAAAAATAGATGTAGCAGATACTGGATTAAATACATTGAGCAGGTGAATTTACTCAGGACATGTGAGTAGAAAGGTGAAAATGCTCTTGGATTCATTTCTTGGCCCCAATCTCTTTCTTATTTATATGCACCCTTGGTGATCCCATCCATGCTTGTGACTTTAAATGTCACCCACATGCCTAATACTTCCTAATGTATATCCCTAGCCCTGGCATCTCTCTCCGCAACTCCAGACAGAATACTCGACATCTCCCCAAGATATCTAATAGTCCTCCCAATCTTACCATTTTTAAAACTGAGCCCTGCTTTTCTTGCTCAATTCCCTTACAGTCTTGCCTAACTCATTAAAGAGCAACTCCATTCTCCCACTTGCAAGGGAAAAAATAAAAATAAAACAGTCTCTCTCCCCCTGTCTCTAGCCTGTATTTCACACCATGTATCAACAAATCCCATCCTTTATACTTTCCATTATACTATGACCTCAACTCTTCTGTGCCATCTCTAGTAAATACATGGTCAAGATCCCCATTATCTTTGGCTAAATTATTGTAATATTCTCCTGTCTGAGAGTATCCTGGAGGCCCACCCTTACCTTAGTATATTCTCAACAGAATAGTGGAGTTGTAGGACTCTTATAAAATGCAATTCCTGATATGTCTTTTTTCTGCTTAAAACCCTCCAGTGTCTTTTACATCTTAAACCAAAGTTCTTTCAATATCCTACATGGTCTTTTGCTATCTCGTCCTGGTTGCTTGACTGAGCTCATCCACTACTGTCTTCATTTACCCTTCTCCAGCCATTAGGGTCTCCCTACTAACAGGAAAGGTGAGGATTTTGTCAGTGATCACTGCTGTGGCCCTGTGCCAAGTATAGTAGCTGCTGTATAGCAGATGCCCATTAAAACTGTGTTGAATGAATGACTTCACTGGAATAATCTGAGAGCTGAATAAGGCATGGATGACCTAGTTGTTGATTCCCACTCATAGAAGCCAATGAAGCTAAAGGTATTCACCAGGAGGTGAAGCGTGCTGAAGTATGCATACATTCTATTTACCTCTTCTCTTCTAGCTTACAGTAAGTGAAAAATAACTTTGATTTCTAAATTAATATCTTTGTGGAGTAGTATGTGCTTACATTGCTTTGTTAACTGTCAAGAATGTTGAAATTGTAAGATTCCTGTTCATTGTACTTGAAATGGAAATACCATCCCTTGAGGTAAGAAATGAAGCTTTTAGGGAAAATGCATGCACATAAATGATTGCGAAGTCTTTTCATCATAGCCAGACAAACATAGGCTCAGCATTAAGTCTTGCTGAGCACGTTAATGATTAAATGCTCAAAGATGCATGAGAGAAGTGGCCTAATTAACATAAATCTCTATGATACTGGGTTTACATCCTTGCAGGCAATGGATAAAGGTCACACCATAAATTCCTAGTTACATTTCTCTTTGCGAGTTGTTTGTGAATTCTGAGTTGTAAAGTGACTTTCAAAACAATGCTAAATTGTGTCATAGCTGAATTTTAAGAAAAAAATTCTGCAATTAATTCACAAGAGAAAGATTGTAAAAGCCAAACTAATTCAAGGATTTTAAGCATAATAAGAACTTTTTTCTATCAAAGTATTATTTTCAGAAAGTTAAAAATGACTTTCAATCTCTTCTGAACCATATCTATTAAATCATTAGAGGTTTACTAATTCACTAATCAAGGTGTAAAGAAGATGACAAAGCTGGTTAAAAGATCATTATAAGATTCTGGGTACTTACACACATGTTTAAAAAATGTTGTAATAAGATTCCTAAGTAATTTACAAAACTGCATCCTTCAGGGCAATAAATTCATAATGTGTGGGGTTATGTTTTCTACCAGAGAAATCATTTGCACTCCTAGTGGAACTAAATCTACCAGTTAACGTGTATCTTCACAGAGGCCAGGACTTAGTTAATAGTAAAGAGTGACTCACACAAGGCTGTATTCTGTAGATCAGCACAATCCACTAGAGATAAAATACCAGCCACATAAGTAATTTAAAAATTTCTGGTAGGCACATTGAAAAAAAAGAAAAGTGAAAAATACTAAAAAATTACTTTTAGCGTTTATTTATTTTTGAGAGAGAGGAAGAGAGAGAAAGAGCAGGGGAGGGGCAGAGAGAGAGGGAAGCACAGAATTGGAAGCAGGATCCTGGCTCTGAGCTGTCAGCACAGAACCCAAAGACGGGCTTGAACTCAGGAGCCATGATATCATGACCTGAGCCAAAGTCAGATGCTTAATTGACTGAGCCACCCAGGCACCCCAAAAATATTTTTACTAATAAACTTTAGGTAACCTAATAAATGAAAAAAATATTTATCAATTTAACACATAAATAACAAATTATTAATAAGATATTTTACATTCTTTTTTTCTCACTAAGTCTTCAAAATTTGGTGTTCATTTTATACTTAAAGCACATCACCTCTGACTAGCCATATTGTGAGCGCTCAGTAACCACACATGGCAGGTGGTTACCCTATTAGACAGTGTAGTTTTAGATTATTTAAATAATCATTGGACAGACTTGTTAAACAGTGCCCTAGGATCATGTTGAAAGGTTGTGCTATACTTCTTTAGCTTTATTTCCAAGTTTTACTTAACGTTTCCAACCAGGAATTCTAGTCTTTTTCACTGGCTCCCAGGACATTGAATGATAGCAAATAGAATTTTTCTATAGCACGACCTTATTTAGTATACTAAATGTGTCTTTAAAAGTTATTTTAAAGGCATTTTTGTTTATGATATATATCACGTTGCTTAAGCTTTTAGCTAATGAGTCTTTAAGTTTTAATTGACCTATTCTAACAAAATCTATCACAGCACAGAAAATTAAGCTGCATAGAGGATTTCTCTGAGCCAACTATGTTAAATATCTTATATTAGTTACCTAATGTAAGTCTCACAAAAATTCTTTAACCTATTATTACCATTTTAGAGATGTGGAAGCTAGAAGAGAGTTTATGTAACTTGTTAAAGGCCACGCAGTTTTTAAGGAGGAACTGGAAATAAAACCCAGTCTTCCTAACTGCAAAGCCTGAACTATTAACCACTATGCTATACACAGGGATGACTTCAAAATTAATTATTTCAACCCATATTAATTAGATACTAAACACTTGCTAAGCAAATTAAAATTAAGGATACATCATTTTGTCTTTACACACGCAAAAAGTTTTTTCCTGTTTTTCCAAAATGAGTAGGAAGAACCTATACAAAAAAACCCACAAAGTTTCTGCAATTATAGGAACATACTATTTCTTTACTCTTTAAAAAATCAATTATGTTGTTTACCTGAAATTAATGTAACACTGCATTAACTCTATGTCAATAAAAATAAAAATTAATAAGGGAAAGAAGTTGTTCATTTTAAATTTTCTGTAGTGGAATAAAATCCAGTGCCTTTGTTCTCTCTCATTCCTACTTTATAGGTTTGGTTTGTAATTTGCTCTTATTTCATAGGAAGAAAGCATAAGAGGGTGATTCTGTTCTCATTATCACAGAATACAATTTGGAAGACCTTTTAAATTGAAATGGAAATAGAAAATTGAGATAGAACTGGAACTAGGGAAAAGGGCCTTGCTTAACGATTTTTTTTTTAATTTTTTTTTTCAACGTTTTTATTTATTTATGGGACAGACAGAGACAGAGCATGAACGGGGGAGGGGCAGAGAGAGAGGGAGACACAGAATCGGAAACAGGCTCCAGGCTCCGAGCCATCCGCCCAGAGCCTGACGCGGGGCTCGAACTCCGGGACCGCGAGATCGTGACCTGGCTGAAGTCGGACGCTTAACCGACTGCGCCACCCAGGCGCTCCTCTTAACGATTTTTAAAGGCAAAGTTCTTGAGAAAATGTGGCCAACAGAAATAAAATGTGGCATCGTAACAAAAGTTCGGCATTTTTTTCTCTTTTTCTATTCTTTGGTTCAACTTGTATAAACTAGAAATTAGTACTGTTCCTTGAATATGTGGTAGGAATTACCTATAAATTTCTACTTGTCTGGTGCTTTCTTAGACAGAAAGCTCCCAACTATTAATACAATATATTTAGTGGCTATTAATGTATTCAAGTTGCTTTTCCACCTTTTATTAATTTTGTCACATTACATTTTTATGTTGTTTGTCCCTTTAACTTGTTTTTTCTAATGGGCTGTTAAATCGTTACTTACAGCACAATTTGATAAGTTTCAACATGTTTTTTTTTTATACCTTTAGTTATTTCACTTACTTCATTCTGTGTTTTGTTTGCTTCCATTTCCCAGATCACTTTTTTAAATGTATGTCTAGCTTACTGGTATTTAGGGGGGACAAAAACAGCTTTCAGTTTTGCAAATCATATCTTTGTCTCCCATGTCATTTAATGACATTATCTTTATTATCTTCACGATCTTCTTGTTTCATATTTTGTTGGTGTTTGTTTATTCTGTTAATCTTTTTCTATCTTCTTTATTTGAAGGCTTATATCATATATGTATACTCTTTGAAGTTTTAATTTTTTTTTTTTTTTACTTTCTAAAGTGTTTTCAAAACCATTCATTTACCTTTGTTCATCGCTGTGTTAGCTCTGAATTATCTCCTAGGATGAGAGGTACACATTATGTAACAGTTCCTTATGTTTTCTTAGATCCATTTGCTGTATTGGTCTGTTTTTGTTTTGTTTTGTTTTGTTTTTTTCCAAATACTTGTCTCTTCACAGGGAAAATTTGCTCAATAACTTAAATTTGATATATAGTTATTCATTTCATTCAAGATTCCTACGGAGGCAAAATACTATGCTTCTTTTCTAGAGTTGTGACTTTCCTTGGTAATTTGGCTGTTACGTTACTTAGCTTTCTCAAAGAGTGAGGAACAAAATATAAAGGTTTAAAATTGAGAAAAAATTTTAAAAATTAAAATCACATGAAAGGGATACATTCTTTCTAAGGGCCATGCAGATTATAGATTGAACTACCACTAGTCTTCCCAGATTTAATGTTAAATCTCATAATTTTCAACTACTATTTTAAATAATAAAAGGGAATTTTAAAATGAAAAATCATGTTCAATATACTAATTCTGTTTAAAAATCACTTATGTGTACATATAAAGATTAAAAATAAAGGGGTGCCTGGGTGGGTCAGTTGGTTAAGCGGCCGACTTCGGCTCAGGTCATGATCTCACGGTCCGTGAGTTCGAGCCCTGCGTCGGGCTCTGTGCTGACAGCTCAGAGCCTGGAGCCTGTTTCAGATTCTGTGTCTCCCTCTCTCTGACCCTCCCCCGTTCATGCTCTGTCTCTCTCTGTCTCAAAAATAAACGTTTAAAAAAATTAAAAATATATATATAAAGTGATTATATCAGAATGGAACTTTTCTTTATGTTTTTATGTATTATCTAAGTTTCCTTCAATTTTTATGTGTTACTTTAGCAAGTAGAAAAGAAACAATAAATGCTAATAAAGTAATTAAATGCTAATTAAAACCATGTTAAAATCTTTCCTCTGAAAACAAACTTGTACCACAGATTATCCTTTTGAGATTATTGTCAAGTGTGCCAATATATGTATTTTTAGGAATCAAATTGCATATTTTCTTGCTTGAGCCTGGCCTGCAAAACTGAGCATCTTTGTGTCTGGTAGATACTTACACACGGAATATTAAACTTTTTATTTTCAGAAGAAGGGTGGAACCAGACCAAAAGTTGAAGAAACTCTCTCAGTGCTTTGAAAATCTATATTTGTTAAAAAGGGTGCAAAAATCATTCCTATCTATCTGAAATAATTCTGTAAACCCTGTGATTTCAGGGAAGGGAAAAAATATCTAGAAGAGGAAGATAAACATGAAAATAGTACCAGCCAAATTGCTTAAGACAGACCCATGTGGCAGGAAATGTCATGGCAAGAGGCAGTCTGGCCAACTAAAGCAATATCAGACCAACCATCAAGTCTAACATTCACATCAAATTACTGTAGGCTGAGGCAAGCTTTTTGGTTTTCTTTTTGGGGGACTTAGCCATCTGAATGGCAAGATGCGACTATGGATGGAGTAATATTTAAACTCTTATCCATCTCTCAATTTCTAGCTTGGATTTCACATGTATTTCACTATGAGGAAATTGGCTCCCAATATATATAAAGCTCTATACTCACACCACCCTATATCAAAGTATTTTATATGCAGACTAAATACCTAAAGAGCAAAAATGAAGCTATAAATTGGATAGAAGACAATATGAAAGAATATTTTCAATTTGGAAAGACCCACTTAAAAAAAAATCTAGACACAACCACCAACATGCTGGGATAAAATATTTGTAACACCTACATGAGAAAATGAGTTAATACTATGAACATACACAATGATTAAAGAAAGATGAGAAAAAGAACCCACACAAAATAAAATATATAAATAAGATAAAAATAAAAGTTATGGAATACCTATAGGCAGTCAAAAATTATTTTTAAAAATGTGCTCAACTTCACTGCTAACCAGGAAATGCAAATTAAAACCAAATGCAATACAATTTCATACCCATTGGATTTGCAATACTTAAATTAATAGCATTAAGTGCTGAGTAGGGCCTGTGAAAATGAATAGTCTTTCATTTTCATGAATTTTCATTTTCATTTCATTTTCATGAATGGCTTTTAGAAAAATAAAATGGGCATGATATACTTGGAGAATACTGTAAAGTATCTATCAGATTTTTAAAATAGAAATATAATTTGATCCATCAATGTCACTTCTATGAATGTATTCTTCAGAAATAGTGGTATTCATATGTGAAGTTGCATATAAAAACCTGTAGCTTTAAGTATTATTTGTAAAGCAAAAAGCCTAGAAAGAAAAACTAAAAGTACACCAATGTAAGTTTAGTACATCAATATAATGTGTTATAAGACAGCAATTTTTATTTTTTAATTTAACTAATTAATCAATTAAGTATTTTTGAGAGATAGAGAGAGAGCGAGCACGTGAGTGAACAAGGGGCAAAGAGAGGGAGAGACAATCCCTTCAGGAGCAAAGAGAGAGGGAGAGAGAGGAGAGAGAGTGCAGAGACTGGAGTGGGGCTCGAACCCATGAACTGTGAGATCATGACCTGAACCGAAGTTGGATGCCTACGGACTGAGCCACCCAGGCGCCCCAAGACAGCAATTTTTAAATGAGATAAATCTTTTTTACTTCCTTAAAAAATTTAGTGTATGTTAAGCAAAAATTGCAGGGTAAAACCAAAAGGCGTTTGGTTCACATATGCATATTTATATGTATGTGTGTGCATGTGTGTATATATGTATTTATATGTATGCTTATAACAATGATGATGATGATATTGATGATGATATAGCTAACATGTAGTAGGCACTTACTTTGCGCTAAGTCCTATCCTAAACACGTTACATGGATTGACTCAACTAATCCTCAGAACTACCCTACCAGCTAGGGATTAGTATCTCCCCATTTTGAAAAACCACAAACAACTTACCTAAGACACATAGTAGGTGACAGAACTAAAAGTGATTTCAACAGTTTGTCTCCAGAATCTGCATCTCTTAAACTTTTCATTGAAATTCTCTAAACAGGTCCAGCCTGAAAAAGAACAGCAAACCATCCAGCCTGGTTAGTGTTGTCAAGCTCTCAGAATTCCAGGGATCCTAGATTTTCCTCTGAGCCATCCAGGAGCATGTGGAGAACTCTTGTGATTTTTGTAAAGACCTGGGCTCCTTTTCTTCTCCAACAATAGGTAGTTGGGTTCTACCTTGGAAGTCTCAATTTATACTTCTAGGGAATAAAATGGAAAGTCAATGAGTATAATACATTAAGTTCCTATTAGATAAAGAATAGCTTTGGGGGAAAATACTGGCACTTGTCTGATGAGAAGCATTTTATTGGAGACAGAGTAATATTGATTTAATTCTGAGGTAGGTGGGAATATTAATAATTAAGAATTGAAAGCACTGAGGAAAAATGTTCTATATTTGAGTACATTTGCACGACAGCGGTGAGCAAGGGATGAGCCTGTTCACATTCTTAAAGTCAGACAATTGCATTAACAATCGATAAAGGCTCAAGTATAACCTGCTGCTTATATTTCTCTTCGTGAAGGTTTTGAGCAATCGAGTGACTATCCAAACAAAACAAAGCATTAAATGACGTCATTGTCAGGGTTATGTGGAGATTATCAAGCACTTATTTTAGAAAAAAGGAGCAGTGATTTCCAAGGCTAATTCAAACCAGATGCAATTTGAAAGTCTAAGTATTTTCCAGTGAGCAAACTGTCTCTTTCAGGGAATTTCAGGGCAATGCAGAATCATTCAACTGTGCAGATATATGCTGCAGTTTTGCCTCATTCTGTACAATAAATGTGTTTTTTTAAACTTCTTTTCAAAGCAATTATTTTGCCAGTCGTACATATCCATTGCTGTGTATTTTACATGAAATGTGAATGCTATCCCAGAGCCAATAAGAATTAATGTTTACCAGGCACACTCTATATATGTTCTAGTTACTTGTCACTTACCTTGCAAGCACAATCTCATTTAACCTTCATAACAGTGTGCATATGGACTTCATATACATGTGTTCAGCATATATTCATTATCACCATTTTACAGATGGAGATGTTGAGGAGGTCACTGAGTTTGGCCACGCTGTTTGTAAATGGAGCCTCTGGAAATCAAACCCAAGTGGTTTTTTTTTTCCTTTTTTAATGCAAAGTCCATATTCCAAACCACTATACTCAGTGCCTCTAAGAGTTATAACCAGGGGAGGAAATGGCCTTCAAGTGTCTTTTCATCTCTAATTTTATCTGGAATATCAACTTTACTAAACTACCTCCTAGACTACTATAAAGTATTTCACATATTTGATTGTCTATAAAATTTGACACACATGCACAAAAATGGCTTTTTATTCTTCTCTTTAAGTTGAAGAATCTCTTTTCTGTGTTTTCTAGGATAGGACATAAAACTTAAAGCAAAGATAACTGTCATTTTTTTAATGACTGTAGAGGAACATTCAATCTTTTCACTGGTTGCAATACAAAGTAAAAATACTCAAATGTCAGAGTAGTTTCCTTTTATGGAGCTAGAACTTTAAACTTTAAAATTACCATTTCATCAAAAAACTTTAAAATTTTTCTTAACAGATGGACAGAGCACTTTCTGCAGAAAACATTCACTTTTATAGTCTCATAATCCCAAGAGGGAAAAGTGAAGGCCATGCAACTTGGTCATCCAAATGACACAAAAAACTTAACTTCCTGATGACCTACTGAAAGATGTGATCCTTTTCTAAAGAATGATCTTGGTTTACCTGATATGACAAGTGAAAGAAGCCAGCAAGGTACCTGGTCATATTGGGAAGCCTGTGTGGCACAGACCTCCAGAGCTGTTGTCAGCCTTTCGACATTTTCCTTCAGATTTTAGTACTCATAATTTAAAATGTTTGAATTGTCATCAACCTCAAAATATGTGTTACTGATTTTCAACTTGTATTTTAATATAGAAAATCCTCCTTAAAGCAAATGACGTGGGGGGGGGCCTGGGCGGCTCAGTCGGTTAGGTGTCTGATTCTTGGTTTCGGCTCAGGTCATGATCTGTGGTTCGTGGGTTTGAGCCCCGCACCAGGCTCTGCACGGACAGTGTCAGTGTCTCCCTCTCTCCCTGCCCCTTCCCCACTCGCTCTTTCTGTCACTCTCTCAAAAATAAAAAAAGAATAAACTTAAAAAATAAATAAATACAATGACTTGGTTTAAACTGTGTGAATAACATTAACAATTTCATTCACTAATCTCCTTTTGGGTAATTGTTTTCTGTAGTGTGTTTTGGAAATTGCAAAAAAAAAAAAAAAAATTCCAAACCAAGCCCAAGAAACCTTTCTCTTACTTTACAAGGTTACTTGATTATAATAAATATTCATTACTTCCCAGTTTAATTTGGGAGTTGCTCAGTGAGATGGAAAGCAAGATCTGTAGACACAAACTCAGAGAGGAAGAAAACTCGCCAATGGTTATTACCACACATAAGGAAAAGCAGCCCACACCTGCCAGTTGTTTCGGAAATGAGAGACAAGTGTCAGGCCATACCTCTTCCTGAATGTGGCTGGCCTTTTGGATGGCATCATAAACTCTTCCAAATGCATCCAGCCACACAGCTCTAGGAGCTTCATTCATCTCATAAGTATTTCAGAAGGCATTTATAGCAAAATCATTTCTTTTTTTTTTTTTTAATTTTTTTTTTCAACGTTTTTTATTTATTTTTGGGACAGAGAGAGACAGAGCATGAACGGGGGAGGGGCAGAGAGAGAGGGAGACACAGAATCGGAAACAGGCTCCAGGCTCCGAGCCATCAGCCCAGAGCCTGACGCGGGGCTCGAACTCACGGACCGTGAGATCGTGACCTGGCTGAAGTCGGACGCTTAACCGACTGCGCCACCCAGGCGCCCATCAAAATCATTTCTAAAACCACACAAAGCCCAAGATTATTATTTTTTAAGAAAAACATTTTAAAATGGAGAATTGTAATCTTACACAAAAGTTCACCTAATAGTGAACCCCTATATGCAGTCACTCGACATCAACAACTAGTATCACTTTAACAATTTCATTTTATCTCTCACTCCCCAGCTTCCTTCCTGGAGTATTTCAAAGTAAATTCCAGACATTGTGTCATTTTATTCATAAATATTTTACTATATATCCAAAGGAAAATAAGATGTTTATACCTTTATCTTTAAGGAATATATACATATAATATAATATACATGATATATAATATATAAGGAATATATAATATATAATATATATTCCTATATAATTGCAATCATACATTATATTTACCATATAACAATATAATATATTATTATAACATATATTAATGTATATTATATTATTACATATTATATATTATTTATTATCATTACTTATTTATGATATTATTATATAATATAATATGTGTAATATATTATTATATTATATTATGTTATTATTTATTATATATTTACATATGTAAAGTATTTATATTACTTATTATATGAATATATGAGAGTATATGAGTATTTATATTATTTATTATATATAATATATAAGGTATATATATGTATAATATATAATGTATATATTGCATTTTTGCCATTGCCTAAATAATTAAATACTGCAGTCACATAATAAAGGCTATTTATGCAAGAGGATAGTGATTAGGACCATCAGAATATAGCTGAAAGGGAAGAAATACTTTCCTCTTTTTTTTTTTGCCTTCTCTTACCTTAAGTACTCACTGAGCTTTTTCCTCTTTGCTGTTCTCTTGATTCAATTAGTAGATACATCTTGGGGGTTTTTCAAAACTTATAATGATAAGTTTTGAAACTAGACCAAAAGAAAAGCTAATATATGTAACATAAAGCATATTTTCCTTAACAATCATTGAATGTTTTTGTAGTGATAGTTCATAAGGCTGCAAGATTTCAGCTCATAGAAACAAGTATTTTTCTACACACTGTTAAGCCAGACAGTAATAAAATAGTAAATTAGTAACCCAGGTTTTACAATTCATGTGAAACACTTCCTGACTTAAAGGTTTTTCTTTTTGTCACACAGTTAAAAGAATATATAGGGAAAATGAGAATTAGAACCACTATATTCATCTCCAATAATTCTACAGGTCCCCCTAATTTCTTTAGATCACTACATAATTTTTATTATAATAGGTCTAAGTTCTATATAACTTTTATATATTGACATGCCAACATTAAAAATATATAAATCAGATAGATTTTTAAATTTTTATTGGTGTTTCAATTTATCTATTTATTTTATTTGCGTTGGGATTTCAGAATTGAATTGATTGTGCTCCTTGGGTCATGGCAAATTTTTATTGCCAACCAATGTTTTATTTCATGATCCTTCCCATTCATTCTGCCATCATCTAGCCCCTTCCCACACCCACCTAGCACCCACTCACAGGCTTGCACTCTTTCAATCGACATTCCTCATAGTTCATGGTCATTTGCAAATACGCACGTCCATGAAATTTATGTCTAACATAGGTATGCCTTTCATGGCATAAAAGGTGTCACATCCTATTTCTTACTGTTTTATTCAGTTGTTTAGTTTTACAATGTAGTCACACAGCTGTTTTTTCCATGTGACTCATTAGCTCTGACACTGTACAGTATTCCTCACATGCTTATCCATATGCCACATTTTATGTGTGTCTGCAGATGCCTATTTTTGAATTCCTAGGTTGCCTTCAACTGCTTTCTACCACCATATGCTAAAGGGTACATCATTGTACGTGTCTTCTGGTGCATCTGCAAAGAGCATCTCTGGAGTGTAGGACCAAGAGTGAGATTTGAGGGCACAAAGTATGCGCCTACAATTTTCACTAAATATTGCCAGAGAGTTTTCTAAATGGCTACATTGTGTTAGAGCTGTGTCTCTCACTATTATGTGAGATTTCACATTTCCCCACATCTTCACCAGACTTTGCCATTCTCTCTCAAATTTTTAGCAACCTGACGACTCTAACATTGTATGACAGCAGTAGTAGAATCATAGTGGTTGTAGAGATTAGGTGTGTGAATCAGGACACTTATATTTTAAAAGCCCTTAGAATAGTGCCTGACCATAGTAAGCACTCAAATATTGTCAGTTTATGTGGTTCCTCCAATGAACATAAGGCTCAAGCCAATGAGCATTCTTCATATATTTAGTAGCCATTCAAATTACTCCACAGCTTTATATTACTTTTCTATAAGGTTGTTTGACATTCTTTCTGTGTCCCTTTTCTTTGCATATACTCTCAACATCCTTAATTTTTTATAGAAATTGAAAGGATTTTCACACAATCTACTGTTGATGATTTAATCTTCTATTTGCTGTCCTATTTTGAGGGCACATCTTTAGTTCAATGTAGTAAAGCTATCAATTTTTCCCTTTATATTTCATGTTATTTTTAGTATTGTTTAAAAAGTCTCTTTCTATTCTGAAATCATAGACACATCCAATTTTACACTTATAAAATTTATAGAAATATTTATTAAAATTATTTATAATAATTATATTATTTTAATTCTTTTGAATTTGTATTTAGTTTTATGTCATTATGTCATTTTATATCATTTATATCATTCACATTCTTCTAATCATTTTATAATCTTGTTGAATTTTCTTACTACTTCTAGTCTGTCATTAGATTCTTTTTATAAAAAAATATTTATTTATTTTGAGAGAGAGATAGAATGTACATGCCTGTGCACACGAACTGGGGTGGGGGCAGAGAGAGAGAATTCCAAGCAGGCTCCATGCTGGATACCAGGCTCCAGCATGGAGCCTGACGGAGGCTCAATCCCTCGACCCTAAGATCATGACCTGAGCCGAAATCAAGTGTCGGATGCTCAACCAACTGAGCCACCCAGGCGCCCCAGTAGATTCTTTTAGATTTTTAGGGATTTTCATATTATTAACTGCAAGTAATTAGTTTTGATTCTTCCTAGCAGCTCCTAATACATTTTATTTCCTTTCCCAGTCTTCTTGTACTAAGACTCCGTGTCCTGTTGAATAGTAGTGAAATAGCTGGTTTTCTATTTTTTTCCAATGTTAAATGAAATCCTTCTAAATTTTTTTCATTTGATATGTTATTGCTATAGTTTATTATTTTGTCATTAAAGTAAGAAAGTCCCCTTTTGCCTAGTTTTCTAAGAATGGTAAACAGGAGGAGATTTTATTTCTTACTAATATATTGAGATTATTATTATTATTATTATTATTATTTTAAACAAAACAGTTTTTGGTTGGATAAAATTTTATTTATAATATTTTATAATATTAGTATTGATGTTCATAAATGAAACTGAACCATATTTGTATTTTCTTGAACTACCTATATTGGAATTAGAATGCTATCATAGCATCATTAAAATAATTTTAGCAGCTGTTTTTTCTGTTATCTAGACAAACTACTATAAAATAAGAAACATACATGGCAAAACTCACATGTAAAACTTCCTAGAAGGAAAATGTTTTAGAGCAATGTTGTTTATTTAAAATACATTGTTCAATTAATATTTTCTATTACTTCTTATGTTAATTTTGGCATTTTGCATTTTCCAGAAATATATCCATTTTGCTTTCAAGATCAAATTTACTGGCATTTATTTATTTAGAATATTATTTTTGATTTTTAAAATGTTTATCTAATTGCTGGAATCAAGAACTATATATTCCCTAGGGTCCCATTATCTCTCAACTTCTGTCTTTGATTTCAAATTTAAAGAACAACAGTCTCGCTGAGATAAATCTAAATTCAAATCAAATCAATTTACTATTCCTCATAAATTAGGCTACCTCACCTGCTTAGGGCCTAGCTACGTTCCTACTGAGGCATGTAGATGTTTGGATGTTCCCTACGGTTTAGATGGTGAGCTCACGACTCAGATTACCTGGATTCAGATACCAGCTCAGCACTGAGTACAAGCATAACTTTGTGAAGTTTCTTATCTGATCTGTACTTCAGTTTTCCTTTCTTGAAAATGGAGATGATAGGGGCGCCTGGGTGGCGCAGTCGGTTAAGCGTCCGACTTCAGCCAGGTCACGATCTCGCGGTCCGTGAGTTCGAGCCCCGCGTCGGGCTCTGGGCTGATGGCTCAGAGCCTGGAGCCTGTTTCCGATTCTGTGTCTCCCTCTCTCTCTGCCCCTCCCCCGTTCATGCTCTGTCTCTCTCTGTCCCAAAAATAAATAAACGTTGAAAAAAAAAAATTTTTTTTTAAAAATAAAAAAAAAAAGAAAATGGAGATGATAATAGCACTGTCCACATTGTATGATTTTTGTGTGATTAAACTGGTAATACGTATGAAAACACAGTATATAGCACACACAAAATATTCAAAAGTAATCTATGTTTATTTATAATTTAACCAAACATGAATATACGAGTTTCTATCTTCCATTTTTTCTTTCATTCAATGTTATTATGAAAAATTTTCCAATAACTCCATATTTTTCTAAAATATAACGTTTAGTAACTTCCAAACATTATCAAACCTTTTTGTACCATCCATTGATGTAATTGTGTAGTTTTTACTCTTTTAATTTTGAAGAAGAGCTTATTATTGGAATAGCAATATACAAGAATACATTTATATATATACAGTTATAGTTATATACACACAAGCACACATGGGGAGACACAAATGTATCATATAGTCAATTATAAAAAGTCAATGAATAATAATTTTTTTAAATTCTGAAATATTATTGACTTACATAAACCAAGACATGACCAAATGCCAAGATTATATCAAGTCCCAGAATAGTAGACTAACCTTATGTTAAAATTTAATGCTCAACTAATGTTTTGGGGCTCCTGGGTGGCTCATTCGGTTGAGCGTCCTACTTCCGCTCAGGTCATGATCTCATGGCTCATGAGTTTGAGCCCCACATGGGGCTCTGTGTTGACAGCTGGAGCCTGGAAACCTCCACAGTGGTGGTAAAGAACACAGGCATTGGAGCCAACTGTCCTGGGATCACTTTCCTGCTCTGCCAGTTCTAGCTGTGCAGCCTGCGGTGGGTTACTCAGAAGCTCAGTTTTCTTGTCTCTGAAGTGGAGACATTTGCGGTGCCTGGATGGCTAAGTCGTTAAACATCCGACTTCCACTCAGGTCATGATCTCACGGTTCGTGAGTTCAAGCCTGGATTGGGTGAACACAAGCCCCTCTTCTCTCTCTCTCTCTCTCTCTCTCCCCCCCTGGGATTCTCTCTGTCTCTCTCTCTGCCCCTTGTTCACTTGTGCCCTCTCTCTCTCTAAAAAAAAAAACAAGAAAGTGGAGACATTTGATATGATTGTTGTTGATTAAATGAGTTAACACAGATAAAGTGCTTGAAAGAATCTTGCCAAAGATTAAGATTCTCAATAAATGAACATTATTATTCACACACAAATACATACATAAGCACACACATTTCAACCTAAATGGAGTGCACATTCATAGGTGGCTTGCTTTTAAAAAATTAATAGATTATGAATACTTTTCATGTAAGTATATGTAGATTTACCTCATTAAAAATAATAACCTCATTGTATTAATATACAATTTTTCTAAGTAATTAATTTTGGTAGTTTTAAATTGCACCAATTCAAATAATGTATCAATAAACAAACTTCCATGCATATTGTACTTTTTATGTATATGTCACTATTTCTGTAGGAAGAATTTCTAAAATTTCAAAAATCCTTCCAGTCAATTTAAATAGTCTATAGAAGCCTGTGATTTTAGGGAAACCTCAAAATATCAAGACAAGAGGAAGCTAAGAGTAAAAGGAATACCAAATTGCTTAATTTAGACTCATAAAAAAAGATGTTGAGTCAAGAAGAGAATTTGCTAAAGGAAGTGATTTTTGATCAGTGAGAAGCGTATCTTCAAGTCCTTAGGCTGTTTTAAACAAGTTCCCATTGGGTTTAGGTGAATTAATTAACCTTATTTTTGTTAAGTACCTGCACACAAAATGATGATATGATCATGTCTGATTTCCATCATTCTCTATGGTCATACAGTTCTGACATTCAAATATTGTAAGTAGTTGTTGACATAGTCCTTGAAAAATCTGAAGTTATTTCTCACAGGCTGGTAAAGTCAGGGCTACAAACACACAAAACTGAATGGAATGTTAACTGGGATAATTAGTAAATAGATACATTTAGAAAAACCAGGCAAAGAGAAAAAGTTCCTACAGTCTCAGGGCTTTAGCATCAATTTTATCATATTTTAAAACCAGAATCATCTTCAGATCTCTATTTGCATCAGCACAAGCTTAAAGCAAAATTTATCATTTCAAATCAGAAATCTCCATGAGACTTTGGATCCTCAACCTTTCCTTCTGTCATAAGCATTCTTTAATATGTAAAGGCCTAAAATAATGATGGTGTTTTCTCTCAATAATCTTGCAGGGGTTTGCTTTTTACTATGTAATAAGAATAATAAGTGAGTTTTATATATAATGAAAATATTACGAAGAAAGTTGCTGAATCAACCCACTGTATCAAGTAGGTTTACAAGAAATGAATTATTTATCAAAATAGCACACATTCAAGACCAATAAAACCTTCACCATAGTATTGGGCCATGACCATGTCTTTATAGTATTATGTGTAATTTTAAATTAATGAAAGGGAAAGTCATAGATCCTGACTGAAATTAAAAAAAAAAAAAGGGGTGAATTTTTTTTTTTAAGTTCTAGTTTGTCTAGTATGGTCAAGAAGAATTTAAATACACTTCCCTAGAAAGTGCATTTTCACTTTCACTAATCACACAGCTTTTTTAGGTACTAGGGCTAAGGGCCCTTGCTAATTATTAACTGTGTTTATTGATTGGTTCTCACAGCTTTGGAACAATTATCTCTTTTGATCCTCATGACACTCAGGTCTCCTGAATCCAGGCTCTATGTGTACACCCTCAAATCATTGGCGAAATCAAACAAGAGTTATTACTCTTTAGCAGGACTACCAGTAAAACAAATGTATTTAAAAAATTGTTTTTAATGTTTATTTATTTTTGAGAGAGAGAGTCAGAGTGTGAACAGAAGAAGGTCAGAGAGAGAGGGAGACACAGAATCTGAAGCAGGCTCTAGGCTCTGAGCTGTCAGCACAGAGCCCAATGTAGGGCTCAAACCCATGAACCCTGAGATCATGACCTGAGCTGAAGTCGGATGTTCAACTGACTAAACCACTCCAGTGCCCCTAAACAAATGTATTTTTAAATGCATTATTTCATTATTATAGACAAAAGAAAGCAGGTAAATGTCCTGGCCTAAGCAAGAGGAAATTCCACTTGTCCATATCAAAGTTCTTTCTTACTTCTTCAACTAGAAGGAAATTATTTCCTTTTATTTTTATTTCTTCACTAATATTTCTTCACTAACAGGAAAGAAATTATTGCTAAAACTGAAACTAAGCTTAAGTAATCACTCTGATTTTTAATTGATCTTGTGTCCAGATCACTGGTTCTTATAATTTTTCACTAGAAGATGGAAGAGAACAAATGATTTCTACTTTACAGATTAAGGAAACTAAGACATATAATGCCTCGGTGACAATGTTAAAACTAAACTTCCCGGTGTTGCATGGGACATGCTAGAGCGGAAGCTTCTCTGGGGATAAGTTAGAAGAAATAAAAATATAAAGTATATTTATGTGAGCAAGTATTAGCCAAATAATTGGACTGAAAGAACGAGTTTTGGTAAACATCATGTGTTTCTGAATGAGACTCAGTGGGCTTGAATTTCTCCTTGGCCATGCACAGTTGCAAAGCCTCAGTTTTCTCATCTGTAAAATGAGCCTCATTATATCCACTTTTTATTGTTTTGGTTAGGAGGAGGAAAGAAAGAGAATATAGATAATAATATTTATCAATCAGTATCTCAACCTATGAATACATGACATTCACAAAATAGGAAAATTCCTAGAGTTTTTTTTTTTTTTAATAGGCTATATACAGAAGTTGAAGGACAGAAAAGCCAAGAAGGAAAATGCATCCAAGGGGGTAGTTGCTAGAAACTGAAAAGAGAAAAAAGAAAAAAACCAAACACACATATGCACCCCCCCCCCAAAACAGAAAAAGCAACATAGAGTTATTTGTTTTTAAAGGTACAGTGACTTTTGGTAGAAGGGACCAAGTAAATAAATATTCTGACCTCTCTCTCCTCTCTCTCTCTGATTTCCAACCAACCCTAAGCTAGAGATCATCAAAGACCAGTTGCTTTAGTCCATGCAAGTCAGCCCTAAGGGAAGGCCACAGGATGCAGAAGGATGGAGAAGGTAATTAGAGGAGCAAAATCAAGTCTGTCACAAAATAATAGCTAATTAGTGAATATTTTCTATGTAACAGACACAAATGATTTACTTGTGTCATCTCATTTGTACTTTTGAATTTTTCCCATAGTCATGTAATACCTGTTTAAAAACATAAATTAATTAAGGAAAAATCGAATTGCATATTATTAGTGATCTTCTGGGGACTCTTGTAATTTGGGAAACAGTGAAAGAAAATGCACCTGCATAAACATCTGTTTTCTAAATCTTTAGATCCCTAGTGACTGGCTTTTTCAGAACAAAAGCCTTTGCCATACCCGCTTCTGTTAAAAGAATGCACAATAAAACGTAAACTTCGTGTTACAGTGCTGCAAAAGCAAAAACTATAGGGTAAACAATGAGAAATCAATCTCTTGAAGCCAGATAACAGGTAACTCACAAGGCAAGCTGCGCATAACACCACAAACAACCCAGTCTTGAGAACACCCCAGGAGGAGGGCTGCTCTCTTTTCAACAACTTTCCTGGACAAAAAAAGCAAAGAGCTTAACCACTGCTTCTGAACCCCAGGGGATTTACAGAGAGCTCTGTCTTCTGCGTAGGACCACCAGCCTACTAGGTTTTCGTCCTTTCCAAGAAACCTGACATTTTTGTTTTTCACGGCACTTTCGAACTGGAAAGATCAAGACGGAAATTTCGGCTATCAGAGATGGAGCGACTGGCAAGTGAAATGATGGAGTTGGTGATTATGATTGTTACCTGGATAGTCATTTTTCTTTTTAAAAGAACGTTGCGCCCGTCAGAGTTTCAATTGTTAATCTCCTCCATCTGATATCGAAAAAAATGTCCTTCCTTAGACTAGGAGGCATTTCCAGGAGTGTCTGTAAATTCCTCTCGGATCTCACGATTTCTGAGATTGTGAATCTGCTGCTAACTCAGAGTAGGGCGGAGGCGGTGGGTGCTAGGCGCATCGCTCCGATTGAGACGGGATCCCCTGCTACCCTAGCAACCCCGCCTAGGGTATTTAGCCCCTCCCGCTTCCGAGCCCCGCCTCCCCGCAGGGCGCTCTATAAAGTCGCGGAGCACAGTCTCTTCTGCCCATCTCGGATTAGTCCGACTGCAAGACCGACGAGGTGCCCCGCCCCTTGCCCAGAGCGCTGCCTGCAGGAGCAATGGCCCACGGGCTGTACCACGAGGAGTTCGCCCGAGCGGGCCAGCAGGCGGGGCTGCAGGTCTGGAGGGTCGAGAAGCTGGAGCTCGTGCCGGTGCCCGAGAGCGTTTACGGCGACTTCTACGTCGGGGATGCGTACCTGGTGCTGCACACGGCCAGGGCGAGCCGGGGCTTCTCCTACCGCCTGCACTTCTGGCTAGGTAAGGGGGTGCAGGCTGCGAGACCACGACGCGCCCAGGTCGGGGTGGGGCGAGGCGGCTAAGCTGAGATTTGCAGGCTGGAGGTTGGGGGGGGGTGCAGGTGAAGTTGGGGGAGAGGGGAGTCGCAAACCGGGCGGGCCCGGAGACCCGTCGCGCCTGTCGCGCCCCCTCCCGACCGCCCCCTTTGGACTGGCCGCCTTCTCCCCGCCAGAGCCCGCTCGTGCGAACGCGGCAGGAAACGCGGGGCGCGGCGAGGTCGGGAGCAATCTTATCCTATGGACTTTGAGCTTTGTCAGGCGCATCACCCGGGCTTGGAGACTGGTTCCCCCAGATTCTCCCCCTTTCACCTTACATTCTGCAAACCCGCGCCCGCCCAGGGCCGCTGCTTAGCGCACCCCGGCTGTGGCCAAGTCCCGCTCTCCTTGCGACAAGTTCAGTCCTGGTTTCCCTGTCCGGGAGGAGATGCAGTCAAACAAGTTTGCAGGCATCCGCCGCAGCTGGCGAGAACTAACCGCTCCCCCCTCCCTTTTCTCTAATTAATTTATTTTTAGTTTTTGCCTTTAGGCCCCAGCTTCTGTTTGTCCGCAAATTTCGGCGGTTAATGCTCTGGGTGGCTTTAAATCAAGACCAACTTGCTCACGCGTTCTGCTAACAGAAATTCTTGTTGATCAGGTATTGGCGACCCTGGATGGAAGAGAGGAAAAAAAAATACAGATATCGTCAATATAAATAAATAGCTTTATATGGCATATAGATGAGTTGCTCAATTATGATAATTATTTTAAAAAATATTATTATTTATCTACTTGAACAAGGGCACCGTGCGAAACAAAACAGCTCCTTCAGCAGTAGTAATTATTTTGGGCTGCACTCGTGCCAGGATGTCAGAATACTGGGCCTTGTGTGTTCTACTTTTTGCACCTTCTACTTTTACTCGTAAACATCCTGAATGTCCAACCTCTCCCCGTAAGATCCTGTGCCAGTGGGCACACCCCTTCTAACAACGTGCCGATTATCTGAGACTTACTGCCTTCTTTTTAGACTAGATTGCCTCCCCTAGACTTCTGTTTCTATATTTTTAGCTTTATTCCTGAGCCTGTGGGAGAACACGAAACCACACACACACACTTTGAGGTCCTTGAAAAACCATCATTTTTATTTCTAACGTTTGAAGCTTTTAAGAAATAGAATGGCAGAAAACATTGAGAAAGGATGCTCTCAGTGGTAGTGAACACCTCAGCAGACGCTCCAAATGAGAACTATAATGAGGGAAAAGGGTTGTTTTTATTATAGCATTCAATATTACAATTTTGTGCTTACTTGGTGGAGTGCAAGCTGAGTTCCAAGCACATTGTGGTTTCCTAGTGTAGTGTCACTATTCCTATCATATTAGACATTGATTGATTTAAATTTTACACCAGAAATCACTGAAACCTTAATATAAAACCATGTTCACGAATGAATGATGCCAGAGAGAATAGTAATGTTCTCATCTTGGTTTATGTATTCAGAACTTGGATCTGGAATGAATAAGAGTGTCTGAAATGCCACATTTGAAATTTTGGTCAATTAAGGTGTGAAAGGACTTTGTATCCTGCTGTAGACAACAGTTAAGTTTGACTTTGTTGTGAGACTGTAAGAGGGCTGTGAATACAGGTGTTTGTTTTTTTTTAAATCTTTTTTGGTTTTTGTTTTTCTTATTTTATAGATTCTTTCTTATCCAAAGAAGCTTATTAAGCAAATTGTTTTTTAGGGTTTACAGGTTCACATTAACTCATTATTCACATTATTCATTTAGGTGTCACCAATTTCAAAAATTGTAATAGAAAATGCCTTGGGCAGAAACACTTCATGATTTTAAAGACTTGCTAAAGCTGAAGTTATTAGTATGTTAAGTAATAAGTGAATTCAGTAATTACTCAGTATGCCCAACATTGTGTAAGGCATTTTTGCATGTGAATAATTTATGAGCCTTCCCTTAAAGTTTATAATCTCAAAGATACAATAAGATGAACAGTGATACAACACAGATAAAATGTGCTAAACACCATGAAAAAGAGAGTGTCTGTATTTCTGGGACACAGGGAAGTAGAGCAGCTTTGACGGAAAAAAGGAAAATGAGGATAATTGGGAGGGATCGACTCCAAGAGAAAATCATGAGGAGCATGGAAAAGTTTAGAGTAAAATAGTAACCAGGGCCTTTAGATGGAATTGTTTAGCAGTTCTTCCTACTTTAGTTCCCTGAAGCTAGCTGTATTTCATCCAAAATATTCTACCCAGGACCTGAATTTGTATGAGTTCATGAGGGTTAATCAGAGAGACAGACTGAGAAAAAGTTCCAAGAGGGAGAGCTGAAAGTTCGGGGGGAAAGGAGGTTTGACTATAAATCATTTGGAAGGAGGATGAAAGACATTGAAATTAGAACCAGGTTGGGATGGAAAAGGTGCATTGGAGGGAAAAAAGAAACAGGCCAAGTGAGAGGAGGAAAGGGGAAACAAGGAGAAGCAGGACCCAGAATGGAAGAATAGAGGAAGAGCCCTCTTCCCTGCTCTCTCCCTCATTGGCTTTCTGCGATGCCCTTGCATATCTTAGATTATTCCCTTTTATTATTGTTTCTTTATTTACTTTACAAAATAATAATTTGTTGCCTATAACTTAAAAGTTGTTGCATTGGTCCTTCCTAAAAAATATTTTTAGCTTTGCACCTAGCAGTTTAAATGCATCCACCTTCTGCTTCTAGTTCCTTAGAGCATCATGACTATGGGCATGACTGGGTAATAAAGCTACTCTGTCACATCCTGGGCCTACACTACAAACATCCGCTCACCTCGATCCTTTCTCTTTCCAGTTTTAAACTTTACATAAATGTATTTGAGAATAGCAAACATGTGTGGTATATCTAGTCTGTGCTTGGCTGTCTGCGAGGCACTGAAAATCCAAAGAATTGGATTGCAGTATGCAGTGTACAATACAAGGAACTTAGACTATACAAGGGCTGGTGAGGATGCTGAGAAACTGGATTTTTATACATTGCTTAGGGGGGGTATAAAATGGTACAACCATTATGAAGAAGAGTTTGACACTTTCTTATAAAACTAAACTTGCAGCTGCCATATGACCCAGCAATTGCATTCATGGGTATTTCTTCCAGAGGAATGAAAATTTAGATTCATGTAAAAACCTATGCACAGATGTCCATAGCAGCTTTATTTGGATAGACAAAAACATGAATTAGCCCAGATATCCTTCCACAGGTGACTGGTTAAACAAACTGTGGTATATCTATACCAGAGAACACTACGGAGCAATAAAAAGGAACAGAACTATCAATACGCACAACAACTCAGATGAATCCTTGGGAAATTTTGCTGAGTGAAAGAAAAAGCAATGCCAAAATGTTCCCTGGTGTATGATTCCGTGTACATAAAACATTCTTGAAATTATAGAATTTTACATTCGTTGTTATCAGGGGTTAGGAATGGGGTGGGAAGGGGGTGGTGCAGGTGGGAGGTGGTGGTAGTTATGAAAGGGCAACATTTAAGGGAGTTTTTGGTGATCTAACTGCACGGTTTGTTTTACTGGGATGACGAATACATGAATTTGCACATGTGATCAAATTTTAGAGAACTGAATGTACAAAGGCACACGTCAGCACAAGTGAATTTGGGGAAATATGACAAAGATAAGTGGGTTGTATCAATGTCTGTATCCTGGTGTCTGCATTCTGTGCTGTGCTGTACTTATGTATTTGTGCTTTTTTTTTTTTTTAAATTTTTAACATTTATTATTGAAAGACAGAAAGAGCCAGCATGAGTGGGGGAGGGGCAGAGAGAGAGAGAGACACACACAGAATCCGAAGCAGGCCCCAGGCTCTGAGCTGCCAGCACAGAGCCTGACGCGGGGCTCGAACTCACAGGCTGTGAGATCATGACGTGAGCCGAAGTTGGACGCTTAACCAGCGGAGCCACCCAGGCACCCCTGTATTTGTGCTTTAATATACTGTACTATACCAACCTATACTATAGTTTGAAAAATGTTACCACTGGGGCAAATTTTGTCTGTTGATCTATGGGTCTCTCCTTCCACCAGTACCACACTGTTTTAATTACTGTAGCTGTATAGTAAATCCTAATATCAGATGGAGTTATTCTTCCAATCTTCTTTTTCGTTGTCAAAAGTGTTTTAGCTCTTCCATGGCCTGGGCCTTTTCATATAAATTTCACAATAAAATTGTGTAATCTATGATAAACCTTTCTGTACTTTTGATAGGAATAGCATTAAACTTGTAGATCAACTTGGGGAAAATTAAAATCTTAATTATATTGGGTCATATAATCTTATTATGCCTCTATATTTGTTAAGGTCTTTGATTTTTTTTTAATTTAATGTTTATTCACTTTTGAGAGACAGAGAGTGAGCACGGGAGGGCCAGAGAGAGAGGGAAATATAGGATCTGAAACAGGCTCCAGGCTCTGAGCTGTCAGCACAGAGCCCAATGAGGGGCTCGAACTCATGAGCTTTGAGATCACGGCCTGACCCGAAGTCAGATGCTTAACCAACTGAGCCACCCAGGCACCCCAGTCTTTGATATTTTTATCAACATTTTATCATTTTTAGCATATAGATCATGTACCTGTTTTATTAAATATATACCTGTTTCTTTGGAGTGATTGTAAATGGTAGTGTTTTTAATTTCAATTTCTGCATGTTCATTGTTTCTGTACAAAAAAAATGTGACTGGTTTTTGTTATTGATTAATCTTTATCCTCCTATCTTGCTGAATGCATTTATTCTGGGAGTTTTGGGGGTTGTTTTTGTGGATTCCTTCATATTTTCTATATGGACAATCCTGTCATCTCTAAATAGGGACATTTTATTTCCTCTTTTCCAATGTATGTTTTTATTTCCTTTTCTTACCTGATTGCAGTGGTTAGAACTTCCCATGTTATGTTAAGTAAGAGTAGTAAGAGTGGACCTCCCATGTTCCAACTTAGGGAGAAAACATTCAGTCTTTCACTATTAAGAATTGTATTAGCTGTGTGTTTTTTGTAGATTCTGTTTATTAAGCTGAGGATATTCCCTTGTATTCCTAACTTTGCAAGAGTTTTTATCACGGATGGCTATTTGATTAACCTAGTTATTAAACCTCCCTTTTAATCTGTTTTATATATAAAATCATCACATCCCCAAAAGAGTTTTAGCAAGTTTGCAGCCTATGTACAAGTACAATGTAACATAATATAAAAGGACATAACACAAAAGAACGTAACATAACTTGAAAGACACTGGTTAAATCAGAAAAGGGAAAATAAATGAATTTATAAGCAAAATTCATAGAGCAAGTACATACGTTTCTGAACACTTGCTAGAATTGCATCATGGTATCATTGAATTGGATTCTAGTTTTCACATTCAAAGGCTGGTATTGGTTTCTTTAGGACCTTTCAACTTCTTTATAGCAAACCCTCTAGTTTATTAATACTGATATCCCTTGACCTAGCACACACAGTACACAAGCATCGACAAATGATAGCATAATTTAATTAACTTACTTCCAGTTCATTCATTAATTGCATGCCTGTCTATTTACATCTGTCCAAAGAAATTTGTGTTTCAACTTGTACTCATTAATGTTTTATGTCAAACACATTATCCTTAACACTTCTGATATTAACCTTGATTTAAGCTTCCCTCTTAAAACATCTCAGTGCAAATCTACATCTTTGCCTTTATTAGTATTCTCATTTATGGATGGGAAAGTGGGCAGAAGAATGATACTAGTATTCTTTTGGACTGTAAACTTTGATGTGTTTTTTTCCTTTGACCACAAGAAGTTCACAAAATTGATATCATGGCAAATATTCTTCTAGCTAGTGGATTTTTTTTTTTTCCTGAGAAGATAACTAGCTATACAGGTCCCCTTTGAGAGTAAGGGAGGAATGTAAATAAATACACTTCTTAAATTAATATAGCTGACTGTTTTCCTTTCTTCAGTTTTAGTGAATACTCACCATATGGGGGTTTCAGGTGAACTATAGTATTGTTATAACTTCTACACTTTTCTACATCAGTTACACCTGGAGGAAAATAACTACCCCAGCTATCACAGAATGTTTCTGCTGTGAGAATCTGAGTATAAAAACTCTCTATTGGTGTTGTGGTTTCTAAAAGCCTGTGCTTCAGAATCACGGCAACCCGCTTCTGGGTTGTGTTCTACCAAAGGTCAACTTTATGACCTCAGGGAAGCTACTTGGCCTTTCTAAGCCTCCATTTCTTTTGTTATGACATGGTGGGAAATATTTCTGCTGCATGCAGTTGCTTGAAGATTAAATGAGATCATCCATGTAAAGCACTAGCACAGTATCTGGCCCAGTGCAAGGATACTATAAATGTATACATGTTAGCTATTGTTATTTCTAAAATCATTTATGACTTGCACACAGCTCAAATATAGCAAGGGTTCTGGAATGTCTTTTATAAAATTTGAGTTCCTCTCAGGACTGTCCCAGCTCTGGTCCTTGTGTACACTGAAGGATGTGGATTAGTGTTTTGACCTCAGTGAGGTTGGCTAGATGGGATCTGTACTAGAATTGTGAAAACTAAGTGTGTGTTGTGTGTTAAATTCCTGGGATAATAGTACATACATTCACATTCAACAGCTGTTAGCGTCTATTTCCTTTACTCTCCCTTTCCCCTCAGAGAATAGGATCTTACACCAATAAGATAATGAAGTGCGGACTGTGGTCCTTGAAAAGAGGGGTAAGGTCAAGTTACACTCATTTTCCCATTCTACAAACCACTTGCTTTTTTAAAGCTATTTATCTATGGCCTATGATGTTCATATTCCTTACAAATATTAACATAGTGACTTATTGGAAGCCTGAAGATCGACGGTAATAAAGGCCGAAACAATTGGAAAACATTCTCATAGTCTGATCTGGTTACCAAATGAATCTGAATCCTACTAGAATATAGTGTTATATCTTCTTAAGCGTATACAGACGTCAGTATTTCTTTTAGAAAAATTTTTAAAGAGAATTGGAAAGCAAGAGCAAAACAATTCTTTTAGATATTAGCAAAGTAGTATTTTTATATTACACCATTTCTGCTAAAAGACTGTTCCGCCCACGACCATTTATTATATTGCTGTGTAACTCAAAGAAAATATCTGAGCTTTTTCTTATCAGAAGTTCTGCCTTAGTCCTTTTCCTTGCTCGAGTAGTGACGTGCTGTCCTGTGCAATTTCAGGAAAGGAGTGTACTCAGGATGAAGGCACAGCTGCTGCCATCTTCACTGTTCAGATGGATGACTATTTGGGTGGCAAGCCGGTACAGAGTAGAGAACTTCAAGGCCATGAATCTACTGACTTTGTTGGCTACTTCAAAGGAGGTCTGAAATACAAGGTAAGCAGTTCTCTCGAATTGTTTCCATTATGACCCCCTTTCTCTTCCCATGCATTCACACCTCATGTCTTCACAGGATGAATGTTCATGAAGGACAGGGTTTTTGCTTTGCTTTTGCTTCAGTCTGTTTTGTTTACTGATTTATACCAGTGCCTGCTGGACACACAGTAGGTGCTCATTAAACGCTTGTGGAATGTGGGTATAATATGGGAAAAATTCTGACTTAATTTCATTTAACAGGTCAATTTTTAATGAAGTTAAGAGCCCTCAGGCATGTTGTCACAGGAAAGCCCTTAAAAATTTTGTGGAGTTACTTCAAAAATTAAGTGTTGGCAACTTAGGTATTAACTTTTTTTTTTTTTTTTTAAATGCTATTCTACTGCAAATAACCCAGGACTTGGGAATCTCAGTTTTTCTGGAACAGGTTAATATAATATTTATAACAGTTATTATTTTAGTTAATAGCAAGAGCTATACACACATTTCCCAAATAGTGTGGTTTGATCTCGGAAATGATACAAATGAAACAACACTGAGTTGAGTATATGTGTGGTTCAGCCTCACAAAGTCAAGTATACATATACCACCACACACACATATGTGCCCCATTTATGTGTTTTGGCCTGAAACACTAAGCATCAACTGGCTTTGTTTTGGGGGAAAACAAAAACAAAAACAAGTTAAATGGTTTTCTCCTTTTAAGGCAACCTTTAACGAAGGACCGCCTTTTTTCTGGAATTCTCTCCATGACTCTTGCAGACCGGCCACCCTTCACAGTCCCCCCTTCCCCCAAGAGTGTTCAGTGAAAGTGTGAGAAATACCTCCCTAAACAAACAGTTTGGAAGCAATCTTATTCAAAATCAAACCTGCTCTAACAGGTGTTCTGCTGACCCTCACCCTTTGAGCATATTAGCCTATTGAAGACCTAAAACCTCAGAGCTAAACCAGAATTCTGAATATATATTAAATTTGTCTATTACAGTGACGGGGTTTGTTTCTACTTTTACCTGGTCAGAGCCTTAATGAATATTTTGTTATGCCATGGAGATGAGAATAAATACTTAATAAGTTCTCTTCTCTCTTAAAATCATTCTTTTCACTCTAGGATGTGAACAACCCTAAATATGAAACCATTGCCTCCAATTTTATTTAATTCACATGAGTTCCGACAGTTTTTGTCAAATGATCCTGAAACTTCCTTTGTCAGTGAGCTCAACATTTTGAATAAGCTGGGTCTTGTAGTTACTAAAAGCATTTACTGTGACATCATCTTGGTGATAAACCCATTTCTGCTACATATAACTTGTTTGCCTCAGGGCAACTGTGCTCAGTTTCCCCAAATATATAATGGGTATAAAACAAGCTTCCTCAAATAGGTGTTGTAAGGATTAAAGATTAAATTAAATAATAAAATACATATATAGTGCATATGCAATCAGTAAGAACTTGTGGTATTATTAATCCTTCTGGCTATTAGCGGGACTACTGAAATCAAACTTCTGGATACATATTTAAAAGTGGACATGAAAAAGCAGTTTTACAGTTATAAGATAATTATCTTCTAATTATCAATGTCAAAACCGCCACAAATCAGCATATTTTAGAAATAAGATATTTGCCAATGGAGGTCAAATTTATCAGGAAAAAAATCAATTCACTGTCTTATCATCAGTGACATTGAGCAGATGACAACGCGTACAGTTGCAAAGTACTTGATAGGAAACGTGGAAGCAAAGATAACTTGCTACCCAGAATAGCAAAGACTATTATGTTATACTTAATTTTATGCTTCGAAGAATGTGCTAAGCCCTTCGTGGGTGTTATCTCATGTAATCCAAGTAGTACCCCATGCTGCAGTTTCCAGAATTGCCACCCTATTAAGGTAACTAAGCAAACTGATTAAGGAACTATGTAACTTGCCAAGATCTAATAGCTGTTAAGTGACTAGGGCCCCATCTGACTTCAGTGCCTAAGCTGGTAATCATTATACTATGATGCTCTAAACATAAATAAATGGTTCAAATATCGGCATGAATTTCTTACTTAAGGTTACCCTATGAAACAGGGGATTGTGTCTGTTTGGAACGGACACAATTTGGCAAAGCCTACCATTACCAAGCCAACAACAGTCATGTTTAGTTACCATGTATAATGTAAAGATTCAGCTAGGCAACATTAAGACCATCTCCTCATGTCATTTAAATGATGTGAGGGTTTCCTTTTTTTAATGAGGTTTTTAAGGGGGTTAGGGGGTTATAGATGACTGTTATTTGCCACTACTCCCTTATGTTAAATCTCTGGTTAATCACACCTTTCCCAAGCTCAAGACCCAGCTCTCAGCCGTGATTGTAATAGCGACCTTGAAACATCCATCAGTCAGCAAAACTTTATGGTGCCACTGATTTACAGGATCACGTACCTTGCTTTCATTCTGCCTTGTGAAAGCAGAAAGACTAGGAGTTTCTAGGGTTAATTCAAACATTATTACAGAACTACTTACTATCAAATACAAACATATAGAAGCTTACAGTTTTTCTTTTGTGCCTTTCTCACATCAAATATTAAAGACAAAATTAATTTTTAAAATACTGTTAAATGTTCAGACTGGTTATCACTCTGATGGTTCACTATACGACATTAGGTTAAATGTTATGTAAGTATCCTCGGTCTAAGTCTGTTTTGTATTTTATAACTTTTTTCAAATAACAGTGTTCTTACACTGTTTATCAGGTGATAATGTACTTATTTTTTAAAAAGTGAAATGGCCAAGAACAGTAGTATATAGATGAAAACTTATATTTATTTTTATTGTATAATACCTAGTTTGTTCATTTATGGCATTCTTTGTAAAATTATGGGCTGAGGAATTATTAGGTATTTCTTAAAATTTGTGGTTACAGTTGTCTCAAAGTCAACATTTAGCCTATACTAATAAAACCTTTCTATTTATGAGGGTCTTTTCTTGGAGAATGGTGGAAATTTAAAGTCAGTGGTAATTTCAAGAATGTGCTGACGGTTACATAGGCAACTTAACTTCTTTCTTTGGATTTACTGTGTATGTTTATGTAATAAAGTTGAAAATTAGATTATTTTACAGGTTTCCTATACTGCTGATTTTCTTACCATATTATTGTAGGAGGCTTGAGCAATAAAAGTGATTTGCTTACACTACATATTTATTATGCATATTGCCTCATAATTAATTATGGAAATAAATAAATATTATTGTTTCTAACATTTAATTGTAGAAAACAATGAAAAGGTAAAGCCTGATTACAAATAGGGTAAGAAGATGTACTTGATCTGATTATTTTCTTTAACAATTTTTATTTAAACAAATTTTTTTAATGTTTATTTATTTTTGAGACAGCGAGACCGAATGCAAGGAGGGGAGGGGCAGAGAGAGAGGGAGACAGAATGTGAAGCAGGCTCCAGGCTCTGAGCTGTCAGCACACAGCCTGATGCGGGGCTCGAACTCACAAACTGTGAGATCATGACCTGAGCTGAGGTTGGACGCTTAACTGACTGAGCCACCCAGGTGACCCTGTCTTTTAACATTTTTTTGATTGAACATAGTTTCATTTTGTTTTGTTTTGGGATGTGCAACCAAATTTAGGGTATAAATATTCAGGCCTGCATATTAAGAAACAAAAGGAAGAAAGATTTTTTAATAATGTTATAACAGAGACCATAAATAGGATCCACTTATATACCTAGCCAGTATTCATCCCCCCCTTCTCTGTCCTATCACTGTGTGTGTCATGGGAATTTGGGGGTGTCTAGTCTCTCCTCTCTTGTTCTTGTTACCTGTGAGTCTTCCCCATCTGCCTGTCTCCTTCTTCCCTGAAATTTATTTGCCTTCTCACTCAGTGACTTGAGAATCATTAGTTCCCAAAGGATAAGAGCTACTGCTTCCTCTCATTTATGTACCAGGTTTTATGCACTGAAGTAAAAACTTGCAATGTTAAATTGAATGGAAACAGGAAAGACAAAAGGCCTTAAACAAAAAAAAGTAAAAAAAAAAAAAAATAATAAAAAATGTTGATTTGCCAAGTCATTCTCCTCTGCATACTTAATTTTTCACATGTTCTTAGGTGCAGTTTTATTTTGGTCTGACAGGCAGTTTTGGCTTGTACACCTTGGTTTTATATGTTTTTGTATTTAGTTAGAAGCCTCATCTGTTTTTGTTTTGTTTTCTCTCTTCCTCCCACTGATCAGGCTGGAGGTGTGGCATCTGGGCTAAATCATGTTCTCACGAATGACTTGACTGCTAAGAGGCTCCTGCATGTGAAGGGTCGAAGAGTGGTCAGGGCCACAGAAGTTCCTCTTAGCTGGGACAGTTTCAACAAGGGTGACTGCTTCATCATTGACCTTGGCACGGTAAGTCTTATATATACATGCAGACATCTAAAGGAAAGTGAATTGTCATCAGATCAAATCCAATGTACCTGCCATGGAGGATAATCCCCTTTTCTACACACTAGAAAGAGGTCATGTTTATGTGAGAGGCAATCATATCATATGACAAATTGGCAAGTATTTAAATAACACAAAGTGGGACTTCAAAGTTTTTATTTTCTCTGATAGGTTTAGAATGGAGCAGTGATTTAGTTCTTCCTACCATAGAACACACATTGAATAATTTTTAATATATTTACCCTTCTGTCTGAACAGAGCTTCCGCTAATTATTTTTGTCCTTAACTGGGTGTGGGAAAACATTATGTGAGGGGAAAATTGATCTCCCCAGAAAGCAGTTTCTAGAATTTCAAATGGATACAGGATGAGTCTAAACAGCCTGCCTGAGGGGTTTTAGGAGGTATTTTAGTATATATATCACTCGTACCCTACACTATATTATTTCATACTTTTTTATTATTTTAAATTAAAAGGCACAAGTAAAATATCAAGTATCATCTTAATGGGATGGGCAACATCTGACTTATTTTTTCTTCCAGGAAGAGAGGCCCCTCTAAGTTCAGGTATACTTACTAATCATTGTTACCTTGAAAAGAAGTATTATTGCAGGGTCTTGTGTGGCCTCTAGAAGGCGGGATTGAAGTTGGGGCTTTTAAACTTTGTAAGGTGGAAATACAATAAAGTAGAAATAAAAGGCATTCCCTACCATTGAAAACCCGTGGGCAAAGTTGAGAAGGCGGGAAGACACGAGCACATTTATGATGCCCTTCACGTCCTCCTCATGATCATAATTCTCACTACACCATGGACATCAGCATCCTACTCACTGTTCCTAACATTTCTGGGCCAAGCATTGTACAGAGACTGGCTCTGACCTGTACTGCTTCGGTTAGCCTGAGGCTTGCACTGGCTGTGGAATTTGCTCAAGATTGTACAGCCAGGGAATGGTGAAGCCAAGATTGAACCCTCAGGATGTCAGATTCCCACCTGCATGTTTTATTTTACTACCTCTCCTTGGGCAGTATTTTGGGGGGGGGGGTTGTTGAAAGCATCAGACAAAAGCCCAAAGTGTTTATTCCACATGCACAGAGAAGGGACACTAAGGATTTTGAAAATAGAGCTACAAAGTCAAGGTTCTGTTTAAGCAGTATTAATTTGGTGACAGCACAGAGATTAAGTGTGCTAAGGTTATAAATTGTTTGGAAAATGGCCCCAAGCTATAAACTTCATGGGTTTCTCTAAGGAGACACCTATAGTTGTTTTTTTGTTTTGTTTTGTTTTGTTTTACTGCTAGTGTGTAATTCAACTGCCTTCGATCACACCAGCTTGTGTACACAGTTGAGATCATAATATTAATGCCCAAAGTACAATTCTCAGTGTCACACTTAGACATATGCACCCAAAATGGCAGTACTGCTTCCCTGAATCGCACCATGAATTTCTTGGAAAAGTCCTTTTCAACTTTAAATGCTAACCCATTCTAACCACCTCAAGTCCTGACCCTTGGGTCGAGGCAGAAAACAGACACTGTTGCATCCCTCTTTCTCTGAGGCCAACACCATAACTTACACAAATGTATGCCCACATGTATCATCAAGCCACACAGTTCCAAAGCCAGTTAAAACATTCAGAGTCTCTCAAGCCTATACATAATAAATTGTCTACCTCAACATTCATCTCACCACTTAACATTTTCTAGCCCTTTATCTTCTAATAATTCATGAAGTGTTTTAACATATAAGATAGTATTTTTCGGGGCATCTGGGTAATTCAGTCAGTTAAGCGTCCGACTCTTGATTTCGGCTCATGTCATGATTTCACCGTTCATTGGATCGAGCCCCGCATCGGACTCCACAGTGACAGCGAGGAGCCTGCATGGTATTCGCGCTCTCCCTTTCTCTCTGCCCCTCCCCTGCTTGCGTGTGTTCTCTCTTTCTCAAAATAAATAAATGTTTAAAAAAAAGATACTATTTTTCATAGAAAAAAAAGACTTCAGTCTTTGTCCAAATTGACTTTAACCTCAGATTCATCGATAAAAGCTGGGTATTTGATTAGATAATCTTTGGGGCCCCTAAACGGAAGAGCATTTCCCGTTGATAATGTAATTCATTACTGCCATTACTTGAAAATATTTTTCTTAACATAACTTTGTATGTGTAATGTAATTGCTCCATACATGCAGTAATCTGTTTAATTACCATGAATGGCTTCCAGTTCAGCTTTCCAACTACCTACTCTTTCATCTAGAGCAAGTCGTTAACCTCTTCAAGCCCTAACTTCTTCATTTATTGTTTCCGTCTCGACTCTGGTTTCTGATGGTACGTCTAACCTTTGCTGACTATGATTCAGTCTCCTCTGACACAGAGTCACATCTGGAAATGACAGTGTCCTTGTGGTTTCACTAGAGAAAAAAAGTCCTACAGGGTGTGAGCAAGTCACTTGCATTGATACAGGTTGGGTGGTGACCTGGGTGTGACCTGGGGTTTTCTAGTCTTAATTTATATTCTTTTCACTATACTAAGCTAACTTGGTAGGATATAAGATGGTGTGGCTTTATAACAGAATCTACTGAATTCAGAATTATGTCTAATCTACCTTAAAATCTACTGAAAGTAGTCTTGTTAATGAAATCATCTATTATTTTCTTGAGCAAGTATTGAGCAGATTGTAGTTCCAATGACATATTTTCTCTTCCCATGGGTAATATCTGCCATGGAAGAGTATGACCCATAAATATAGGCTCATAAAATAGGGGCAGAGCCTGTATTATGAGATTCAAGGACATTCGTGTTATTCGTTTATTAGTAAATTACATTTCATTTGTATAGTTAATTACCTGTAATGACTTCCAAGTTGTCTCCTGCTTTCATGCCTGGTTAGAGACGTTTGGAGAAATTTTGTTGTGGAGGTCATTGGGTTGGATTATCTCTTATTTGTAGAAATATTCTACATCCCAAAGGGATACCCTCGTAAGAATCAAGCATTGGAGTACTACATACATTCTCTTTTACTCACATGATCTCTTTTTATGTTACTAACCTTTAACCAGTTGGTATGTTGCCAATAATTTCTAAACGGTGATAAGATCTTGCAATTACCTTGGGGACTTTAGTTTTGAGGTGTGTCACAGTCAACAAAGAAGGACATCAGAACAAAATTTTCTCTATTATAATATTTTAATAGGAGTAACTGAGTTCACAATTTCATAGCCACTTTCTGCATTAGAGAGTACAAAAAGAAGCCAGTGCAATTTCTTCAAGTTTGTTTTATTATACAGGTATGAAAAAAGTAGGTTAGACATCTAAAGCTCTCATCTAACTAGAGCCAGCTGGCCAAGACTAAGGTTATGGATATTATCTAAATCCTATATTTTGATTGTGTTTGAGGGAAACCAACCTTTTTGATAAACAATCACTATCATTAATATGATATGCCATATATTTGCTGTTATAGGATATGAGACTACAGTAAATATTTCCTAGATATGACAGTGTAACCACCTCAATCAATTTAATCACTTTGAAAGTTAAGAAAATCATCAGCAATCAATTTAATCACTTTGAAAGTTAAGAAAATCATCAGCATTTTATTTTATTTTTTTAAAATTTTTTTTTTCAACGTTTATTTATTTTTGGGACAGAGAGAGACAGAGCATGAACGGGCGAGGGGCAGAGAGAGAGGGAGACACAGAATCGGAAACAGGCTCCAGGCTCTGAGCCATCAGCCCAGAGCCCGACGCGGGGCTCGAACTCACGGACCGCGAGATCGTGACCTGGCTGAAGTCGGATGCTTAACCGACTGCGCCACCCAGGCGCCCCAATCATCAGCATTTTAGAAGATGATTTAGAATAGCTATCTTATATTTAATGTTTTTTCAGAAAATAATATGGAACATGGCTAGATCTTAGGAACCTGGAATGTACTGAATCTTTGGAGAAGGGCTTTTGAACTGTATTTTAATGTTGGTGAATTTATTAATCATCATTTCCCCACTGTTTTTAAAGCTATGAGGTAGTTGAGGTACTTGTAGATGACTAAGAAATCGCACCTAAATATATTGCAACAAAGCCATCAGCAACTACAGAAGGTGAGTGATAATGAAAAAAGTCCATATTCCCAAAGTTTGGGATCTGGATCTAATTCTTTCAGAAATATGTGTCAGCATCAGCCACTAGGGGAGAGTTGGATTTCATAGGAGGAGGAATTTCTGTGGTGAGTTACTAATTGTGCTGTTGGGCATGTTCTGTTTCCTTGTTAACTTGTTTGGTCAGTTTTGTCCCACTCGCCTTGCTATTTATAACCTATCACCCCCTCTCTCATTGTTCCCTCCTGCTACTTTGAAATGTCAGTCTTCACTTCCTCATTTACCAGTCAGTCTGCAACCCACGCTTCCTGACTTTCATTCCCACCATTTCTTTGAATCTGTTCATCTTATGATCAGCAGTGCCTTCTGCTAAATCCAGTGGACATTTTGCACAGTACCCACTCCGTTCCTGGGCTGCAGTTGACACTGTTGATCACCTCATTTTCTTCAGCATCACCCCTCACCTGGCTCCCTGCTGCTGTTCCCTTTCAAGCCATTCTTTCTCATTCTTCTTTGCCTGGTCTGCCCACCCCCATGAGTCTTTGTTTTTTTTTTAATTTAATTTTTAATTTTTTAAAATTTATATCCAAATTAGTTAGCATATAGTGAAATAATGATTTCAGGAGTAGATTCCTTAATTCCCCTTACCCATTTAGCCCATCCCCCCCTCCGGCAATCCCTCCAGCAACCCTCAGTTTGTTCTCCATATTTATGAGTCTCTTCTGTTTTGTCCCCACCCTGTTTTTATATTATTTTTGTTTATCTTCCCTTATGTTCATCTGTTTTGTCTCTTAAAGTCCTCATATGAGTGAAATCATATGATTTTTGTCTTTCTCTGAGTAATTGCACTTAGCATAATACCTCCCAACTCCATCCATGCAGTTGCAAATGGCAAGATTTTATTCTTTTTGATTGCCGAGTAATACTCCATTATATATATATACACACCCCATCTTCATTATCCATTCATCCATCAATGGACATTTGGGCTCTTTCCATACTTTGGCTATTGTTGATAGTGCTGCTGTAAACATGGTGGTGCACGTATCCCTTTGAAACAGCACACCTGTATCCTGTGGATAAATGCCTAGTAGTGCAATTGCTGGGTCGTTGGGTAGTTCTATTTTTAGCTTTTTGAGGAATCTCCATACTCTTTTCCAGAGTGGCTGCACCAGCTTGCATTGCCACCAACAACGCAAAAGAGATCCTCTTTCTCCTCATGCTCGCCAACATCTGTTGTTGCCTGAGTTGTTCATGTTAGCCATTCTGACAGGTGTAAGGTGGTATCTCATTGTGGTTTTGATTTGTATTTCCCTGATGATGAGTGATGAGGAGCATTTTTTCATGTGTCAGTTGGCCATCTGGAAGTCTTCTGTGGAGAAGTGTCTATTCATGTCTTTTGCCCATTTCTTCACTGGATTATTTGTTTTTGGGTGTTGGGTTGGATAAGTTCTGTATAGATTTTTGGATACTAACCCTTTATCTGATAGGTCGTTTGCAAATATCTTCTCCCATTCTGTCAGTTGCCTTTTAGTTTTGCTGATTGTTTCCTTCACTGTGCAGAAGCTTTTTGTTTTGATAGGTCCCAGTAGTTCATTTTTGCTTTTGTTTCCCTTGCCTCCAGAGATGTGTTGAGTAAGAAGTTGCTGCGGGCAAGATCAGAGAGGTTTTTGCCTGCTTTCTCTTCGAGGATTTTGATGGCTTCCTGTCTTACATTGAGGTCTTTCATCCATTTTGAGTTTATTTTTGTGTATGGTGTAAGAAAGTGGTCCAGGTTCATTCTTCTGCATGTCGCTGTCCAGTTTTCCCAGCACCACTTGCTGAAGAGACTGTGTTTATTCTATTGGATATTCTTTCCTGCTTTGTCAGAGATTAGTTGGCCATACATTTGTGGGTCCATTTCTGGGTTCTCTATTCTGTACCATTGATCTGAGTGTCTGTTCTTATGCCAGTACCATACTGTCTTGATGATTACAGCTTTGTAGTATAGCTTAAAGTCTGGGATTGTGGTGCCTCCTGCTTTGGATTTCTTTTTCAAGATTGCTTTGGCTATTTGGGGTCTTTTCTGGTTCCATACAAATTTTAGGATTATTTATTCTAGCTTTGTGAAGAATGCTGGTGTTACTTTGATGGGGATTGCATTGAATATGTAGATTGCTTTGGGTAGTATTGGCATTTTAACAATATTTGTTCTTCCTATCCAGGAGCATGGAATCTTTTTCTATTTTTTTTTTTTTTTTGTTCGTCTTCTTCAATTTCTTTCATAAGCTTTCTATAATTTTCTGTGTATAGATTTTTCACTTCTTTGGTTAGATTTATTCCTAGGTATTTTATGGTTTTTTGTGCAACTGTATATGGGATCAATTCCTTGATTTCTCTGTCACTTCATTGTTGGTGTATAGGAATGCAACCAATTTCTGTGCATTGATTTTATATCCTGCAACTTTACTGAATTCACGAATCAATTGTAGCAGTTTTTTGGTGGAATCTTTTGGGTTTTCCATATAGAGTATCATGTCATCTGCGAAGAGTGAAAGTTTGACCTCCTCCTGGCCGATTTGGATGCCTTTTATTTCTTTGTGTTGTCTGATTGTAGAGGCTAAGACTTCCAATACTATGTTGAATAACAGTGGCGTGAGTGGACATCCCTGTCTTGTTCCTGACCTTAAAGGATTCCACTTTTATCATTGTCTCTTTACTCATTCTTACTGAGCAAACATATCCTCACCCAAAGCTTCAACTACTCACCCCCTGGTAAATCTGCCTGAGCTCTGTGTCAGTATTTCACACTACCTCCCAGATATTTCTTGTGTATATCACAAGAACCTCACTGGACAAGTCTAAAAATGGAACCTACAACCTCACCCTCTGATTCCAAAATGATTTTGTATCTTCTTGTTCTTATGAGTTGAATGAAGCTACCAGTAATTTAGACCTCCAACCCCAAATCCAGAAGTCATCCAGATGACTTCTCCCAGGGGCTGCACATTCAGTCACTAGGTCTACTGTCTTCTACTTCCTGAGTGTCTCCTGAATCCTTCCCGTGTTCTTCATCACCATGGTACTATCTCATTGTGCTGGGCATGAGACTTCCCCTCAAGTCACCATGTTTTTGCTTTTACACACATTATTTCCTTTGCCTAGAATCCACTTTTCCTCTGCAACACTTTTCTTTGGTAAGCATCCCATTATCATTTCATCCTTAATATTCAACTGTGATATTGCTTCTTTATAATGTACTCCTTGACCTCTTCCTCCCTTCTTCCCCTGTCCCACATCACGCTCCTGTAAAATTAGGCAATCCTTTATCTCATATTTCCTGTTACCATGCACACTTACTTTGAGCGTTTTCCATATTGCCTCTCCACTCACTTATTAGCCTCACTCACTCACTTTGTCTATGATATAAGGCCCAGAAAGTACAGTCACTCAAGAAATGTTTCAACAAATGTACATCTGTCCAACATAAAGCATATGGTCTCATGCAGTCATGTATATAGAGATGTAATTCTCTTTTTTCATCTATAGTTCAGCGTTACTTTATAGTTAAGCTTCTATTGCTGCAGAAGGGTTAAAAATAAAATAATCTTGCCCTATTAAGGTGAGCTTTGTTTATCATTAAAGCAAATCATACTTATCTCACCAATTCTCTTTTCCATCCATCAGGTACAGGGGATGTTTGTGTAATATTATGGATTGGGATGGGGGACGAGATTGACATCGGAAGTGAATCTGGTTTGCAGGCTTTAGCCCTCACTCCTCTCTATCATTCATTGAGTCTTGGCCCTTTCATTCATTCTTGAGCTTTGGGTTTTAAGCTTTGGGCTTTGGTCTCTGTCCCAAGATTTTTGCTGGAAAAATATCTATGGCCTTATTTGATCTGATATGTCCGCATATCCACCGCAAGACCCTTTCTGGTTTTGTCAGTCATTCCAGTAGCCCCTCAGGAATTCTGCCTTATTTTTCCCATACATATTTTTCCCTTATTTTTGCCACATGCAGTTGTGGGGACACTGTACCCACATTGTACCAGTAGACATTGGTCTGATTGCCTGGACACTGCCCACAGGTGTTTCTCCTCTAATGCTCAAGGTCATGGATGAATATATGACAAATATGTTGGAAGGGAATGTACTGAGCTCTTCTCAAAGATTCATTGCATCTGATTATAGTTCTCCTGTAATCTACTTTTCTCTCCCTGGACCTGACAAGTCAGCCTTACACCATTTCACAGCGCTGCCTGCTCCCTGGTTCCTGCAGTACATTCTGGCCCCTAAGGCCAAGACTCTGGTTCTTGCTGTGCAAAACCAAATTTCTATTGGTTGCTTCCTCACTCCTTCCCTCAGAGAACTTTAACAAAATCAAAGCTCTTTTAAATGAAACCTATGTTGGCTTTCAGACTTTGTGTCTGCTATCACTTAAAAATGTTTACCTTAGAACAAAAAAATGGACAAAATCTTTGTTCTGAATAAATTTGTCATTACCCAAAAATAATGCATTCCATTAGAATGATGAGGGGAAAGCCTTGAGGCAGCAAGAGAAGATAATGGGAAAGATAAACCTATTGTTAAATTTCTAAAATTTACCCTGCAACAAAAGTAGGGATGAATGATAGTTATTGTGCACTTAGTGTGCACTGGGTACCTGAGTATAACAATGGAAACCAGCTAACCTTTGGCCTCCAGGTGCTCTCAAATGGTGAGAGGCACAGACACATACAAGCCTTGGGGTATGACAAGGTAGAAGGTGAGAAGTGCTAGAATGCAGACACAGACACATTACAAGGGCCCTAGGAAAGACAACTCCCAAGGTAATATGATTCATGTTTTAATTCTCAGTTTCACATTAGAATCACTAGGAAGAGATCTGAATAATTTTTTTAATGTTTATTTATTTTTGAAAGAGAGAGATACTGTGAGCAGGTGAGGGGCAGAGAGAGGGGGAGACACAGAATCCTTAGCAGGCTCCAGGCTCTGAGCTCTGAGCACAGAGCTGGATGGCCAGACTTGAACTCACTAGCCATGACGTCATGACCTGAGCCAAAGTCGGACCCTTAACTGACTGAGCCACCCAGTTGCCCCATCACTAGGAAAAGTTTTTTAAAATACTGATGCCTATATGATTTGACCCCTAAAGATTCTGATTTTAATGGTTTGGGATGGGGCTTCGGTGTAAGTAGTTTTTGGGCCTCAACCTGGGTCATTTTATTGTACAGTTAACATTGAAAACCATTTCAATATGGCAAATATCTAAAGGTGCTGGAAAATTCAGGGTTATGTGTCTGAAAAACCAGTAAACAGAATTAAAAATAGTTAAGTCACCAACTTACATGGCTGGCAGAAATTATTTTGATGAAAAGTAATGATAAAACTTGTTTGATTTTCCAAGTAGTCTGAAGAGTATAAAGAACATAATTTCACCACCTCCCACTATCGTTGTGAAAGGAATGATCCCAAAGCTGTCACCTCGTGACATCACTACCAGCAGCTAGTCTAGAAGGGCGCAAGTCATGTCCCCGGTCTCCCGGTCTTACAGGATACATCCAAAGGGCATTGTAGACCAATCCTGTAGGCTTTAACCTTTTAGCTATTGCTCGATTCTTCTCTTCTCCATCACCATTGCTGTGCCCTAGTTCATATTGCAATCCCTTCCTTTCTTGTCATCAAGCCTTTAGTGGCCATACACACACAATCCATTCATCTTCCATTCTTCAATCAGAGGTGTTTTTAAAAATACACATATGGGTCAGTGAATGATATTGGCCTTGTTTGGGTTTCAACAACAAAACAGGATGTAAATAAATACTTGTTCGTCTAAAAGCTAAAAAAAAAAAAAATAAAGTCATGGTTTAAAGTTTTGAAATAGAAACAGGAGGTATCTCACAAGTCATTACCATGTTTAAATTATGCTTAGAGAGCCTCCAGCAGAAAGGGATATCTGAGTAAACTTTTATATTTAGTTAACTAGATCTAAGGGAAAACTACACACAGTAAAAATAAAGCCAGTAGAGGCAAGGGAAAGGAAGAGGTCTGGCCCCTCTTTTCCTTTTATAAAATTATAGATGTATCTAGAATAAAAAACTCAGTAAAAGACAAAAGAATAATGAGTCTGTGATGAATTCCTTGCATGTTATGAGTCAACATCACATGGGCAGTTGTGGGTGCTCCTTAAACTCAGCTTCTGAAATCTTGTTTCCCTTCAAGGACATCACTGAGCATTGTTTTATTTCTGCTCTTACTTCCTGTCCTCAAATGAGGTTTGACTGCACTTTTATGTTTTGTTAACTCTGACCACGTAGTTTAAAGGAAATTTTGGAAACGTCTACTTTGTCCTTGGTGTGGTTGTTTCCATAAATTTCACTCAGTTGCTTTTATTTCTTATTATTGGTGGTCCAAATGAATTGCCTGTAGCAGATTTATATTTACTGTCTTATGTACTTTTCCAGTTATCCAGAGTAATTTTGTTTTCCTTTAATTGTATATCAAGAGTTAATTGTAATTTCACAAACTTCAACTGTAGGGTGTCCAGAAGCAATATGTACATCAGCAAATATTTGCCAGAATTTAAGTGCATTTCATTCTGAAGCAAATGGATGCTTCCATATTGACAAAGGGTTTTATGTCCCTTCCCCCAAAGAAGTAGAACATTTAGTGTTGAGTTGTCAAATTCCTTAGGATCCTAGAGGGTAAATAGTTACCCCTGAAACCATGTTTGCTTTGTAATTTTCAACGTTGAGTCTACTTAAATCAGATTTACAACAGGCTTTTTAAATAAATCCCATTAAAGTATTATAAATAAAACAATTTAAATTACAATGAAAACTTTTTGTTGTAGTAATACATATCGACCTATTACATCAGTTCAGGGATTTTTTAGCTCTGTGTTGCATTTTTGGGTTTTTTTTTTTTTTAGCTCACTCTTTCCAAAAAATAGGGTGAGTTAAATTACAAGCACAAGGCCAATTGAGTACAGAGTTTCCTTGTGCACAGAGTGGTGAAGTGGTCTTAACCAGCTACCTCTGAATAAAGTAAGTGTTGTCAGTACAACTTATTAATAGTACTGCACACATTTATTTCAGTACAGTGGAGCTTTGTTAAAATGTGATGTCCTAAACACATCATCCACCCGTGATAGAATTTAAATTGCTCAAATTTAATGGATTGCTAAGATTCCGTTTAAAATTTAAATAGATTTTTCTGTTTAAAATGTAAAGCATGTTTTAATACATTGCTGCCATGATCAAATGAAATATATTTTGCAGAAAAACTTAAGCAACTTTGAAAGAAAAGGGTTTTTTAATTAATATAACTCTTTAAACAATTCTGGCTTTTGGCAGTTTATAAGTGCAGTGTATATTTCATTGTATTTCATGTCTGAATTAACCATGGAAAATTAAGTCTAGTAAATAAGATAATCTGTTGCTTTTATAGAAATAGCAGCACAAAATGAATGACAAAAGAGTAAGCATAACACAAAGCATTCATTTTCATGTCCAATTAGAAATTTTCTGTCACGCTTTCTTTAGTGATTTGGTCATCTTGAGTTAAAAGGAAAATTCTACTTTTAAAAGTTTTGTGGGGCGCCTGGGTGGCGCAGTCGGTTAAGCGTCCGACTTCAGCCAGGTCACGATCTCGCGGTCCGGGAGTTCGAGCCCCGCGTCAGGCTCTGGGCTGATGGCTCAGAGCCTGGAGCCTGTTTCCGATTCTGTGTCTCCCTCTCTCTCTGCCCCTCCCCGTTCATGCTCTGTCTCTTTCTGTCCCAAAAATAAATAAACGTTGAAAAAAAAAAGTTTTGTTATTTTTATGAGCATTTCCTACATAAGATTTCACTATTTAAAAATTTTTTTATTGAAGTATAGTTGCCATACAATGTTGTATTAGTTTCAGGTGTACAAACATAGGGATTTGACAGTTCCATACATTACACAGCATTCACCACGATAAGTGTGGTCACCATCTGTCACCATATAATGTTATTACAATGTTGTTGATTATATTTCTTATGTTGTACTTTTCATCCCTGTGACTCATTTATCTTATAACTAGAAGTTTGTATCTCTTAATCCCAGTAACCTATTTCATCCACCCTTCTCCCCGCTGGCAACCACTAGTTTGTTCTCTGCATTTATGATTCTGTTTCTGGTTTTTGTCTGTTTTATTTTTTAGATTCCACATTTAAGTGAAATCTTGATATTTGTCTTTCTCTGTATGACTTATTTTACTTACCATATTACCCTTTAGGTCTATCCATGTTGTCACAAATGATATAATCCTATTCTTTCTTATGCCTGAGTAATATCAGGTGTGTGTATGTCTGTGTCTTCTTTATCCATTCATTTATCAGGTAGTTGTATAGGTTGCTTACACAGCTTGGCTATTATAAATAATGCTGCAGTGAACATGGAATGCGTATACTTTTTCAAGTTAGTGTTTTCATTTTCTTTATTCCAAGAGCGGAATTAGTGGATCATAGGGTAGTTCTATTTTTAATTTTTGAGAACATCCATACTGTTTTCCACGGTGTTTGCACCAATTTACGTCCCCATCCACAGTGCATAAGGGTTCCCTTTTTGCCACATCCTCACCAACACTTGTGAGCTCTTGTCCTTTTGATTCTAGCCATTCTGACAGGGGTAAGATGATATCTCATTGTGGTTTTGGTCTGGACTTCTCTGATGATGAGTGATGTTGAACATGTTTTCCTGTGTCTGTTGGCCATCTGTCTGTATGTCTTCTTTGAAAACATGTCTATTTGGGTGCTCTGCCCATTTTTTTAAATCAGATTTTTTTTTTTTTTTGGTGTTGAGTTGTATGAGTTCTTTATATATTTTGGATATTAACTCCTTATTGGATATATCATTTGCAAATATTTTCTCCTATTCAGTAGTTTGCCTTTTCATTATGTTGATAGTTTCCTTCACCGCACAGAAGCTTTTTACTTTGACGTAGTCTCAATTGTTCATTTTCATTTTTATTTCTCTTGCCTGAGGAGACACATCCAGAAAAATGTTGCTAGGGCTAATGTCCAGGAGATTACTGCCTATAATTTCCTTTAGGAATTTATGGTTTCAGGTCTTACATTTAGGTATTTAATCTATTTTGGGTTTATTTTTGTGTGTGGTGAAAGAAAGTGTTCTAGTGTCACTCATTTTCATGTAGCCGTCCAGTTTTCCCAACACCATATATTGAAAAGACTTTTTTCCTCATTACAAATGCTTGCATCCTTTGTCATAGATTAAGTGATTAGATAGGAATAGGTGTATTTCTGGGTTCTCTATTCTAAGTGTCTGCTTTTGCACTTGTACCATATTGTTTTGATCACTGTAGCTCTGTAGTATATCTTGAAATCATGGATTGTGATATCTCCAGCTTTTTTCTTCTTGCTATTTTCAAAGTGGAAACTGAGGCCTATCAGTAATGGTGAGGAATATTTTCTATAACTAAATTTATCTGTGAACTGATACTACACATAGAAACTCTCAGCCCAAGGTAATATCATAGAAAATATATTGGGTTTCATGGAACGTGGTAAAATTCTACATTAAATAATAATTATATTAAATTATTATCTACAATTCTTTTCTAAACACATTTTGCCAAGCTTCCATAATGCTTTACAGAAGCTAATGAAATTTAGCATGATTTATATCATCTCTTTGAAGTAAGGTAGGGAGAAAATAAACACCTGTTGGACAATTATATAAATACAAGTCAGTAGTGAAAGTTGCTAATAAGTCTGAGAAATCTAGAGATCTGATCTTCTGATCTATGCCCTATATTTCCCTGTAATGTAAATATTAGAAGTTTGTTTTCTCAAACATACTGAGAAAAGAATCATTTACAAAGTCTCATGGAATAGCATAGGAAAGAAATCTGAGCCAAGAGGCTAGATGTACTTCGCAGAGAAGCCTGCTTGGCTGCATTGAGTAATTAGATGTTACAGATTCTTTGTAAAAGCCTGCCAGGTGCAATGTGCTAGGGCACCAGCAGGGCTGAGGGGTTCTCAGCACTTGTTGAATGCTAGAACCATCTAAGGTGCGTTCAAAAAACAGGGCTGCCCAGAACACACCTGAGAGTCCCTAAGGTATCACTCAAGTATCTGTATTTTTCAAAATCACCTTTCCTACCCCATCACCTGATTTTAATGCTCAGTGATAGGCACTGACTAACTGTTGACGACCATTTGTTTATACTCTGTTAACTGCTGACCTGGGCATAGTATTCAAATTGACTCCAAATGTGATTCTCTATATTCAGATACCTAGATGTAGAAAAGAAAATAGACAGGAAACAATAGCAGTGTACCATTCTTTTAAAAACGGAAAAGAAATGCCCCTTGACCACGTAGACTAGTTCAGATTCTAGAGTGAAAGGAGTTGCAAGACATAGTCTTTTTTATTTTACTTCTTATAAAGGCTTGAATTCCTAAAACGTGTATTTTATTCTTGAAGAGGAATATGGAATAGGTGCATCAGGAACATGGTTGGATGAGGGATCAGAGAGACTGTCCCAGGCCTTTGCGATTCAAAGTTGGGCCCCTGGGGCCCAGAAGACAGCTTGCCTATTTTAGCCAATCAGTAAACTAATTTTAAATAAAGAAAAGACTCTGAGCTGGAAATGTCTTATCATCAGAGAAAAGAGCCAATCTCTCTGAATGCTTGGGCATTCTTTGATGTTGTTGTTAATTGATGTGCTCTTTTGAAAATTGTAAACCCAAGGTCATATAGATGGTAAGTTGCCACCGGGATCTGTCTCCTTCACACTAACCACTGTGGTAACCAGCTCTCTAAGACTAACTAGAAGAACCCTGTGTGGAACCCTTTTGAAAACCGAGCGTAGTGCAAATATATTAGCATTCGTTGTTTACATATCAATTCCTCCTTGCTAGCTTTCTCATTCTTCTCTCTATCCCCAGCCTCTAGCTCATAATAGGCACCTAATAAATGTGAGTGACTTTAAAAAAGAAAACAAAACAAAACAAAAACCTTTTAACTTAGATACAGTGAAAGTTGAAGGCTTTCTTTCTGTGTATACACGCCTCTATCCATCTGGTAAAACTGTGTATCTTTAAAAGTATTTTTCTGGGGCGCCTGGGTGGCTCAGTCGTTTGGGGTGTCGACTTTGGCTCAGGTCATGATCTCGCGGTTCGTGAGTTCGAGCCCCGTGTCAGGCTCTGTGCTGACAGCTCAGATCCTGGAGCCTGCTTCCAATTCTGTGTCTCCCTCTCTCTCTGCCCCTTCCCTACTCGCACCCTGTCTCTCTCTGTCTCAAAAATAAATAAACATTAAAAAAATTAAAAAAAAAATAAATAGAAGTATTTTTCTGCAAACCCAGAAACAGAGCTTATGATTTTGTTTCCACTTAAATATAATTATATTATTCTGTGTCTTTATTTTATTTTGGATGGTATAACTTGAATAATTGTCTATGTCAGTATTTAAACATTTTCCTCAGTTTTAAGCCATTGAGGAATAGTCTGCAATATCCATAGAACAACATTTATACAGCCATCTCCCTATTGATGGGCATTTGTGGCTTTTTTGTTTTGTTTTGCTGTAAACCATGTCCGAATATTTCTGTAATATAACTAGAAATGGAATTTCCTGATTCTAAAAACACGTATAATTTTTTGATACAATGTCAAACTTCCCTCATAAAATGATTGTGTCAGTTTATACAACCCAAATAGAGAGTGATAATGCCCATTCCAACACCCCCACCAAACCTAGGTACCATTATATTTTTCTTTCTTTCATTAAACCACATTTAATGGAGAAAATTTTATTTGGCTATTTTACATTTGTATCTATACCTTCTAAACACTGTACCTGAGTCAAAATCATACAATGTTTTAATCTAAATGGCAGCTAATATAATCTACTTACTGTATAATACATCAAAACTGTCATTCTATTTTTATTTTTATAAATTTCTGTGTTAAAATATAACTTTGATATTAAGTATCTGTTTTTTCTATGGATCATAATTATATATAACTGTTATCTTATTACTGAGCATTTAATGTCTTCCCAATGCCTTACTAGTTATATGGCAATGAAAACCCTTGTACACATGGTTTTTCCTAATCTTTATGAATAATTTATTAAAATGAATTCCAGGTAGTGTTATGACTGGGTCAAAGGTTTTAATTATTTTTATGGCTCTTGGTAAGATTCATTAGGTTGCTTTAGAAAAGTGTTAGATCAATTTTTATAAATCAAGAACACATTACTACAACAGACTCTTGACTACCTTTCTGAAATATGGTAAATTTTTATTTTAAATTTGAGTAGTATATACAACTCTTCTTTCATAAATTGTAATTAGTGGATATATAAAAAGAATGGTGAGTAAATATTTATGTTTCCCATGTTTAAAAAGTGGTTATGTTATGATGCTAACTCAAAGGAACAGGATACAGAATGAAGTATAAAATCATGTATATACCTCAACAGTAGATAACTTTAATTTCATTTTTTTTTTTTTTAATTTTTTAAAATTTTTTTTTTTCAACGTTTATTTATTTTTTGGGACAGAGAGAGACAGAGCATGAATGGGGGAGGGGCAGAGAGAGAGGGAGACACAGAATCGGAAACAGGCTCCAGGCTCTGAGCCATCAGCCCAGAGCCTGACGCGGGGCTCGAACTCACGGACCATGAGATCGTGACCTGGCTGAAGTCGGACGCTTAACCGACTGCGCCACCCAGGCGCCCCAATTTCATTTTTTATATCTTTTTATTTTTTTCCTAATTAATCACAGTGAGTATTACAACAGGGCTGAATGTCTTCCACGTATTTCTGTGGTCAAAGGATCTGTCTCTTTCTTTTAGGAAATTTACCAGTGGTGTGGTTCCTCATGTAACAAATACGAGCGTCTGAAGGCAAGCCAAGTTGCCATTGGCATTCGGGACAATGAAAGGAAAGGAAGATCACAACTAATTGTGGTGGAAGATGGAAGTGAACCATCAGTACTCACAAAGGTGTTGTGACTTGTTTTTTAAAGGTTTACCCCTCTAAGTTGTGTGTGTGTGTGTGTGTGTGTGTTAATTTAAGCTAATTCTCTAAAACTAAGTCTAGGCCAAGATTAGGTAAGAGGAAACATCAAGGTTGTCTAAGTGATGGTATAGAGAAAATAGAAAGTCATGAACTGTTTTCTTTCACCCTTGGTATGACCACCAGAGGAGGCTCTGACTTCATCGTCTGTCACACAGGATAAACAGGGAACAGTTCTGAGATTGGCTATAGTAATATATTTTGGAAGTAAAAAATATATATTTTTAATGCAGGGATATTTTTCAATTTTAAAGTTAATTATTATACTAAAAGAATGAAATAAAATCTTATTCCAAAAGATTAAATATACCAATATTTTAAATACTTCAATCATTTTATTTTTTTAATTTTATTATTTTTTAAATTTTTTTAACGTTTATTTATTTTTGAGACAGAGAGAGACAGAGCATGAACGGGGGAGGGTCAGAGAGAGAGGGAGACACAGAATCTGAAACAGGCTCCAGGCTCTGAGCGGTCAGCACAGAGCCCGACGTGGGGCTCGAACTCACAGACCGCGAGATCATGACCTGAGCTGAAGTCGGACGCTTAGCTGATTGAGCCACCCAGGTGCCCCAATACTTCAATCATTTTAAACCACAAATTATAGGCAAGACACTTATGATTATAGTATAGTGGTTAAATTAATTTGAAAATTATCTCCATGGCTCTTTATACCTACGTTATTTACTTAACGATTTTAGCAGTCTTACACGTTTAGTTGTGAACCATGTTACTCCTTAAAGAAAACTGCAGTGAGTGCCAAAGTGTATATATTTTATATTTTCCCTTACAATTATGGGTCAAGGGTATAATCATATTCATGTTTCTTGATATATATTGCTACATTGATTCCCATTTGTTCAATGAACAATATTTATTGAACCCCTGTGGTATGTCAAGCACTAAAATGTTTGTACCAATGTTCCCTCTTGACTTTACAGAACCCCATCAAAATTTACTGTTATAATAATATTGTCTTGAATCCTCCTGCATATAAAGGTGATATCTCTTTGAGTTCTCATTTTTCTCATTTCCTGGGATATTACACATTTTCCTCAATGATTTTAGCTATTTTCACTTAAATTTTTCTAATGACTATCTTGTACACATTTTTAACAATTTTGATTTACAGCGTTTTTATACATGAGAGTCACTTGATGTAGCAATAGCCTCCATAATCCGCTGATCAAAAATTAACTGTGAGATAATTTTATTATTGTAATGTCTTTTTTTTTTTTTTTTAATGTTTATTTATCTTTGAGAGAGAGAGAGACAGACAGACAGACAGAATGTGAGCAGGGAAGGGGCAGAGAGAGAGGGAGTGAAAGAATCTGAAGCAGGCTCCAGGCTCCGAGCTGTCAGCACAAAGGCTGATGTGGGGTTCGAACTCACCAACCACTAGATCGTGACCTGAGCCGAAGTTGGATGCTCAACCGACTGAGCCACCCAAGCACCCCTTTTATTGTAATATCTTTAAACTTTACTATTTTAATAACCACCAAACACAGATATTCATGTTAGTGATTTTTGAGAAGTGACTTTTATTCACTGGGAAAATGTTCATGGTTAAATGCTAAGAGAAAAGGCAGGATATAAAATTTTACATATAATAATTATATGTAAGTTTATATGTAGGTATATAGCTATATATTCATATATACATATATATCTGGAAAGAAATATGCTGAAATATTGGCAATATTACTAATTTTGCCTTTGGCTCTTGGCTGCTTGTTACTTTTTTTCTGTTTTTGTCTTTGTATTTTCAAAGTTTATTGTAATAGTGTAATAGATGTGTGTTTTCATTTTATAATCAGGGAAAAAAGGATATCCAACAAAACAAAGTAAAATTAGAGGTTAACTGGCTTTTCAATAGTCATAATAACATGGCTAATAAATTAGACTTTGGAAGCTATTCAAAACAACTTCTTGAAATTTTAATATTCTTTAAAGGCCTCTGTTGTAAAATGTAATCACCACTTAAGGCTTCCAAGTTTCGTATTTGGAAGCAAAAATTTATAAGTAGGATGTACTTCTACTTGATTGTAACCTTTTGTTTCAGTAACTGTGCTTTGGTAGGTGTGGACCCAGGTCCAAGATTTGCCCCAGTGGAGTAGTGGAGGAGGGGCTGTGTTAACTATCTGATGAGCTTTTCTACTGTCATCTTGGGTCCCAAGCCAAGTCCCTTAGCTTCTGTTGTCTCTGGTTCCTCATTTGTGAAGTAAAGGGTTGGACAGGGTCGCTTCTGGTCCCTTTAAGGTCCAGTGTCTGTCATTCCACCTTGTCTCTTAGGCAGTTTCTGTGTTTAATTACCAAATCATTTCTATTCTCTTCCAGGAAGTGAAACCACTGAGGTTGAGGGCCTGAATTATGCATATATACATTCGATACACTTGCTTATTGGATTTCTTTCAGAGTTTTGAGAGAAAAAAAGCATAAACATTACACTGTTAAATTTGTAAAGGAAGTGCAAACCTGAAGAAAAAAATTGTAAAAATATAACTTTGATTTTAAAATATTAATGATAGAGATAAAGGACATAATGCTTAATATAAAATGTGATGTCTTTTTTTTTTTTATCACTTACAGTTTTTTTTTTTTTTTAATTTTTTTTTTTTTTCAACGTTTATTTATTTTTGGGATAGAGAGAGACAGAGCATGAACGGGGGAGGGGCAGAGAGAGAGGGAGACACAGAATCGGAAACAGGCTCCAGGCTCTGAGCCATCAGCCCAGAGCCTGACGCGGGGCTCGAACTCACGGACCGCGAGATCGTGACCTGGCTGAAGTCGGACGCTTAACCGACTGCGCCACCCATGCGCCCCTGTGATGTCTTTTTTAAAGGAGATTTTCATTTTTTGGTTTTTAAAATATTCTAGAAAACATCTACTTTGCTTTCTATTCAGTTCATTCAGTATATACTGCATTATATTTCGTAGGTCTCAGTTACACAATGAATTTTCATTTTAAAAGAATTTGTTGGGCTTTTTGTTTTCACAAATGTTGTTTTGTAGCCTGATTACAAGGGTAAATAGTTGTTTGATGAATAAATCATGCACCTATAATAAACTAGTTTGACTTTCTAGGCTTTCTTAATATTGTACCCACAATGATAAAATTCAAAGAGCTCATTAACTAGGTTAGGAGAAAATTACCTTATTTCTACTAACCTTTTCATGAAAACCTTCTCCAAGTGTGAATATAGTTGACGAAACAGTAGCATAAGCAGCATCTGTGACTTTTCAGGTCATGTTATTGCAGATAACTTTAAAATATCATTGCTGTTGGTCACTTCTTGGTAATTATGATAGTTATTAGACCTGCTGTTCAATATTGTTATTTAATGAGTAAATGAAAACTCTTATATATTACTTTATCACATTTAGAAAATACATTTTGATAGTTGTATCCCAATATAATAGGTTTCATTGTAGTACTTTGTATTCTATTTTATGTGATTAAAAAGTTTTTTTCTTAGAAGAGGGTTATAGGATTCAGAAGTTATCTAAAGTGGTTTATAGCGCACGTGTGCGCACGCGCGCACAAACACACACACACACACACACACACACACACACACACACACACACACAAAAGGTTTCCTTGTTGAAGACAATGGAATGTCATTTCTTTTTCTGAGACTCTAATGCAACTACTGATATTGCTAGAAAAGGATTCTAAAAATCTAAAAATCTTTCAAAATGTCTTTTAAAATGGTCCTTTTAAATGATTCGTTTTTAATGATATTCTTTTAAAGTTATTTGTCTTCAGAAACTTTGAAAGTATATGATTAGTAATGACTTAAAATCAAAGACTTCTAAGCTATTTAAATGATTCTGTTATCATTACTCTATATTGGATGCTGAGTATTTGGAATATGTCTAACATATCAAAGTGCTAAACACAATAAATAGTGAAAAAAACTTTGAGAGTTTTTTAAAGAATTCATCTTTATTTTTAGAGATTTCTGCTATCTGTTCATACCATACCATTCATATAATTTTGATATGATTTAATTCTATGATGATCATAAATTTACCCTTCAAACCAAAATACTTGGGGGAGTAATTAAGGGGGGCCCACATTAGACAGCACTAAGAGACAACATGTATTAACAAGGCTGTCTGGGGAAATAGGGTATATGTTCAGCTTCTTTCTTGTATCTTTAGCACTTTTAAAAACTCATCTGCCTAAATATGAAAATTATTCTGTCCATGGAACTAAAGTAAAGCCTGTAGGTAAAGTCACATCTCACCCATATTTTTTCATCACTGTAAATGTATTTACCAGGAAAAACTGCCCATAAATTATGGAAAGCTTTTTTCTTGCTCTTTCTTCTTTTCCTATTTATAAGAAACAATCAATGAATGTGAAGGAAAATTAAATATGCCACTAACCCTAAGGTTCAAAACTTTCTTCATTGGTCCTATTCATCCTCTAAACATTAGGAGGGAAGCTAAAAGAGTGCCCTGAGGAAAAATTGCAAGGTTGATAATTTATCAGTTTTATAGACTCATTTTTTAAAAAGCACCATCTGGTAGATATCAAAAATAGAATGTAGAAGGAGCAAAATTTTTTTGAAATAAGAACAGAAATCAACTAATTTGCCTTAACCTCAAAAGACTTCTTTTCAATATAATTTAATGAGCTTATTAAGTCTATCATCATTGTAAATGCTAGCTGAAGAATACTGGCAGTAACCATGCTATAAGGAAATTGTAAGCAAGTGCTATATTGCTGAACCGTTAGATTTCTTGCTTTTATAAAAATACTAAGGCTCCCTGGGAAGTCAGTGCAATCGTTTTTCAGGTTCTGGACAAGAAAGAAAATTGGCAAATCATGTTATGTGTCAGTTAATAAGTATTTATTGAGCCCTGTGTTCATTCCCAATGAAGGTCAGAAATTACTTATTTTATTGTCTGAGAAGAAAAGCACACACTAGATCTAAGACAGAGTCAGAAAATGGGAGCAGATTGTTAAGGTCCACAAATACCAGAAAGCATACCACCATGATTGGAAACCTTCTCATGATGAAATTCGTGTATTTTAGGCTATATGATAATAGCATATAGGCTAAATTAACCTCCGAAGGATCTCCCAATATAGGACTTGTGTTCATCTTATCCTAAGTCATAGTTGACAACTTGAAAATAAAATAGCGTTTTCAGTCATTCTCTTGGCAAGTTGGTTGGATATGTATGATGTGCTCATCTGGGTATCTTGTGAGTAAAATCTAGAGTTAAATAGTGTAAGTATTTCTTAAATTACTCTTTAGAGATGTCTGTTTAAGCTAAGAATAAAAATTTAGTTCTATTTTTCCCAAGTATTTTGCCAAATAAAATTTATGTGTTATCATTTGCCAGGCTAAGTTCCTTGAGGGAAGACACTAAACTGCCTTTAGATCTGTGTTGCCTTCATAGCTCTAACTCCTTGATCATTCGTATTTGGATAATTAATACAATTAACTGTGAACTACATGGTACCAGACACCCATTACATTTGTTTTTCTATTTTCTAAAGGATAGTAGTATCTCTTAAAAAAACTCTTCTATGTTTTAGATAATAGTGTTGGTGAAGACATGAAAAAGACGTACTGTTGATTGTTTTAAAATCAACTGTATTTACAAAAGAGCATTTTGAAATTTAGATAAGTACAATTCATATATTCTACTAGTCTTCTATCTGCAGGTGGATAGTTAACAACTAACCTTTTGGAAAGTAATAACTGAGTCTTGGGCTTGATTATATTGACTACAATACCTTCCCATGTGTTAGGCAGCATGTACTTCAGGTGAAAGCATGTAGCACATTAAAAATAAGTAACTGGAAGGGGCGCCTGGGTGGCTCAGTCGGTTTGGCATCTGACTTCTGCTCAGGTCATGATCTTGCGGTTTGTGAGTTTGAGCCCCGCATTGGCTTCTGTGCTGACAGCTCAGAGCCTAGAGCCTGCTTCAGATTCTGTGTCTCCCTCTCTCTCTGCCCCTCCCCTGCTCATTCTCTGTCTTTCTCTGTCTCAAAAATAAATAAAACATTAAAAAATTTTTTTTTAATGTAACTGGTATATCGGGACACCTGGATGGCTCAGTTGGTTAAACTCTGACTTCAGCTCAGGTCGTGGTCTCATGGCTCATGGGTTCAATCCCCACCTTGGGCCCTGTGCTCTCAGCTCAGAGCCTGGAGTCTGCTTCAGATTCTCCATCTCTGCCTGCCCCTTCCCCACTCTCGCTCTCATTCTGTCCTCTCTCTCTCAAAAATAAATAAACATTAAAAAAATTAAAAAAAAAAAAAGAAACAAGTAGCTGGTATCTAAAACTTTTCATCCTATGATAAAAATCCATGTTTCCAGGAGCTGTAGTTGGATACTCTTATCTGTAGAGTGCTTCCTTCCAGGTCAGCTTACCTCCCCACTTAGTGTCCAGCTACCACAAAAACCCACTTCTCTCTCTCTCTAGCACACAACACTGCTGTCCACTGACCTTGACTACTTTGCTTGGCTGTGGCTCACAGTGCTGGTGCTGCCTCTTGTTATCGCTAGATTAAAAATGAATATACCCCATGAACTCCAAGGAACTATACAAGTGTAGAGCTTTATTTTTAAAATCACCCGATATATTTGTGTTATTCTTCCCCCAAAGTTAACATCAAAAGGCATTGCATATTATTAATGCTTCCTAAGTTCTTATATAATCTAAATTTACAGAGAAGTAAAACTTGGAGTGATTTTGAACAGCTAGTAACCTGGATATTGGAATAGTCATATATTTTATTTAGCATGCAAAGTAGAAGATTAAGAAAGAAAAAGTTGGAAGTATTTGGAAATTTGGAAATGTATAATTCTGTCAAAGTTTCTCTGTGGAAATGTTTGTTTCATAACATAATGTTGGGCTTATTGAATTTCCATGGGATCACAATTCAATATTTTAACTAAAATATTGTATGTTTAAATTAAGTATGATCATTTTGAAAATGTTGCTATATAGAGAGTGGGACAGACTAGTTTCTGGGGATGACCTTTGGTTAGATAGATCAGTCCCCATTTATCTTTGTAGAATAGTATCAAATGATACCAAAAATAGAAATAGGGAGCTAGGGGTGCCTGGGTGGCTCAGTCGGTTGAGCATCTGACTCTTGATTTTGGCTCGGGTCAGGATCTCCTGGTTCATGAGATCGAGCCCCACGTCAGGCTTTGTGCTGACAGTGTGGAGCCTGCTTGGAATTCTTTGTCTCCCTCTCCCCCCCCCCCACCCCTTTCTCTCTCTTTCTCAAAATAAATAAATAAACATTAAAAAAAAGAAAGAAATAGGGAGCTGTTTTGAAAATCCCCTCATGACCATTTTGGAACAATGAGTATATAGTATTTTTTAAAGGTTCTAAAGATTTATAGAAAAGTAATATAAAAATAAAAATCACATTGCTTTTCAGCATCTGGGAACAAACATGGGTATTTTGAGCTCCTTAAATGTAAGACTTAAGGTTGTTTTTTGGGTTTGTAATAGCACCCCCCACCCATCACTCAGTAAACTACTTTCTGTTGCCTTCTTACTGATTTCATTGTTAGTCACAACTGTGTACTTTGTAAGGGTGGAAATTTGAGCTGCCTGAGATAATAATTTGGTCAATGGACACAGTAAACACTTAGACAGTAGGAGACAAAAGTTTCGTCAGATCAACACTTCAGGAGTACTGTGCAAGTAGCTTTAGCTTCCTTATTTATCCCTCCATTATTTTCCAGGGTCTTCTTGTAAATTCTTGGGAAATTGAACATTGTCTTAAATGTTTTGTAATTTCCCATTCTTGTAGCACGTTGTCTGGCACATAGGTGTTCATCAGTATTCATTGCCTGAAATAATATTTTTAAGAGAGCCGTGTGGAAAGAGGAGGCTCGTTTATGGCCTTAACCATTCAAAGATTTTTAACTTGCCAGGATCCAAAGTATTTGCCAACCTCTCTAGTTTAGTCCTGAGTAGAGAGAAAGTATCAGAGGTACCCTGAAATGAGAATCTTTCCTTTTCTTCTCTCTGTTGCATTATAATTAAATATTTTTTTCCATTTTTATTATAGCCATGATACTCAGTACATACTCAAATCCCAAAATGGGTGATGGGCGTTGAGGAGGGTACTTGTCGGGATGACCATTGGGTGTTATATGTAAGCAATGAATCATGGGAATCTACCCCCAAAACCAAGAACACAGTGTATACATTGTATGTTAGACAACTTGACAATAAATTTTGCTATAGAGAGTGGGAGAAACTATTTTCTGGGGATTCACATGAATATGAATATATATTTATATATATTCATATATAATCATGTATTCATATATATTCATATATAATCATATGTATATGAATTATAGTGACAAGTAGCACATGCTGCAGAGTTGTAATGCTTTCAGGAACACTGCGGTTGCTATAGATTTTTTTTTTTTTTGCTATAGCTATTTTTATCTACCATTTATTGATAGTTCACTATGTGCCAGGCACTGTTCAAGGCACCATTCATTGTTGCTATTTATTTTAATGAGTCTTTTATTTGGATTTCTAATATTGAATTCAGGTACTCATTTAATTTAGGTACTCAATTATCCAGTGTGGGAAGTTGAAATATTCTGATCAAAGATAAGAAATACAGTGCACTGGACACCTGGGCAGCTGAGTCATTAAGAAATACAGCAATAATGTAGTTAACCATATGCTGCAATATAATAGTTCAAATAATCTTCCACTTTGTCACACTAAAGGTCAAATGAAGGCTTATGACCTTATTGATCAGGTGTCACTTTTGTATAATGAAGCCAAATTAATACTATTTGGCAATCATTTTTGAAGGAGGTAACGTTTCATTTAGTTTGCAGCTGAAGTGGGATCTAGTGTGTGATAGGACCTGTAAATAAGATAGTGTGATTCTAGGACAGATGGGCTATATAGAAGGATAGATCCTTTCCCCTACAAAGTCTATATCTGCATCAATAAGCCAATATAAATATTGAACTATAATGGCAGGTTTCATTTTCTTTATTTATATCATTCCTCGTGTTTGTTATAATATTAGTGATAGTATATAATTTTATAAAACTAACAGTAAGACTATTTTCTTTCAGCAGTTTTAGGTCAATTTCATCTTATTCCTTGTGCTAAGAATGAACCAAACTCAGATATCAAAGAACCAGATCTCTAAGATTCAGCGATTCATAATTCCTTGGCATTCATTTTATAAATTTGTTTTTCAATTATTTATTAATATTTATTAACAGTAATACTAATTTTTTAAATGTTTATTTTACTTTTTAAATTTTTTTTGAAGTTTATTTATTTATTTTGAGAGCAAAAGTAGGGAGGGGCATAAAAGAGAGGGAGAGAGAATCTCAAGCAACCTCTGCAGTGCCAGCACAAAGCCTCACGTGGGGCTCGAACTCACGAACCATGAGATCATGACTTGAGTTGAAATCAACAGTCCTGTGCTTAACTGAGTGAGCACCCAGGCGCCCCAATGTTTATTTTATTTATTTTGAGAAAGAGAGAGAAAGAGAGAGAGAGCAAGCAGGGAGGGGCAGAGAGAGAGAGAGAGAGAGAGAGAGAGAGAGAGAGAGAGAGAGTCTTAAGCAGGCTATGTACTGCCAGCACAGAGCTCGATATGGGGCTCAAACTCATGAACTGTGAGATCATGACCTGAGCTGAAATCAAGTCAGCTGCTTAACCAACTGAGCCAACCAGGTGCCACAGTATTATTAATTTTATATCAGTTTCCTCTTATATCTTGTGCTAAGAATGGGCTAAGTCCAGACATTAAAAGTTGACTCTCCAAGATTCAGCAATTCTTAATTCCCCAGTATTTATTTTGTAGTGAATATTTGTTTAATATCGTGAGGAAATGTATTCACATATTGGAAAGAACTCCCTAAAATGGAGACCCACTTAAATTGTGTTTCTAAATCCTGTTATTGAAAGCCAAGGATCACACTGTGGTGGAACTGTGTTATATTGGCAGTCCTTGGGCAAATGAAAAACCAGTAATTGCTATTAGAAATGCTATTGTGTTTGCAAGGGTATCCGGTACAATTCTACAGTTATATTATTGTGGATATATACATATACATATATATCCAATCATTATATATACACATATATATAATTTATATTTATTTATATATTACATATTTATTTATTTATATTATATATTTTATTCATTATTTATTATATATAATATATATTTTAAAAATATACTGATTGTTTATTTTTAATTTTTATATATTATTTATATTATATATATATTTATATATTAAAAAGGATTTTAAAGTGTCTTTTTCAGGAAAGCATGGTTTGTTCACGTAAATATGGTATATTTTTAGTGGAAACCAAGAGGCAATCCTCAGTTCTGGGTATTTCATAACATTTTACTAATCAGGCAAGAGTTACCAACACACTGTTAAAAAATATTGAAATATTGAAATATATGAGTACCTTAATGCAAACAAACAAGAGCTATGCAAAATATACTGGGAAATGAAGTCCTATGCCATGCATAATGGAGAAATGAAATATCAATGCCCGATTTCAGTGAATTCCAGCAACTAAAAAACAAACCAAAACTGAAAATAGATTTTAATGAAGTCTGACAAAGTGCATGTGGACAAGACAAATACATTAATTAAACACTATTTCAAACTAAGCAGCAAATGTACTACAATTAAATATCCGTTTTTGTGATATTGACCATCATGGAGCTTTATTGCTATGTGATGGCATAATTTCTCTCATCTTGTTGTCCTGTGGGGGTAAAGGCAAGTGGCTCATGGACAAACTCAATTTTGTTATGTGTTCCTTAATCTTTCAAGTTGCGCTTTTCTTTATATCATACAAGTACTACTTAATATTAACACAGAAATTCCATAATCTAAGAAACAAATTTGTGATGGATTTATTTTTGCTGCAGAGGAGGTAACAACAGCCACCATCATGGCAAACATCCAGAGCCTACAATCCTTCTATGGGTGTTACAAGGATGAACTCATTTAATTCTTACAATGGCCCTAGAAAGTGGATATATTTGTTATCCACTGTCTTGGTTTGTGTTCCTCCAAAAAAACAACTCTATACAAGGACTTGGGGGCAGGTAGTTATCTGAAGATGATCCTGGAAACACCAAGGAGGAGTAAAGCGAGGCAATACTTTGTGAGTATGTTGTTTACTGCTACGGGGAAGTAGGGCTTTGTCCCAGAGGGACCCTATGAGAAATTGTATGGAACACACTTTGGAATCAGCCCACAGGAGGCTGAGGAGGCTGTAAGATTTAGGTAGTAATTCCCATCCTTCATTAGTTGAGGGTCACTCTGGGTGTTAACTCCCCAGAACTCCATCCTGCCTTGCGTATGGATACAGTACAGCTCGATGGCCAGATAATACCATGAGACAAAGAGCAGAAGGCTTTGACCTTTAAGAAATCACCTACAAATGACCTCCAAAGTAGACCAAAGTGAGATGGGCAGAGCACCAAGGGCATCTCTCTATACCCTTACTTGACAGGTGAAGGAAGTAAGTCATAGAGAGGCTGCCTAACTTGTCCAAGTGAGAATGGGAATGGGAGAGCTGCAACTCACATGCAGACAGTCTTCATTGCAGAACAATGTTTTTTTTTCCTTTTTATTAAAAAAAATTATTAATGTTTATTTTAGAGAGAGAGGGAGAGAGAGAGAGGGCACAAGTTGGAGACGGGGAGACATAGAACCCGAAGCAGGCTCCAGGCTCTGAGCTGTCAGCACAGAGCCCTATGCGGGGCTCTAACTCACAAACCGCGAGATCATGATCTGAGCCAAAGTTGGTTGCTTAACAGACTGAGCCACCCAGGCACTCCCAGAGCAATGGTCTTAAACATACGGACAGATGGGAATCCCATCTGCTGCCAAGTTCTTTCATAACTTCCAAAAATTATGCCACACACATTTTAAAAAAATGTTTATTATGTTGGAGAGAGAGAGAGAGAGAGGGAGAGGATCAGAGAAAGAAGGAGACAGAAAATCCCAAGCAGGCTCCAAACTTTCATCACAGAACTCAACATGGGGCTCAAACACACAAATCGTGAGATCATGACCTGAGCTGAAATCAAGAGGCGGTCTCTCAACCCAGTGAGACACCCAGGGGCCCCTGCCGCACACTTTTGACAGTCATACCTATTTTATGTATTCCATATCATAAGTAATACCTTTGGTAACATAATGTTTGTACTCAGTACATTTGTTTCATATCTCTTACTGTTAGCATAAAACCTTTCATCTTTACTATGGAGGGTCATACAGGATAATTGGGGTAGACATTTTCTTGGAAAGAAAATACATTTTTTTAATGTAATATAAAAAGCATGGAAACATTTTTTCAGGTACCTCAGAGTATATGAAAGCCATTTTGAGTTTGCTCAGTTAAATTTCAGTGCTTGGAAATTTTCTGAATTACGGAGCTAGAGAGGAAGCATTCACAACATTCTTGCCATAAAACATGACTTAGTCTGATCAAATATAATATGTAAATCATATTTATTGACCTCTTCCTAAGGGGATAGAAGGAGGTAAAACAAAATAAATTTATGTCAATATGTGCATATGTGTATGTGGTGAAAAGGAACAGTGAAAACAGTGCTCCTAGAGGTTTACTGAGCTCATGCTATCATACTGGGATGCCCTGTGTAGCTCTTTGTCTCCTTGTCTGCCCCAAAAGAACAAAGTGGAGAAGAAATGCACTTTCTTTTTCTCCATTCCACCCTTCATCCAACCGAAAGTTTTTCCTCTGATAATCTCCAAATTTGGTGAAAATAAGCAATAAGTTACGAAGGGAGAAGCTCAGAGGCATTATGGTAGAGAGCCAACCTTGAGAGGAGGAAAGTGATCCTGTCTGGACTAGAGTTACTTCCTAAACATTTCTGAATTTGAGAGTCCTTACAGGCTATTTTCATATATTTAGGGTTAAAAACAAGTGGAATGTGTGCTGCCACTTCTCCTGCCTTTCCAGGAGGGAAATGACTGGTGGATCATGTTAAATCTTCTCACTAAATTTGGAAGCAACCTCAGAATCTTTCTCTGCAGACTGCTCCTGCAGCCGCTGTCTGTAGTGAGGGTTAGCCAGGTGAAACCTATGTAGCATCCCTGCGCTGAAAGTCAGCTCACTGACAAGGGACCACAGCTAACGTGTTAGCCGTTATAGCCACAGCCCTTTCCTTTGGGGCTGATATATCATAGACACTCCACAAATAAGCCTTACTGACAAATAAACTGTAACTGATGTATTCTGACTCACCAAAATAAGGTCATATGTACAGGACTAAATGAAATGGGGAGGTACGATTGAACCACATGGGAAGATCAGAGAATCAGTTTTATAACCAAAGATTACTAGGTCTTATTTTCTTTCTCAGCATTATTAACTATTCATTTGCTGATGCACAGGAGACTGTTCTTTAGGTTTTGCTTGAAGAGGGATATTTAGATCTACTGGTTATAATTTTAAATCTAAAATGTAAGACTTTGCCAAAGGTATGCTATCAAGACCTAGACTACTTAGTGACATCATTAGATTAAGACATGAACAAGTAATAAGTGAATAAATGTGAGTCGCAGGGAGATGTGTAGCAAGAAGTTCAGTGGTGAAAATCATCGCGCAAAGAATCAAAGTGGTGGTATGCAAGGTCATAATCAAAGAGAGAGAATGACCCTTTGACCAAGGCAAATTTGATTCAGTGTATATAAGGGTGGATGAAGGAGGCAAGATCTGACTTTTGTGGCATTCTCACTATGTGCCAAGTATGGCGACAGTCACTTCACATACATTATTTCATCGTGATGATTATGAGTGGTATTAATTAGCAGACCATTTGAAGTGTGGGAACAGAATCGCAGAGTCACTCAGTAGTGGGTCCTCCCAGCTCAGAGTGCCAGAGCCTGCCAGGTGAAGGGATTGTCAAGAAGACAAGGGGAAATGCTCATTGTGAAACATACACACCAGGAATGCCAGAGGCAAACAATGGAAGTTTCTATTCAAGCACTGATCAGGTAGAAATGCCCAAATGAGTTTGAGGTCTTACCCCCCCCCCAAAAAAAAAAGTTTAATGATTCCCAGAAAGGGCAGAAGGACTAAACATCTTTACCTGAGATTTGCTCCAGGACAGCTTCCTGATTGCCAGGCCATGGTAATTTGTCCAGGGGAAGAGTTCCCTGGGAAGCTATTTTAATATCAGGAATGCTTGGCAGACCTGTCCTGATGGTTGAGATGGATGAACCAAGTTAACAGAGCTGATGTCACTAAACCCTTGAGTATACCATAGGAACAGGCCCAGAGGGCTTTGAAAACCCGCAACAGTATCAGGCTTCAATCAGAATCTTGGGCTCAGCTTCATACTTTCGTACTGTTTATCATAACTACCCAGATGGTTCTAGAATGTAGCCAGTTAAAACAACTGCTCTAATTTAATCAGTTGGCATTCTGGCTTATGTATTTTAATAATTTGTGAGTTAGCTTTCCATGATAGTGTCTTGTAAGTAGGTTTCCATAGTATGGTAACTTGTGAATTTGTTCTCTACATTATAACTTACGAGTTAACTTGCTTGTGAGTTGGACCTTCTAAATCTAATATCTAATCTGGTGATGTTACTGTAACACTGAGAATCAGACCTGTATCAGGGTGAGTTCCCCAAGGACACAGGATTCCCTGACTTCTCTAGAACTACACTGTCAAATACAGCATTGACACATATGGCTATTACAGTTCTGATATAAATTAATTAAGATTAAATGAAATTAAAAACCCAGTTACGTGGTCATACTAACCACATTTCAGGTGCTCGGTAGCTGCATGTAGCTAATGACTACCGTATTGGACAGCACAGATATGGAATATTTCAATTACAGAAAATTCCACTGGGCGGTCCTGGCCCAGATTATTAAATAACCAGACATCTCTTGCAGACTTGCAATCTACTTTATCCTTTTATCCAAACATGTACTTCACATGCTTTATCTCAGTTTAAAATAACTTTAACCACTATTTGATATATTAAATTACCCTTTTTATTTGATTTCTCCATAAAGGGATAAAGGTATTTCAGGGGCAGAGAAACACATCACTGGGAACAGCAAATGTTGGAACCTCATATCAGATTAGGTGGAGCCAGCTAAATGGGGTCACATCATTTCTCAGAATTGCCTGTAATTTTATATCTATGTCTTCCCTGTTATCAAATGTTTATCTGACTTAAGCCATAAAATGCCACAAAGCAAGTAAATATACCATAACAACTAGGCTATATTTCATCTTTATAATTTGTTTGTATTGACCATAGGTTAGGAATCGATTGATTTTTTTTTTTTTCCAGTTGGGGAAAGAAAATAAGACAGGAGAATTTCTGGGTAATTAAAAGGTTAGCCCTTAGGACCTGAGAGCCTCCTTCATTTCTGGTGAGAGTAGAAACAGCCATTTGTACTAAAGTGATTATGAAGACCATGATGCCTCCTTTGCTGTGGTGAGCACTATGGAAGGAGTCCCGAAGTCTGGTTTGGATCCTTTGCTTTACTATTTATAAGACTTGGACCAAAGGCAAAACTCCTAACTTCTCTCACCCTCATTTCCCTAATCTGCCAAACTGAAATCAGAGTTAAGAAACATAGAAGACCCTCTATGTTAAATGCTTTTAGGTCTTGACACTAACTTGGAACATTTTCATCCAAAGTGATTTAGAGTCTTGAGTTAGGTATTGTCCTTCCTCCAGACCACACATTATCCCTTCTTTTCCTACTATTCACTCCAAATACTTATTGCACATTGTCCAAACATCCTGACTTTTCTGTAGAAGACAGAGAAAGCACATCCTAAGGGAGCAAGATCATAAATGTTGGAATTTCATATCCCAAATAGGTGGGGCTGGCTAAAAGATTCAAAATAAACAAAGGCAGATGTAAATGTGAAAATTAAGTAAAGATTATGAAGATATAGAAACGTTTTTCTTAACTTCCTGGTCCTTCTTTTCTAAAACAAATTTACACATAGGCCTGTTTATGTTTAAAAGAACAAGTCACAATGGGTCATAGAGAAAAAACACAAGACACTGAGGAGGTCTTGGCCCATGTCATGAGAACCCAGGAAATCTGAAGCTAGGAGATTGTGAATTTAAAGTGAGATGGTGTATTTGCTGCCATGATTTAATGTAAATATCTTCTGATTTATTTTGGATTCAACTCCTGTTGAAGGTAAGGAGTGAACAGCAGAACAGAAGGTCTGCTTAGGCATAGAACAAAATTGTATTTCCACAAATTTCCAACCTCTCTGCTTAAAGTCATGTCTTAAATTGTTAAACATTTCCATTATGATACTGACAGAGAGGAGAAGATAGAGGTATTCCCATTTTTCTATTCGTATCACATCTATAACAAAAAAATGGTACCTGTGACCTTTGGAACCACTTAATTCCTAGTTGAAAAATTAAGGCCCCTGTGCCACTGGTGGCCCCTTCTAGGTCTTTACATTAACAAAAGTTTCTATGATCAAAACACCTAGAGCATTTAGGAATTCATCAAGAATAGTTACTATCCTTTGATGAATTGATTGAGAAAGACTGAAGTAGAAGCTTAAGGTAGATTGTAAGTTAAAAGGAAGTTATAATTACTCCATTTGAAGTAATGAAGTGCCAACTATTTATTCCACAGGGAGAGAAAATAAATACAGAACAAAGAAGTCATTATTTTTTGCTTAATAAAAGCTTTTACAGTTTTATTAAAGAAAAATACCTGTTTATTACTGAAATTTTAGCAAATGTAGATAGTCATAATAGAGAAGAAATATATCCCCAAGTCCCATCTTTGAGGAAAAAATAACCAAATTCTTTGTAATCTTTCTTTTCATCTGTGTATCCCTGTGCTTTCTCAAGAACTCTTTCTTGAGACAAGAAACAAGAAACAAGAGTTTCTCAAGAAACTCTTTCTTGAGACTGCAGACAATGCTTTGCAATATAAATTTTTTACTTGAAACATTATGAACATTTTCCTGACCATCAGTTTGTATAATATGTTAATGTCTGTATAGTTTTCCATTCCACAGATACAGCCTAATTTGTTTAATCACTTTCGTGTTGGGCATCTAGGAGGTTTGTGTTTTTTTAATATGTGAAATGCTGCTATGAATATTTATTAGGTTGAATTGTTTGTATGTATTTCAATTATTTCTTTATAATAAAGCACTAGAATAGAATTATTCGGTTAAATGATTGGTCTGTTTCTTGGGTTTTTGTTACCTACTTCTAGGTACTTCCTAGAAAATTCCTAAGAATTTTCCTGCTCACCAGAGAGTGCTTGGTAGAATACAGAATCTTTCCCAGCATCTGATGTTGTCAGCTGCTTCCTAACCTTTGACAATTTTATGGGTAACAGAGTACTATTGTTTTATTTTACATTCTTTGGTAGCTCTTTCTTGTTTGTTGAACACTGTCCTATCTTGTTTTAAGGGCTGTTTGCTCACATCGCACTCTGATGTGAAGGAAGAACTTCCCTTTAAGGCCCACTTCATAGGCAGAATCGAAAGAAAGGGTAGTGGACAGAGGTTTTGGAGAGAAATGAAAACAGCTATGGGGAGAGGAGGACAGAAACCATCCCCCTCATAACTAGTGTGTACTTTGCATGGTACATGTGCTATTATGGCTCTAACTGGAACAAGAGAATGGAGAGTGGTCCCCGTGCAGTTTCTGCCATGAAATAGCTTCTTACTTATCTTCAGAGAAAAGATCTAAACAATTAAATGTCAACCTTTTTGAAATGCCTGTAGAGGCAGCACAGCACACTAGTTACGAGCACATACTCTGGGGCCAGAATTCAAACCCTGACTTTGGCATTTACCATAAGCTGCATGACGGTGGACAAGTTACTTAATCTGTTTCTTGAGGCATAAAATGGGAAAATAGCAGTGACAGGTTGACATAAAGGAGAAATGACTTTATAGACCTACAAGTCTTAGACTGGTGTCTGGTAAGTAGTGATATGTAAGTGTCTTGTAAACAAAATTTATAAAGAACCTGGCATGGCCCATAGCAGCACTTGAGAAGTGTTAGCTGAATACATGTAATATGCAATAAAAGGCAATACATAGACAAACAGGTTTCAGTACATGTGGTTTAGACAAGAGGGGTACTGGGTGTTAAGGGATAGTTTTCAAACAACTAAAATCATGAATCTCATACAAATATAAAATAACCCATATCAAAGGGCTTTTTAATTCATTTAAGAGAACAATAAGATATTATAATTAGTTCAAAGAAGGATCCAAAGAACAGACAAGTGAATGAATGGGTGATCCCCGTTGAGATGAATTTGCTGACAAATGCAAAGCTGGCCTCTTACACAGGGCAGACATTACTTTCGTCTCCACCAGACAAAATTCCTGTGCATCTCTGTGGACAAAATCATTTGCTGCTATCAGTCTTTACTGGATTGGAAGGTCACTCAAAGAAAAGGAAAGAAAATAACATCATGGTATCAGATCACCAGCAGGAGCCCCTCGACACCATCCTTGGAAAAAATCTTTTGGTCCATTTCAAAGACTTTCCTATTTTCCCTTGATTTAGGGAAGTAGACAACTAATTATTCTAAAAATTATTGAAATTAGGGCATTAAAGGGACTTTGACAGAATTGAAGCCTCAAGCACTGAACAGTTCTGTGAAACAATCACTTCACGACTTTGAGCATCAGTGACCTTTTCTGTAAAAGGAGGATAAGTGTGTCTCGTTCCTGGAATCTCTTATAAAACGAAACAATATGTGTCCAAAGATCCTAATACAGTGTGCGACTCATAGTAGATATTCAATAAGCAGTAGCTATTACTGTGCTAATTATGATGAGCTGAACCAACCAAAGAATAATTGCTCACTTTTGATTCTACCACATGCAGTCAGCCTAGGTAGAAGTTATGTGCAGTATTTGGTAAAGCCCTGGGGAAGGAAATTGTGTGGCTCCCACAGGGGACACTGAAAACATCAGCATGGGGAGGGGGGTTGGTAGAGAATTCTGAGAAATAACGCAGTGTAGGTAGCATCCAGTGTCTGAAGAGGCTTTGGAATCCAGTCAGAAGTTTTGGCCGTCAGTAAGCAGCCAATTAAGCAGCATCTGGAGTGCAGATTCCTGGGCCTCACCCCAGACATAATGACTTAATGGCTGGCAGTTGAGAATGTGTATTTTATCAGGTTACCCAGTTACCAGTGTTGCTTTAGCATATTGGAACTTTAAGAATCACTGATGCAAATATAAGATATAAACCTTTATCTGGAGTCATTCTTGAAACTTAGGAATAAAGTAAAGTAAGGGACCTTCCAGCCAGTGTATGTACAGGCCAATGTCTGAATGAAAAGATGAGGTGAGCCTGAAGGCAGGAGGGAACTGGCAGGTGTAGGTGGAACTTATCCCTGAGGTGATGAGGGATTGCACTAAGGTGGAAATTAAGGAAGAGACAGGAATCAGTGACTCCAAACATTATTATAAAGAAGTAGACTTTAATGACTAAGTTGGTAGGAGATTCAAAATGGAGGACCACAAGTATTCAAAATGATTTTAAGTCCAGGTAAATAGAATAGAGATTCATTGACACAAATTGAGAATTGAGAATGGTCAGTTTCGTGGAAAGCTAAGTTCAGTTTGGGGCATGTAAAAGGATGAAGATACTCTTAAGTGGAAATTTATGGAAAATGATTGAAGGAACGGGAGGGATGGGGAGACTCCAAGCTTGAGTGACAGGTCTTGGCTAGAACAATAGATGAAATTTTTAAGGAACATCTTCAGATAAGTCTTCTCTGTTTCCCTTCCTCTTTAAATTGTCAAAATATATGTTATTCCACACACAAAGGATTTCATGAGTTAAATGCTAATCCCTTTGAGTGTTTCAAATTTATGTATTATCCTATCTATAGAGAAAAAGTAAAGCTGTATTTATAGTTTACTTTAAAGATGAAAACCTAAGGCATAGTTGAGAAGGTGAACATGTTTAATTATTTTCCTCTTTCTAGACAAGATGTAAAGCCCTTAAGATTTAGGAAGGTGGTTAGAAACTCATTTGTATATCCCAGTGAGGTATTTGGTAAATGCTTAGTTATTGAACTGAATTTTAAAATGATTCCTGAGGATACCTGACAATGTACAGCATCTGCCTACCCCTGGAGTTAAGCCTGTTTCTGGTAAATCCTGTGAGTTCAATTCCCAAATGTGCTACAGTCCTTTGAGAAGCTAATTAAGATCCTTGGCTCATATGGGGATTGTTGTCTAAAAATTAAAAGTTAGAGTGTGCTCTAAATCTCAGACTCACGTGACCCACTGGGAAACTTCCAAGTATTAGTAAGTCCTCAACTTAAACTGTTGGTTCAAAACCACTCTCTTGGTTGGAGTAAAATCACAAAAGGGTGTTTGAAGAGCCCTTTCTTTTTCTTATAAACTGTACAAACATCTAGCACAGTAGAGCCATTTTTAAAAAGTGCCTTTGATTGCAAGTGTTGTAATTTTTGTTTTGATCCTACTATTAACAAAAACTAAAAACTGTATTGTAATCATTTAGTATGTACAATAATTGAAGTGTTTTATTGATCGTTGTGTCAACAAAAAGATGAGCACGTTCCCAGAGAAAATAAGTTCTCTAGTGAATTTCTAAATGCCAGGCAGTGCTCATACTCCAACAAGGATTAGAATTTATGTACATTTTATTGTTGCCTGGTATTTGGCAGTAGGTATTTTCACGCAATGTATTTTTAATGAATATAAAACACAGTATGCAAGGAATTTCGTTGCATATGAAATATTACTGAATCTAAGTGAATACCTCCTTTGCATGTTCTAAACTTGAATTTATGTGTATGTTGTTATAAAAGTCACATTGCTTAGAGTAAGTTTATATTTTTATCCTGTCCTTAACATTCTATGACATTTGTGTTGATTGGTTTAATTAAGTTGCTTTATACACCTATTTTTTGTGATTTTAAGTGTGTAGAAACTCAAAGCAGATTCAAATGTACCTTCTGCTGAATGTTTTATGTCCTTGAATTTTTAGATTATTTATATATGCAAAGAATAAATACGTTCATTTATTCACTTGACAACTACTTATCGAACATCTCTTATGCCCCAGACACTGTTCTAAGTGCCAAATACACAGTAGGAAATATAGTATCATGTGGTCAAGAACTGGTCCTTTATCTACCCTATAATATGTCAGTAATGATAATGGTACTCCACCCTCAAACAGTAATTTGATCCAAGTCTTTGTAATTAATCCTATAGATTGATTCTAGAAGCAGAGGTCACAAGAAGAAATTGTTAGGGAAGTGAATTTAGACTTCATATTTTAATTGATTCCTGCTCGTCTTCAATAATATGAACATCTTTGCTTTCGAGTGTAGGATTTTATTTCCTTGGAAGTTCCCAGGATGAGCAAACTCAGTGTTGGTTTACTTAATGCGATTGATTTATTTGATCCATGGGAAAAGGCCAATGCAATATGATTGGTGAGAAATGTTTGAGCCTGGTCGTTTTAATGGCAAATATTTTATAATCTCTGTTTTTAGAAATCTAAGAAGTTTTACTTTTTTTTTTCTTTTTTTAACTCTGCATCCTTTAATGAGAGGTCTTTATCTTTTATCTGTTCACTGTTTTCCAGGTTTTAGGGACAAAGCCAGAGCTTAGGGATGGAGACGATGATGACGACACCATAGCAGACATAACCAACAGGAAAATGGCTAAACTCTACATGGTGAGTTTACTGTTAGCGAGTTCTATTATTTTTCCTGGACTGGATGCAGCCAGGAGGCCTGTTCTGGGAGGGACTCTCTGGGATAGCTGATAATTATCATTGCCCTGAAAGAGAAATGTGTAGGTAGAATCCATTCTTTGCTCTAGTATGCTTATTAAAATTTTTCTTTTTATTGCTTTTTGTTTTTTTTATTAAAAAATGAAAAATAATAAGTGAAATAATTGCTACAACTTAAAATTATATATTGTTGCTGTGCTAGTTTGCAACAATATGTTTTGATATATGACATTTAATAAAATTTTTCCTTCATGGGATAAAAATACTTGGTAAGCTTTTTCTTTTTTTAAAATTTATTTATTTAAACTCAAGTTAGTTAACATACAGTGTAGTATTGGTTTCAGGAGTAGAACCAAGTGTCATAAGCTTTTTCTTATAAAGTCTTGATAAATTATAAAATCTTCATGTTACTTTAAATATCCTGTTTAGCCATAATAAAAACTTTCTTTGTTGCAGGAGGGAAAAGGTATCAAATCAAAGCAGAGTAAACATAGCCCTGTCCTGGGCATTTGAGACCTAGTTCCATGACACCTCTGTGGTGATAACCCACTGGGTGGCCCTGGGCAAGAGATGACCATTGTGGGCCTCAGTTTTCTTAGCTGGAAAAAAAAAAGACAGATTACATTAGAAGATTATTCAGGTTCTTTCCAACTCCATCATTTTATGATTTTATTGCTGGTGAAGGCAACAGAAGCCACAAATGCACCAGATGAGGAGATTGCTCAGATGGGATCCTTTAAGAGTTCCCTCCCCTTATAATTTTCCAAGCACATGATTGGGAGCAGATGGTTAATCTTCCTGCAGAGCTAAGTAGTCATCTGGCATCACAGGAAGGAGTTACATTTGCTCTTCTTTAAGGGAACTTCTAGCTCAGAATCTCATTTTGAATGAAGATCAAGTTACTAACTTGTGTATTATAACTTGCATTTTGTAAAGGGGAAGTGGAGTCTTTTCTTCCTAGAAGGCAAAGGAAAATGTGGTTACCACTTCTGCTAAATACTGATGATTTTAATATAAGCCATACAAAGATTGTTATTCTGGACTTCGTGGCAGCTTTTTTTCATTACTGTTTCTAAAACCCATTTTCAACAACTTAACAAATACTTTTTATGCTACATCATCAAATAAAACTGTTCTCCCTCTTGGACAGCATTATAATAAACTAAAGAAATATTTTAAAATGTGAAAATGTGTCATTTCTCCCTCTAGTGGATTTGTAATGTATTGCATATATATAAAACGCAAAGTCTCTTTGAAAATACTTTAATTTGGAATTGCAGAACAAAGCTGGGAAGCAGAATCACCTGGATAGCTTCCAAAAAAAAAAAAAAAAAAAAAACCAGAATTCAAGCCCCACGACAATGCTGCAAAACCCCACCACTGATCTAGGGAAGTCCCTGGAATGTGCATATTTATCCAGTGCCCAGGATTACCTTACAGTCTACTAGCTGGCCTTTGAAAAACAGGGACTTCCAACCTGGGCATTAATATCACTTTCAGTTTTGCAAGACCACCTCCACCTTAAAAAAAAAAAAAAAACCCCACAATGTTTTGTGGTTATTCCCAAGCTTCAAGAGTCTAAGTAAATAACTATTTGTGATAGAGGAAATTTACTTTGACAGTTTACACGAAGTATGCTTAAATTGCAGGACCTAATTTGAAAAAAAATCTGAGCTTAGACCGTAATACACCAGCGCCTCCATAGCACAATGCTTGGCATATGACAGGTGCTCAGTAAATGTTAAATGAATGAATGTTTAAGCTTTAGCTTTTGCATGTGTGCAATGTGTAAGATTATAACCTAGTTGAAATGATCGCTATGCAGTTTAGGAACTAATCATGTAAACTTCGTGGCCTGGTGCTTATAATATATAGAAATCTCAACAAACCTTAGCTATTATTATTATCACTATCATTTTCTGATGCTTTAGGTCCACTGTCAAAACTTAGCTTTTTATTAGTGTTTTTTTTTTTTTACCCCAAAAGACTTTTAAAAAAATTTTAAAGTATTATTCATTTATTTTTTTAAGTTTATTTTTGAGAGAGCGACAGACAGAGACAGAGCAATTGGGAGAGGGGCAGAGAATGAGGGAGAGAGAGAATCCCAGGCAGGCTCTACACTGTCAGTGCAGAGCCCAATGCAGGGCTTGATCTCATGATCTCACATGATTGTGAGATCAAGAACTGAGCTGAAATCAAGATTCAGATGGCCAATCGACTGAGCCACCCAGGTGACCCGTTACTAATTTCCCTGATGATGAGGGATGTTGAGCATCTTTTCATGTGTCTGTTGGCCATCTGGATGTCTTCATTGGAGAAATGTCTGTTCATGTCTTCTGCCCATTTTTTTTTTTTTTTTTTAACGTTTATTTATTTTTTTGGGACAGAGAGAGACAGAGCATGAACGGGGGAGGGGCAGAGAGAGAGGGAGACACAGAATCAGAAACAGGCTCCAGGCTCTGAGCCATCAGCCCAAAGCCCGACGCGGGGCTCGAACTCACGGACCGCGAGATCGTGACCTGGCTGAAGTCGGACGCTTAACCGACTGCGCCACCCAGGCGCCCCTTCTGCCCATTTTTAATTGAATTATTTGGAGTTTTTTGGTGTTGAGTTATAGAAGTTCTTTATATATTTTGAATACTAACCCTTTATCAGATATGTCATTCAAAAATATCTTCTCCCATTCAGTAGGTTATCTTTTAGTCTTGTTAAAGTCTTTTAAAAAGACTTTTAGGGTATAATTGAGCTCGTGGATTTTTTTTTTTTTTTAATTTTTTTTTCAACGTTTATTTATTTTTGGGACAGAGAGAGACAGAGCATGAACGGGGGAGGGGCAGAGAGAGAGGGAGACACAGAATCGGAAACAGGCTCCAGGCTCTGAGCCATCAGCCCAGAGCCCGACGCAGGGCTCAAACTCACGGACCGCGAGATCGTGACCTGGCTGAAGTCGGACGCTTAACCGACTGCGCCACCCAGGCGCCCCATGTTTTTTTTTTTAAACAGCTTTGTTGAGATATAATTTACATTCCCTGCCCATTTAAGGTATTCAGTTCAATGGTTTTTAATTACATTTATAGAGTTGTACAACCATCACCATAATGTAATTTTAGAACATTTTTTATTATCTACAAACAAGCTCATGGTTTTTATATTAGGTTTCAGATGCCAGTGGATCCATGAGAGTGACTGTGGTGGCAGAAGAAAACCCCTTCTCCATGGCAATGCTACTTTCTGAAGAATGTTTTATTTTGGACCACGGTGCTGCAAAACAAATTTTCGTATGGAAAGGTAAAAAATGCCATTGACATTGTGGCTGTGCTTCAGGTATACAGCTATTTCTGTAGAAGCGTAAAGAAAACATCTTTTCTGATTTTATTTTTTTTTTATTTTTTTTTTTTTGTAAATTTTTTTTTCAACGTTTATTTATTTTTGGGACAGAGAGAGACAGAGCATGAACGGGGGAGGGGCAGAGAGAGAGGGAGACACAGAATCGGAAACAGGCTCCAGGCTCTGAGCCATCAGCCCAGAGCCTGACGCGGGGCTCAAACTCCCGGACCGCGAGATCGTGACCTGGCTGAAGTCGGACGCTTAACCGACTGCGCCACCCAGGCGCCCCTGATTTTATTTTTTTTAACATTTATTTATTTTTGAGAGAGAGAGAGAGAGACAGAGCACAAGCAAGGAAGGAGCAGAGAAAGGGGGAGACACAAAATCTGAAGCAGGTTCCAGGCTCTGAGCTGTCAGCACGGAGCCTGACATGGAACTCAAACCCTCTAATTGCGAGATCATGACCTGAGCTGAAGTCAGACACTCAACTGACTGAGCCACCCAGGTGCCCCTTTTTCTGATTTTAAAAAAAGTCTATCTTTTTGAGACTTGACCTGTAAACAGCTCATATAAAATGCAGACATTGACACCATGTTTTCTTCCTACTGGTATCATTTGCCAGAAATGATGGGGTTAAAGAAAGCATTAGAGAAACATGAAAATATATATATATATATATATATATATATATATATATATATATATATCTTTATATATATACGTATGTATATATAAAATAGTGATCATTATGATATTTCTAAATATTTTTAACATACTAGGAAATTTTTACCATTCTCAGTGTTCTATTTAAATTATAATTATGTTCACTGCTTGGTGTGCAAGTATTTATTAATCATATAATATCTTCCCTCTCTGAGATTCTTATTTTAATGCTATATTTTATTTTTTTAATTTTTTTTTTTTTTTTTTTTTTTTTTTTTGAGAGAGTGAGGGAATGAGAGTAGGGAAGGGGCAGAGAGAGAGGGAGAGAGAGAGAATCCCAAGCAGACTCTGCACTGTCAGAGCAGAGCCAATGCAGGGCTCAAACCCATGAACTGCAAGATCATGACCTGAGCCAAAATCAAAAGTTGGATGCTTAACCAACTGAGCCACCCTGGTGCCCCGAGATTCTGTCTTTTTAATTTATCTTCCATTTTAGGTAAAGATGCTAATCCCCAGGAGAGAAAGGCTGCAATGAAGACAGCTGAAGAATTTCTAAAGCAAATGAATTATTCCACCAATACCCAAGTATGTGTGGACATGAACTGGCTAGAAAAAAAAAAAAAAAAAAAAGAACATGGGAGCTCCTCATATTGCCACAAAACTCATGAGAGAATTTGGTTCAAAGTAATATATGCATGGGAGTCACTCTTCACTTACATGTGTGCAACATGGTATCCTGTTGGGCCTACAAAGCTAGGCCCATAACTTTGGATGGAATTTTGCAGAAACTGAAGATCATCCCTTCTGTGGGGCTGTATGATGAAAATAAGACCCTATCTGCTTCCTCCACAGCATTTCAGTCAAGATAATCAGCCACAGTTGAGTTAACTGAGAGCACTTTTCAGTTAGTCCTTAGAGCAAGTTGTACAGACGTGGGCTGATAGCCAGACAATATTTGGCCTCACTGAAATGAGCTTAGATACCTGCTAGTTACTCCTCCTTTTCTGAATCTTTCAGACTCATCCTTTCTCTTCATTTTTGCATCCTAGCACAAGTAACACAATGAGATTGTTTCTTCCAGGTCACAGACCTCTTATAAACCTAATGCAGAAAAACAGTCCAGTGTGTTTGACTATAATGGTAACATAGGAAAGAACTTTGTTCTTATTTCACACATCCAAATTCAGTGGCAGTCACTGTAGTTGTGACAAAAAGCATTGGATTGTTTTACCTTCATATTTGGTCACCTTCCATCTTACATTCCGGTAAGAATCCCAGCTTCTAAGTTTACATCTGTCATCACAGGTGCCAAGACAATCTTTTTCGTTTCCTTAGTTTTTTTCTCCATCCCTGGTTGAATGTTTTTCCTCAGTCTCTTATTTTCCGCTGCATAATTACTTTTTTTTTTTTTAACTTTAGATTCAAGTTCTTCCAGAAGGAGGGGAAACACCAATCTTCAAACAGTTCTTTAAGGACTGGAGAGATAAAGATCAGAGTGATGGCTTCGGGAAAGTGTACGTCACCGAGAAAGTGGCTCGAATAAAACAAATTCCTTTCGATGCCTCAAAACTACATAGTTCTCCGCAGATGGCAGCCCAGCACAATATGGTGGATGATGGTTCTGGCAAAGTGGAGGTATTTGGCTATTTCTGCTTGTGTTTTTTGTTTTCACCAAGCCCATTTATGCCAGTGCACTTGGAGATGTAACTTCAGGAAACTACAAACTTTGTAAAATGTGAATTTTATTTATGAATAAAGGTGACCCATGACTATATATTAAGTCAGGGAATTTAAAGCTGGAAAAGATGATCTCTGACCTTCAATCCTATTTTACAATGTGTATGTTGAGATTCCAAGAATCTCATCCTTAGAGACGTCATCTTAGAGATGTGGAACCCAGCCGTCTCTTTCCCTGGTCCAGAATCGCTCCAGCTCTTGGAACTGGGATTGTCCAGTGATACTGTACCAAATATCATTAGTTAGTCCTTTCTTGTAGCTTACAGGCATTCCCAAAGCAAATTGGACATGTGCTAAAATCACAGATATTTTTAGAGCATTCAAATTGTTTGATGTTACTCTTTTTTTTTTTGACAAAAATGCTAATAACCCTCTAATAACTCTCCCTAACTCAGCTCTCACCACACTCTATTCTTGAGTCACTTCACTTAATGAGAACTGGGTAATGTCACATCTTATTATAAAATATTTTAATGGTGGGGCGCCTGGGTGGCTCAGTCTGTTATGGCTCCGACTTTGGCTCAGATCATGATCTCATGGTTTGTGAGATGGAGCCCCGCAGCAGGCTCTGTGCTGACAGTTTGGAGCCTGAGACCTGCTTCAGATTCTCTCTCTCTCTCTCTCTCTCTCTCTCTCTCTCTTGCCCCACCCCCATCCCCAAACTTGTGTTCTGTCTCTATCTCTCAAAAATAAACAAACGTTAAAAAAAATTTAAAAATAATTAAAAAAAGGGGGCACCTTGGTGGCTCAGTCGGTTAAGCATCCGACTTCAGCTCAGGTCATCATCTCACGGTCTGTGAGTTCAAGCCCTGCATCAAGCTCTGTGCTGACAGCTCAGAGCCTGGAGGCTCATTCAGATTCTTTGTCTCTCTCTCTGTTTCTCTCTACCCCTCCCCCACTCATGCTCTGTCTCTGTCTCCAAAATAAACATTAAAAAAATTTTTTTTAAATAATAAAAAAAAATACTTTAATGGCTCTGCATAGTCTTCCTGAGAATATTCATCTTAAGCTGGGCCTACAAGGCCTTCAGTGCCTAGATCCTGGCTGTCCTCTCTGCCTCACCCTTCCACTGCCTGAGGGCACTTCCCCTCCTCCCTCGGGCTAACATCCCCACTCCTCCTTTGTAATTCAGTTAAGTCACAAGCTGCATCTCTTGGAGAAGCCTTTCCTCCCATACTGGAACATGCTCAAACCAACCAGTATTTTTCACAGAACCCATCGTACTGTTCATTAACTTACAAACTTACAAAGCAGAATTGTTCAGTTACTTAGAAAGTTCTCCTCCTAGACCTCTTGTTAGTTCCTTGAGGGCAGGAATTGAATATTTTATCTTCGTATTCTCAAGGCTTACCACCAATATTTGGAGCAAAGTATAGGGTAAAGAGATTTAAGACGCAGTTTTTCCTCTTTTTGAAAGGCATGAAGTGAGAATCTAAGGTGTCCAGGGTTGTGGGAACGGTGAAAGGAGAAATGGCAGAGGGGTCTCAGCTTCTGGTCTGGGTCTTTCTCCTGCCCAGCAGGTCTCATGGCAGACTTGGCTCCCCAGCACCAACTATGTTCCCACTGCATTCTCCGTTTGTCACAGGTCACTGCGTCTCAGAGATGTCCTCCTGAGTCACCCCAGGACTGCTGAAATCTGGGGCTCTCTCTAGGCTTTTGGGCTTAGCCTGGCAGCTCTGGGGTTTCTCCTCTGCTCACCAGGATGACGCTGGAAGGCTTCTGTCTGCGAGCTCTGCCACCTGCTCATCTCTCTAAATTTCGAAGCGAGGGGTGTACCCTGCCCCTGCCCAGGAGGGCGGGCATGCGCACAGTGCCTGGCGTGCTCTCTCCTGTTACTTTCCTGGTTCATCTACAGCTCTGCTTTCTCCAACTTGGAGTGTCTTTAATCTGTGATGAGGATGAGAAACTAGAAAAAAAAAAATGGTTCTCCTACTTTTGTGCATTCGGTCTTCTGCCTACATGGCACCTTTTAAAAACAATCATGCAATCGGTGTCTTGATTATGTGGTCTCCATCTGCCACTCTTGCCTGAGAAGATAACAGTTTCATGGATTAAAATTCAGGGAAAAAATATTTTTAAATAAACAAACAAGGTATCTCCCAATGGATGAGAAATGTGATGCAAACTAAGAGATTTATTTCTGAGCTGAATATTTTAGTTCATTATTCCACTGGAGTCTAGTGCTATTTTCACTAGTCAATGAAGCAATAGTTATGTATTAATCAATACGCTCAGAACTGAGCTAAGTACTATGGAGAGGATGCAAAAAATTTATATAATTGATTAGAAATGCAGTAAACAAATTGTCAAATAGATAAAATTTGGTCTCATTGCTTAATTTGTAAGCTAATTAGAGAAGTAATTTATGAATTTTTTATTAGGCTCTAAAGAAAAAAAATAAAAAGGGGCGCCTGGGTGGCTCAGTTAAGAGTCTGACTCTTTTTGATTTTGGCTCACATTGTGGTCATGAGATCAAACCCTACATAGGGCTCCTTAGGCCTGCTTAGGATTCTCTGTTTGTCTCCCTCTGCCATTTTCCCCCACTTGAATGCACACGTTTTCTCTCTCTTTCTGTCTCTCTCAAATAAGAAATAAATTTTTAAAAAGTTATTGGGGCATCTGGGTGGCTAAGTCAGTTGAGAGTTCAATTTTGGCTCAGGTCATGATCTCACAGTTCCTGAGTTTGAGCCCTACATCTGGCTCACTGCTGTAAGCACAGTGCCCAGTTTGGATCTTCTGTCCCCCTCTCTCTCTGCCTTTCCCTGTTCACGTTCTCTCTCAAAAATGAATAAACGTTTATATATATATATATATATATACGTTTATATATATATATAACGTTTATATATATATAAACTTATTTAATAATAGATCTAAACCAAAAAAAAAATTTTAACTTATAAGTACTATTATATCAAGAAAATGTTAATTTTGGTATGCACATTCGATTCCTTTCAGATTTGGCGTGTAGAAAATAATGGTAGGATTGAAATCGACCGGAACTCGTATGGTGAATTCTATGGTGGAGACTGCTACATTATACTCTACACTTATCCCAGAGGACAAATTATCTACACGTGGTAGGTGTCCCTCTTTCATAAGATCTCAAGTTCCAAGGAGGACAGATTTTGCTCCAAAGTTGCATTTCATTAAATTTCTTGGAAGAGGGGTAGAATTATCCTATAGTTACCCCAGTGAGATTTGTATAGCATGCATGTGATATTTTCTTCAATATGGTTTTAACTGTATTTTGTAGGGGTTAGATAAAAATCATCCTTTCGAGTCTAGGAAAAAAGGTTTTGGTATCCATAGGTAGTGTTCTTTTAGTAGATATGTAGTTGAATGTCTCATCTTCTGTGCAAGCTAACACTCTAGCTGGCCAGCACTGGCTACCAGGTGTTCTTATTGTTAAAATTCACAGAGGCCCATCCTGATTGAGACTGCAGAGTTGCAGTGAGGCAAACCCTCTAAGGAAGGGTTTATATATATTATATATATAATATTATATAATAATAATATAATTATATTATTATAATATATAATATAATTTTATAATATTATAATTTTTATATTATTATTTTAATATTAAAATAAATATTTATTTAAAATAATTTATATAAAATAAATATTATTTTATAATATTATAAATTTTATAATAATTTTATATAATATATATAAAATTTATGATTCTGATTCATACTCCAGTAAAAACTGATACAGTTTTACTCTTGGTCCCCATGAAATTCATGGCAGTAAAGGAGAAAAAAAATGCCATTGTGTCCATACTTTATACAGTTTTGCATAATGATTTGGGTTATTTGAAGGTTAAGTTTACTTAGAGTCCATGCCAAGGCCCTGTTCAATGGGGAGTGTCCAATCAGATAAGTTAGATGCACATACCATGGCTGAGTTGTTTCAAAGGGATGGGGATTCTATAACAAATCATAATCATGTGGGATTCTCAAACTTTTTATTAATATAGTGAAATCTGGTAAAATATTTCTGAGAAGACTGGGAAAAAATTTCTCAAAAAAAGATCTTAAAACTGGATGGTGCAAGGGTGAAGCATGTTCCTACATGGTGATGGCAAACTTCAGTGGGTGTATTGAATATACATGGACACAAGTTTCTGCTGATATGGTGACATTTCTCTATGGTGAGGGTCCCACCAGATGAGAGAGTCACCTCCATCCCTACAGTGTGACCACTTATCACGTACACTGACCAGTGCATTGAGCCCAACTAAGTTCAGGAGACTGGGATGACTATCTTTATCCTATAGGCTTTTGGTACCAAAGGGTGGTCCAGGGACCAGAAGCATCAGCATCACCTGGGAGCTAGTTGGAAATGGAGAATTCCACCACCTGCTTTTGGCCCACTAAAGCAGAACCTGCATTTTAATGAGAACCCCAGATGATTCATATGCCCTTTTGCGATTAACAGTCACTGCCTTAGGCAATGGGTCACATCATATCCCATTAAAGATTAACATTAGCTATTTAACTGAGTGTTTATGATGTCATCTTCATAGCAACTTTTTTTTTGTTTTTGTTTTTTTTTGAGCAGCATGTTTGTGTCAGCAAAGTGCTGGATGTTTCCATATATTATGTTTCTTCCTCACAACCAGGTTATTTTCAAAAGACAAAAAGGGAGGAGGGAATCAAACAGATTAAGTAACTTAACCCAAATTCACAACTGTTGTAACTAGTGAAGCAACATTTCACACCTTGATCTACCGCTCTCTTTAATTCTCCAGCTGAGTGTAGCTACCCCCTGGTATAAGCTATGTTCTTCTTTTGCAGTTTCCTCTTCTACAATTGTAATTCAGAACGGTGTTTGTGCAAAGCATGGCATTTATAGGGATAAACCAGTCATTCCCAGTCAGCTTTTCTTCTATATTGTTTTTTGGTCTGCCTCTTAATGCTCTTTTGTATGTAAAAATGTGATTGTGGTGCTTAGATCAAGAAAGACTAATAAACAAGCAATTCAAGAGAATATTTTGAAAAGTTAAAAATTTGTAATCTACATAAATAACAATGTGAATATAACTAAAACAGACTAAATCAGATTATAAACATTCATTGCGGTTATTATTTCTCAAATCATTTCCAAGTATTCACGGAGCACTTTCTATATGCCAAGCACTGTGCTAGGTGGATACTAAAGACACAGTGGTGAGAAAATTATATAACGTGTCCCAAGAATTTTTATTTTAAAAAGAAGCAGATCAGGGGCACCTGGGTGCCTCAGTTGGTGAAGCATCTGGCTCTTGGTTTAGGCTCAGGTTTGAGCTCGTGATTTGTGGGATGGAGCCCCACATTGGGCTCTGCGCTGCCAGAATTCTCTACCCCTGGCATTCTGCCCTTCTCCTGAAAATGCGCACATGCACGCGCCCTCTCTCTCTCTTTTTCAAAATAAATAAACTTTAAAAAAAAAGAAGCAGATTATTAACAAGCATTTCAATGAAGTATGGAGGATTTTAAGAGAAAAGCGAGCTAAGTGATCTTTGGAGAGTTCTAGACCGACACCCAAACCCCCTTCTAGGCTATTGGGGAAGAGCTCCTAGAAGAAGTGACATCTTAGTTGGAGCAGAAGTAGCAGCTAGGCAGACAAGCAAATAGAGAAGTTGCTCTAAGCAATGCAGGTAAGGGTGCTCTAACCTACTAGTAATGACATATGGCTGCAGCAAAGTTAGGAAGCAAAAGATAAAATCAGAGAAATTATAAGGAGTCAAATTGTGAATGGCCTTGTAACCGTCCTGGGGAGGATACACTTTAGTGTCAGGTCCTTGGAGATGTCAGTCAAGGAGTTTTCTTAGGGGAGTAGCATGATTGGCTTTCATATTAAAGAAAATATTCTGGGTTGACATCTAAAAGAATGGACTGATGGGAGGAGATTGGTGGCAGGGAGGCCACTGGGAATGTGTTGCAATAATCCCAGTTGAATGATAATGTGGCCAGAACTCAGCGTAAGGGCAACAGGGAATGCATAAGGTAAGTTTGTACAGTGTTAAGGAGTTGACATCTGAAAGACTAGTTTTGGGAAGTAGGGAAGATGAGCAAATAAAGGTGCCCCCCACCCAGATTTCTGGTCCATGCACAAAGGCATAGTGTTTCATTCACTGAGATAAGAAACTTGAGAAGAAGACAGGTTTGGCTCTCTCTCAAAAATTCTAAGGGAAAAATGTGAGAAGATGCCACACTCTTCATAGTTCCTCTCGTTGGGATGGGACTGGGATGGAAGGGGTGGTCATTTAATTTTCTTCTTTCCAATTTGATGTGTTCAAGGTATCTGTGATGATAATTATGATTTTTGAGATATCAAGACTATAAATTAGGTATTGAGAGTCCTTATTTTGAGAGTCTTTGCCATTTAATACCACAGATGTTACATATAAGTGTGTTAATGTATGGTTTGCACGACTTCAAGCGCTTCTATAGTGGTAGTGAAGAGACATTTAGAAAACAAGCAGATCTCCTGAAGATTAGCTTTCAAACTAACAACTTCCCAGTTTATGTGATCATTTTGAAACAGGAGTATAAGTAGTTTAAGTCCAGGAGGCACAGTAAAAGGTGAAGGATTGTCACCTACTGAATACACAAAGTTGTTGTTTCTTTTTAATTTCTAAAACCACTTATATTCTAACATGATAGGAGAAAAATAACTTTGCCAATGGTCTTTTCTCTGGAATGTCAGGTAATTGAAATTGAACAAACACTGAACAATGGCAGTGATGAATCTCTCGATGCAATAAATTCTATTTCCATGCAGCATTCATTTTCAACAACTAACAAGTGCCAAAGGTTTATAAAGAAGAAATCATGTCAGGGAGATTGCTCTCCCCTTCCACCCCCCCAAGAAAAGGATTTCAAAACTAGGGAAAAGAGCAACTTTATTATGTCTTCGTTGTACAAGTGGAGTATTTGACCCCTTAGGTCATAGATCCATAAAACAAATTAGTGTTAATCTCTGTGGATGGGAGCATGGGTCACTTTGACAGCAAGTGGAAGAAGGGCTGGAGATAAGTAGTGAAAAACTTATTAGGAGTGTCAGAAGGTGAAAGTTAGGCGAGGCTTTCCAGGTTTGCTGGTTGAAATACTGCAGGGAAAAAAAAGGAAATCGAGACAAAAGTTTGGTGATATTGTCTATAGTCAGTTGAAGTTTTTTCCTGCAGGGGGGAAAAAAAAGGAAATGGAGAAATAATTAGGAAACTGCAGATGCGACAGAGAAATGACGGATGTTAGGAGAGCCAGCTATTATCCTCAGCTCTGTGTTACTCCCTGCTCTGCTGTCAGTAGCTCACAGAAGCTTTTGTTAGCATTATTGGCTCCTGGAAAATTTAGGCTATTAGCATTAAAAGACTATGGACTACATTTTTATGATGTCTTTATTAAGGATACCTTTTTATTTTCTTTTAAATGTGTGCCTCACATGAGCATGTCCTTGTTTTTCTTTCTTGCTGCCCTTTTTAGAATATTTTTATATCATTTGATTCTGCTGGTGCCATGAAACATTCTAAAATAAACAAAACTTGTTTCCTGTACCCAGTGTTTTGGGATATCTGTGTGTATATGTGTACATATGTGTGTGTTGCCCGGTATAGGAAGTTATTGGTAATCTGTTCTGGGTATGAGACAGGTAGGTTACTCTTAAAGTTTCAGAAGTGTATGGTTAACTTCTGAAATCCAGTTCCAGAATTAGTATTTCTAATTAGTATACCTCCTGTTAACCCCTAGTCAGACAGAGATGGGAGAATTGGCTAGAAACAACCATTGCTCAGTGCTTTGGTTTTTCCCCCTCACAAACTCCTCAAGTAAGCAGATCTCCCAAAGGTTGCCTTACAGGTTAAGCTAGTGATTGGAGTTCTAGGCACAAGCTCCTTAGGAAGAGAAACTGCAAATGAACTGGATTAACTGATTTATTGACCCCTTTCTGGGCCGCTGGTAGTTCAGCCTCGCTTATGGTTTTATTAGTAATTCCTTGTCGTCCTAGACAAGATGGGGCCTCTCCATTGCCTACTTCTTATGATTATTTCCTTAATTTTCCTGGGTCCAGACATTTGTTACTATGGTCACCAAATGTTCATGTAAAGATAGGATACTTTTAATAGACAGCCTAATAGGTTAGGCTGATGTTCTACTCAAATGGGTTATTTTTACTGCAGAGATGGATTCCCAAAATAGGTAGCTTCAACCTGAAGTCAGACAGACCTGATTACTTAGCTAAGTTATATTTTACTTAGCTAAGTTATATGTAAGGAGCCAGGCCTTGATTTATTTTCCTATAAAATGGGGATAAAAAATAATTATCATGTATAGTTCTAGGCAATACACAGGGCAATTCATTGCCTAATGTTCGTACTTTCAAAAAACGATAGCTTCTATGGCCATATCATGTCAAAACAGTTGGTCTCATCTTGATCTTTCATGATGACTTAAGTCTCTGAAATGCCTACATTAGAAAGTCTTAGAACTCAAATACAAACTAAATGACTTTACTTTGGTTCCTCCAGGCAAGGAGCAAATGCCACAAGAGACGAGCTGACTACATCTGCATTCCTGACTGTTCAGTTGGATAGGTCGCTCGGAGGACAGGCTGTGCAGGTTGGGCTATTTTTACTCCCGGAACTCATACAAGTTGAAGTTTGGCTAGCTCAGTAACTAGTTAAAGCTTTCGTCTCAAGTTGGGATGGGAATTTGAACATTTTCTAAATACTACATTTTTTTCATTTTGGAATTTAAATGTTCCTATTCTCATGCCATGGTAGTTCTCTCAGATTCTGGAAAATAAGGAGCAAACAAAATGAAAAAAACAACGACCAAAAAAACGTATTAACAGACCTAAGGAACCAAATGAACTGACAGGTACTTGACATGAAACTGTTCTACCCAAGTTATTACTTATAGCAGCTCACTTTCCAGCTTTCAAGTCTTTGTAAATGTGTCATTACTTCTTAAAAAATAATAATTAAATAGAGAGGTAAGTCAGATACTTTAGTACAGACAGTCTAAGCTGTGTAGGCCAAATTTGTTTTTCCAGCTGGTTTTTTTTTTCCATCTTTGCCTGGAAGTTAGACCTAAATTTAAAGCAAGTTAAATCTAAATGTAAAGGTGCATGTTAACTTTTTACTTGTTTTTATTTTTAGTTTTTTAAGTTTATTTATTCATTTTTGATAGTGAGCAAGAGTGAGAGACGGAGAAAGAGAATCCCAAGAAGACGCCGCTGTCGGCACAGAGCCCGATGCGGGGCTCCATCCCACAAACTGTGAGATCATGACCTGAGCTGAAATCAAGAGTCAGACACTTAACTGACTGATCCACCCAGGCGACCCAATTTTTAAATTTTTTACAAATTAGCAAGATGACTGAATTCTTTAAATTCACTTAACTCTACTTTCCCATGAACTATTGTATTCACTTCTTGAATGAAATAGTTCTAGGGGCACCTGGATGGCCCAGTCGGTTAAGCATCCGACTCTTGATTTCAGCTCAGGTCATGAGATCATGGTTCATGAGGTGAAGCACCAAGTCGGGCTCTGCACTGACAGCAAGGAGCCTGCTTGAGATTCTCTCTCTCTCTGCCCCTCCCCTGCCCTGTCTCTCTCTCTCTCTCAAAAATAAATAAACATTTTTAAAAAAGAAAGAAATATTTCCGGCTAAGAACTGACAGCAGTCATTTAATTGATCTTTAAAGTGTTCCTTACCAAGTTATGCAAAAACTTTGAAGATATGCATTGTGCTTTATAAATTCTATATTTCATAATAAAATACTTGATATACCCAATGAACGAATTTGCATTCATTGTTAGCCAATGTGAATCCTAAATTCACTATGAAATGGTAATGTGTAGTTTAACCACTAGATGGCAGTAGTTTACAATAATATATAAACAACTCCAGTCCTGCACTGCTGTTTGAAACATTCCTTTGCAGAGTGTATTAACTGTAGTGAAGATTTTTCAATTTACCTTTTATCTCTTTTATCTTAATTTAGCAGTGGAAAATGAGTCTTATTCAGTGGCCCACTTTTTTTTGTGTTGGCAGTTGAGGTTTTCTCAATGTCACCCCAAGTTTGGAGTTGTGACTTAAAAGACATTTGCATAAGTTGCTACTTGCTTATCTGCATGTTTGCTAATTGAAAGATATCTGTGGGGTGTGCCTGGCCGGCTCAGTCAGTAGAGCATGCAACTCTTGATCTCAGGGTTGTGAGTTCAAGCTCCATGGTGGGTGTAGAACTAACTTTAAAAAATAAATAAGTAAATAAAAAAGAAAAGAAAAAAGAAAAATATCTGTGAAGTTAGTTATTTTAGTGCTCCCTAGGCCTCCGGGCTATGGTTTGTACATCAGCATTCCCATTTACTTGGCTTCTAACAAAAGACACACCAGGGTGACTGAGACAGTTCAGTTTTAGCATAGAGCAAAATAATTGAAGAAAATAGAGAACTGACACAAAATTTGAGCTGTTTGTGTAAGGAATTGCATCAGTAATTTATGTAAGAAACAGGAGATTTGTTTCTAATCCAATATCTGGTGTTCAGCTACTAGGTGAAGTTAAATGATTTACTATTTACTTTCTTCAATTTCTTTATCCTGAAGAGTCCTTATATTACGTATTGTAAGCGGTTATATTTAGCAAATCTATTACCATTTCTATAGATAAGAAGTAGAAAATATATTCAATTTTTGTTTTTGCCAGCTTTTGATGTTTGGATTGAAATCTGTTCATCTCCAGATTATCACAATGTTTTCATCTCATAGTTGTAGAGATGTAGAAATAATAAATATGCTTTGGCGTTGCCTTATTTTGGGAAGCATTTAAATGTACATCTCTTCACCTTCTGAACAAGATCCAAAACGTTTCAGAAACAAATATATCACTAAACATCTGTAGTGTTGGTGCTCTTGAAAAAAGTAATTTTTATAAATGATGGCATACACAAGGACTTTGTTGTGTTTTTCTCTTTTGGAGATGTAGATGAACAGCCTTATTTGTTTATACTTTCTGGAAGCAGAGAGTGGTACAGTATGGTGATGTTTCCCCTGAGAAGAAACTGCTCAGGGTGCTGTGTCTGGAGTAAAAGATTCTTAAGTCAGCAGGAAAACTGTGCTTGATTTGCATTAACTTATATTTTCTGTTAATCATCATGCCTTCTGCGCTTCATTTTTAATTTGTTTTTTGTTTTGTTTTCAAAAGGGAAAATAACACATGTGGAAATACAGCCTTCTTTCACTGCACCCTTTATTACGTTTCTTTTATCCCCCCTGCCCCCCAGATCCGAGTCTCTCAAGGCAAAGAGCCTGCTCACCTGCTGAGTTTGTTCAAAGACAAACCGCTCATTATTTACAAGAACGGAACATCAAAGAAAGGAGGTCAGGCACCTGCTCCCCCTATACGCCTCTTTCAAGTCCGGAGAAACCTGGCATCTATCACCAGAATCATGGAGGTAATGTCACGCATTCAATGAAACATGCCCTGTTTACAGACTTCCCGGTGGACCTGAGCTATCAACAAATAGTAGTCTTCAAAAAATTGGCAAATTCCTTTTATTTCGATAGTTAATCCATTGTTCACAATAACAAATTGCTAAAAGCAGGAGAACCAAGTTAGCTCCAGATATCAGGCCTGTCACACTTTTCGTCTGCATTGTACCAAAACAAATACATTTTAAGAGTAATGTAACAAATCAAACGGTCAAAGGCCCGAGGAAGCTGAAACTTTGTCTTGAAAGGCCTGGAGGAAGATGGATGGCATGTAATGGCCAGGTGGTCATAGTGGGGAAATCCAAGAGGGAAAGCCCGTGTTTGTGTAGGTGTAACAGCTGTGGAAGGTAAGCTTCATCGCACGTGGGGCCAGAACCATAACTCAACGAGCCACAGAAGCTGTCTCTGACAGCAGCTGTGAAAGAAATCAAACCCCATATCACAGGTCATAAGACAAGAAGACCTCCAGGTATGGACAAGGCTGGCAGGCATGGGTGTTCACGTGGCTGGTGTTTTCACCTCTAGGCTGGTGTTTTCATCACTTTTCATCATCCAGACCCTTCAGTCACCATTGAAATCCAAGTCTCCCCAGTCAGCCCTAAACTGCCCTGCACATTCTGTACTCCCCACACCTGGACCCACCTGCGAACCCTTCCCCTTCACACAAACCATTCAGCTGAGCCGTTGAAGCTAGGTGGGTCATAGCATCCCCCCACTACAATCTGTTCCCTATATCACCCTCCCCCTTTTTGCACTGTGGCTGTCCTCTGAGGACATTGCCCATACAGCCCTCTTAAGTGGCAGGTGTTTTTCCCCAGTGCCCTCTTACCAGACATGGGGGCGGCTGGAGTATCCTCCTTGCTCAGCCTTGGCTGTTTGACTTTTGTCCTTCTTATCAGACTCTCCCTCCCTCAGCTTCCTTGTGCTGTTGTCCATGGAGCTGCCAGTCCTTCCCCTCTTATTCTTTGGTGGTTTCAGCCATTGTTGGACTATGTCCATCACTCTGGCTTCTCTCATCCAACAGTCTTATTGTTGACCCCTTTTATCTCACACTCATGTGGTCCTGTACTAAACCGTGCCATTGACAATCACTTTAGCACCTCAGAAATCTGTTTCAGACATCTAATCTCTGACAACCATCTGCTGTCATTTGGCCCCTTTACTCTAGGATGCATATCCCAGCAACCTCAAACCTGAATCCATGCACCCCCTCCATCCACCACACCCTTCATACCCTCCACTCTCCAGATCTCTCCTTTGAGAACTGAGTCAGAGTTTCAGAGAACATAAACGTAATCACACAAGAGTCACTTATCTACTCCCCAAGTTCACCATTGTGCCTGCATCTGTTCTTATATATTCTCCTTCTTGCCTGTTTTGTGGAATACATTTGTTTATTTATATTTAACAATTCATAGGTATTTTATAACACTTATATATAAATACTAAATTATTTTATAAATTGATATTGATATACCCATATCCACAAATTAACAATGCAAATTAATGTTTGTAAAAAGTAATATCTTGGTAAATAAATTAATACATGTTTATTACATAAACAAACAAAATGTGACTTCTGTCCTAAGGCTGAATTCTTACCACCTGTCACCACCAACTCCTGTCCAGAACCTCCCACCCTCTTGCCTTCCTACGGGCTTTCTTGGATTCCACTCTGTCCCATGTTCTTATCTCACTTCCCATTCATCATTATGGCTGGCAGTAATCTCCTTTCTCTGTCATCAGTGTATTCTTCTCTTCTGGATTATTTACTTCACAATACAAGCATACCTTCAAAACACTCCCATCTTCCTTTAAAAACTATCTTTTGACCCTGATCCTGCCAGCTACCGTATCCTTTCTCTGTCCTCCTTAAGAGCACAGATCCTCAAAAGCATTGCCCTCGCTCACTCCCTATCCGTACACGTGTAAGCCTCTTCTCTGTAAAGCCGTTCTCCTCAGGCATCCATTCCCACCACGCCTATGCTGTTATCTAGTTGCCAGTGCCCCCCATTCACCATCTTTTCGGACCCCTTTACTTAACCTTCCATTAGCCTTTGCGACAGTTGCCCTTCCCTGGCTTCTTGAAACACTATTATTTTTATTTTATTTTTTTCACCAGGCCTCTGAAGCCACTTACAAGATTTCTTCCAAACTTCTAAAGAGTGTTTTTGTTCCACTTCTCATACTAAACCAGTTTCTGCTTCTCCTCTGCTGTATGTCCTCCAAGCCCCCTAAGGCTCAGTCTTGGCCCTCTCCATGATGATCGCATTCAGTCATATCATTTAAATGCTATCATGTACACTGATCTCATCCAGAACATTCTGTACACGGGTTCTGATGTGTTCAATGATGACTAATTATTATTTTTTTTAATCTATCAAATTAACCATTAAGCTCTCATCTATAGGTACACTCAGCTGATGTCAGAAGAGTTGACAAGAATCCTTGCATTCCTGGTCTCTTCCTTGCACATCTTTATGAGACATGCAAGCTCCCTGTGATGTGGTTCCTTTGTGTCCTTTCAGCCTCTGAAACTGGCCGTCACATTCCTAGCCTCTCTGAAATGTGCTAGTCAAAACCATGTTTGTGAGGCTTTCTGTTTTCATCTCCTGGGACGCTAATGCTTTATAATGTTCTATTTTGGAACTACCTTCCTGATGTCACACTAGCCCCTGTGTGGGCCTGTTGCCCCCTGTCTATCATCCAACCTCTTTCTTCTGTACCAATAAAGGGACATTTGGATGAGAAATTGGAAGTCCTGGTTCCTATCAGTCTCCATCATCACATCTGATAGATTCCTTTGACTGTTGGTCCAAGAGACCTTGTTCCTACTGAAAAAGGATGATAACCACTTCCCTGAATGTTACCAACCCCTGGAACACATCTTTAACATTTCCAACAGATTGTGTGTCAACTATATTTTAATTAAAAAACAAATAAAAAACAGAACTTCCAATGATTCCTTCCTCCTCTGGGGCGCTCTCTGGGGATAGGGCCCTGGCAAACCTGGTGAAATCCAGCTCTCCATGTTAGTTGATGGCACTTCAACCCAGTTGGCCAAGTGCCAGCATTTGGCAGCTGAGCATCACCTCCTTCTTGAAACGCTGTCTGCACTTGGCCTTGAGAACACCACACTTGGGTTTTCTTCCTCTCTCATGGTTGTTCCATCTCAGTCTTTCTCACTGGTTCTTCTTCATCACATTGAGCCCCACAGTTGTGCAGAAAGTCATACTGTCAGTGACACAGTCACATGGTCAGACAGGTTCTCACAGAGTCTGACACAGAGTCACAGAATCACAAGGTCATAGGCAGGAAAACACCCATCCTGGGACCCTTGGGCTCACTAGCAGGCCCGACACTGCACATGCTTGCCCTGCCCCGAGGTTCCACGTCCAGCCTCACCCTCAGGTGAGAGTCTGGGCCCGTCTGGGTCCTTCTCACTTCTTTGTGGCCATAGGGAGCACAACTGTGCTCACCTGGCCAGTCCCTGAGAGTGGCCATGGCTTTGTGGTTGAAAGGAAGGGGCATGTCAGTGCTGTGTTTTTAATCTGCTATAGTCTTTTATAATTTGACTTATGATTTATCTGAGCCTGGAGAACCTTTTAGTGAATTTGCATTGTTATCTCTTTGCCAACATTGGACTCCAGTTCCGATTTTATGATTCCTAGGTGTCCTTTGTAAGTTTTTGGTGTTTTTTTTTTTTTTTTTTTATTTCAGTATGATTAACATACAGTGTTATATTAATTCCAGGTATACAATATAGTGATTCACCAGTTCCATACATTACTCAGGGCTCATCAAGATAAGTGTACTCTTCATATCCTTTATATATTTTATCTATCCTTCCCCTCTTCCCTCTGGTGATAATCAGTTTGTCCTCTGTAGTTAAAGCTCTGTTTTTTTTGGTTTGTCTCTTTTTTCCCTTGTTCATTTGTTTTAATCCACTTATGAATGGAATTATATGGTGTTTGTCTTTCTCTCACTGGCTTATTTCACTTAGTATTATACTCTGTAGCTCCATCTATGTTGTTGCAAATGACAAGATTTCGTTGCTTTTTAGACTCAGTAATATATATAGCTGGAAGTTTTATACACACACACACACACACACACACACACACACACACACACAGTCACTTCTTTATTATCCATTCATCTATTGATGGGCACTTGGGCTGCTTCCATAATTTGGCCATTGTAAATGCTGCCTCAGTAAATATAGGCATGTATATATCCTTTTGAATTTGTGTTTCTCATGTTCTTTGGGTGAATACCCAATAGTACAATTACTGGATCATAGTGTAGTTCTATTTTTAGGTTTTTTAAGAACTTCCATACTGTCTACACAGTGGCTGCACCAGTTTGCATTCCCACCAACAGTGCAGGAGGGTTCCCCTTTCTCCACATCCTTGCCACTATTTGTTCTTTCTTGTGCTGTTGATATTAGCCATTCTGATAGGTGTGAGGTGATACCTCATCGTGGTTTTGATTTGCATTTCCCTGATAATGAGTGATGTGGAGCATTCCTTCATGTGTCTGTTGGCCACCTAAATGTCTTCTTTGGAAAAATGTCTGTTCATGTCTTCTGCTCATTTTTAATTGGATTATTTGTATTTTTTGGTGTTGGGTTATATAAGTTCTTTATGTATTTTTGATACTAACTCTTTATTGAATATGTCACTTGCAAATATCTTCTCCCATTCAGTCGGCTGTCTTAATTTTGTTGGTCGTGTCCTCTGCTGTGCGGAAGTTGTTATTTTGATGTAGTGCCAAAAGTTTTGCTTTTGTTTCCCTTGCCTCAGAGACCTATGTAGAAAGATGTTGCTATTGCCAATGTCAGAGAAATGACTGCCTATGCTCTCTTCTGGGATTTGTATAGTTTCAGGTCTTACATTTGGATCCTTAAACCATTTTGAGTTAATTTTTGTGTATGGTGTAAGAAGGTGGTCCAGTTTCATTATTTTGCATTCTTTTGCATTCTAGATGCATTTCTGCATCTTCTATTTTGTATCATTTGCATGTTGCTGTCCAGTTTTCCCAACACGATTTGTTGAAGAGACTGTCTTTTTCCCGTTGCATATTCTTGCCTCCTTTCTCAAAGATTAAGTGACCATATAATTGTGGGTTCATTTCTGGGTTTTCCATGTTAGTTGATCTAGGTGTCTATTTATGTGCCAGTACCATACTGTTTTGATTGCTACAGCTTTGTAATATAACTTGAAGTCTGGAATTGTGATATCTCTAGTTTTGTTTTTCTTTTCCAAGATTGCTTTGGCTCTTCAGGGTCTTTTGTGGTTCCATACAAACTTTAGGATTGTCTGTTTTAGTTCTGTGAAAAATGCTGTTGGTATTTTCATAGGGATTGCATTAAGTCTGTAGACTGCTTTGGAAAGGTTTCCTTTTGATTATTTGAAAAACCCCTTTAAGTTGGGGAAAGAAAAACTGAACATCTTTTGCTTTATGTGTGTCATTTGTGTACATTACACCCACTTTCCAACCATCATTTATAGCCTATACTTGTTCTTATGATTTCTTTGAATATCATTTTTGTTACTTATCACTTACATTTGGGTAACTTTATTTGTAGAGCCCTATGCTTGTCTGGGGGCAGATAAGCATTCTAAAGTTACACAGAGAAAAGTGCTACTAATGTTTCTTTTTTTAAAAAAGTG